>NC_067116.1:10577203-10934516 GCF_021347895.1 Acanthochromis polyacanthus | reverse complement strand
CTAAAACCTGCTCTGGCAAATAATGCAGTTGGTGTCTCTTCCTATTGGTGTGCTGTTTCGTGTTTTCCTCAAAAAGACGCAATGCGAGGACTTGAATGAGGAACAGAGGCTACGCAGCTCAAAGTGGAGCAGAAAGCGACGGTGTAGTTGCATGTATTCCTCTGTATGTCAACAAGCCAGTTTTCTTCATTTTTGTGGCTTATATTTTGTTGCAGCGTCCGAATATTATGCTTTGATCAGTTACGATATTCTATGGAGACAAGCTGTAGCTAAATTTCATTCAAAATCGGGATTATAAAACATCCGTCTGACAATGGTATATACACATACTGCGTTACACAACTCAGAAATAACAGTGAGTCGTCACAATCAATCCTTCAAATTCGGCACACACACGACACGCAAATTATCCCACAATGTAATGAAATCTTAACTTTTGCAGTCGGTTGCCCCGTTCATGCCGCTGGCGTTTTACGTCAAACACACTAAGCAAGGCGGAAGCAAGCGAGCTGGAACGGTTTCAAGTTTAAATTGAATTGACACGAACCTCTTTTTGACTATTATATGTACGCCGAATTTACCAAATAAACTCCCAAACAGCAGACGATTTTATGTCACACAGGGAACCGCAAGTACGCCTTTTATAAAACAAAATAACTTTAAAGTCCCAGAGTTCTGAATGAAGTTTCGAGTGAGGTTGCTTGTGTGCCGGAAAAAAAGAGACGTACCAGCGTTACACAGGCTTTAACCCATCGGCAAATATGGTTTTCGACCTCTGACGCCGGGCGACAAAGCGGACAGAATGTCTTGCAGTTTATGTGTAGGTGTGCAGTCGCGGATGAAAGTTGAGCTCGCGGCTTTGTGACGGAGCGTACAACGGTAGGCCCGTCTGCTCTCTTTCGCTTCGTCACACGGTAAAGTGGAAGGCCAAGTTGAAGTTCTCCACCTCCTAGTCTGTGGATGTGTGGATATTTGTGCATGTTTGTGTTAGTCAGCAGAAAATGGCCGCAGTTAGACCCAGCGGGCTGAGTTAGAATGACAGGCCGACAGAGGGCCTCCTGTCAGAGAGCTTGTCGGCTGCTGAGAAAACACAGATCTGGCAGAGGCAAGAGCTCCCGAAGCCTCTGCTCAGTTCGAAATACACAATGGAGGATTCGACTTCAAGTTGAGCAGATAAAATATCGCCCTTTTGTCCCACATCAGTCCCATTAAATAAATCTCACACACGTATCTATCTATCTGTCTATCTGTCTATCTGTCTGTCTGTCTGTCTGTATACTAACCAAAAATCTAAACATTTTGTATGATCTTCTTTGACCCTGATAGCAGTTTGCATACTTGCTGCCATTGTTTTTATGTACTTTTCCACAGTCTCTTTTGTGACTGAGTTCCAAGTACTTTCTCACTGTTCCAGAGACCTGCTTTGGGTGAAGCTTTTGTGCCATCTATTTTTTGACTTCAATAAATCCCAGATCTGTTCAATAGGATTCAAGTCTGGACTTTTACTTTGCCATTCCATCAGTTCCAGTACTTCAGATTCTTTTATCTTGGTCAAGTAGTCTCTACACAGCTTTAAAGTATGCTTGTCATTGTCTTCTTGGTATATGAACAGATAACCAGTCAGGTTCAATCCAGAAGGGATTCTTTGATGCACCAAGATGTTGTGGTAACCCTACAACTAAAGGCACATTTGTTTGGACAAATATAATGACAACAACAAACATAGCTCATAAGATTTTAAATTTCAGTGCTGATATCAAGCCATTTTCCATGATTTTCTTGATAATATCCAAAATCATTTAAGTTCTTCCATCAATAGCTATGGCATTGTACTGCCAAAAACACCAAAAACAGTGCTTTTAGGCATTCCTTGTTTTCTTTTCTGACACACAGGAGTTAGTACTTGATTGCAAAACCATTGTTTTTGATGACTGCAGCCATACATCTTGGCATACTCTCCACCAGCTTCTGAAATTGTTCTACTGTCACAGCAGCCCATTCCTGTTGCTCAGTGATCTAGTTCTCCATCCAGGCTTTAACTGACCTTCCCTTATGGCAAGGGGCATGGTTTTGTTGGATAATCCAGTCATTGGAGGCAGGAAAGAATTTCCCAGCTGATGGAAGATGACTGTTTTCAAGAATAGCCCTGTACATTACCTGGTTCATTTGCTCTTCACACAATTGCCTTTGCTCTGTTCCACCCATAGTTAAACAACCCTAGATCATCATTGATCCACCCCATGTTTTACTGTAGGGGCAAGACAGTCTGTTTTTAAGCTTCTCCAAGCTTCCTCCTAACCAGTAAGTTAGCTGGAGTGGGCATCAAGTGAAAATTGGATTCATCACTGAAGAACCTTAGCCCAGTCATCAACAGTCATGAGTAACCGGTCCTGTGTGACTTCAGACCAGCTTCAAGAAGTCAGTTTCCAACTGTTCTTGCCAAACAAGTCACATTTCTGGACAGTGTCCACTCATTTTTAAGACCCCTTGAGGTCTGACGACGATTCCTGACAGGAACGGATGAATGCACAGTCATCTTTTGTGGGGTAGAAAGATGTTTCCTGCCATGACCAGCTAGCAATTTGGTAGTACCATGTTCAGCTTATTTTTCTAGGTGTAATGAACAGCTGTCTTGGAGATCTTCGTTTTTTTCACTACCTGTCTCTCACTCAATCCAATTTCTAGCAGTGCCAAGATGGCTGCCTTTGTGGCTTTGCATAATTCTTTTGTTTTAGGTATTATGTGAGAGCTGACAACTTCTAAGTTGTGCAGTGGCTTGAATGTAAGCAGGAAACCACTCTAGGCCTTTGCATCTGCAGTGCTGCTTTTGACATGTAATGGTCTCTTACATACCCTGAGAATACAATTAAACTTAAGCATGTCAAATAGGGAAATGGGACAAAACCGTATTATGTAATCAGTTGCATCTTTTACCTATTTAATTTGTATGTTTAGTGATACCAAGCATTGAAATGAACAAGAAATTGAAGAAAACAAGAAAGGTCTAATAATTTTTTCCATGATTGTATAGATGTGTGTGTGTGTGTGTGTGTGTGTGTGTGTGTACACATATATTATTTGAAGCAAGTAGGAGATAGTAGTACTAATCCACTATTTTTATATGATACTAATAAGTGTAATATAAGTGTCCTAATATATGTTTTTGGTTTTGTAAAAGTCAATCACATAATTTTTTCATACTTAATCCTTCACTCATCATAATATACTGTATTTATAGCCTATGCAACTTGCTACTGTTAAGGGAAGGTGGTAACTGCTATGGTATTTCTGAGTGGAATTATTCAGAATTTCATTTATTGTTAAAACTAAATATAATACTAAACATCAGCTTTTAGCAGTGGTGGACAAAGGGTTGACAACTTCAGTAAAATTAGCAATGTCACACTGTAAAAAAAAGTTACATGCTTACGTCCTGTATTGAGATTTGTAAGTAAACGCACATGAACATTACTAGCAACAAGTACCAAAGCTAAGTATCAAGAAAGAATAGAAGAAGCACATCATTAAATCTACAAGCTGAATTTTTAAAAGTAGCCTGACTGTCCAAATCTGTTGAATTGTATGAAGATGGAATATCAAGTCACATTAATGGAAATATTCTGGGAGGTAGACTAAATCAGGGGCTTTAATTTGTTACTAAAGTGAATGTACTCTGACACATTCTGTCGCTGTTTTGTAGAAGCACATAATCCCCCATCATTTTATGACAAAACTGTGTGTAATAACAGGTAAACTATGTCTAAAAACAGAATATTGTACTGCTTTGTTTCTGGCACAATCCACACGGTGACTTTTCTTAGGTTTAAAGAATATGTTAATTATGCCTTCTGATAGGCATTGTTTGGCATCATTTCATTAGACAAGACTGAACACTTTGAGCTGGTACACTGTTTCCTCTGTTTGTGCACGGTTCGAATCCAAGTCTTGTATAATTTCCATAAAGCTGGAGTATTATGGTGATGGCTGCTTTGTTGTCCTCAATTTGAGGATGGTCCTGAGATGAACTGTCGAGTGTGTCGCAAACGCCGGTTTCAGGAGGAAGAGTGCAGCAGTGGCTGCAGCTTTAAGCACATTGTTTGGGATGGGCTGAAATCATAAACGTCATTTCAGTTCTCTTTCTTTACTCTTTGCCCCGTCACCTTTTCTTTCTCGAATACACAGTCCCCCATGTTGCCCTTACACCTCCGGCTATATTCTCCGAAGAATGATTATTGTGAACTCTGTTTTTCATTCTGTGGGGCATTTTTTTGGGGCATAAACTTTTCCAAAGTGTCATTGTTTCTGGAGTTAACCCGGCAGTCATCCGAAGCGAACAGGGGATAAGTGGATTCTTCAAAAAGCCTCTGTTTAACAGCCCAGGAAATGCCGCAGTTGCTCAACTCTGAAGTACCGCTGTTGAACTGTGTCAGCGGGAAGAGCATGTTGAAATCTGAAAAAAGAAGTGACAATGCCATGGGAAAAGAAATTCTCAACTCGGGATGTTTATATTAACGCAAATCCCTGTTTAATCCAGTCCTTCTCATCAAAATGATGTTATCTTCCCTCTCTCTGTCTAAGGTAAAACTACACTATGCTTCCTCTCTGCCCCCAGACTAGGAATGTGCTATTACCCATGCCACTATGTTGATTTGACAATGCCTTGTGTATTACAGAAATATGTGAAGGACATCTTCATTTAAAAAAAAAAAAAAAGTATGCTCATGCTGTAGATTGTTTTTTTTATAGGGACTAGGGAGTTTCAGTACAAGCAGTTCCACTGTATTTTAGGGATGCATAAATCAATAAATTACTCCAGTGGGGGACAAACAGTTTAGCTGTCAGAGAATGTACAGTAGATTTCTGTAGTATCCAGCTGCTCCGTCAGGTAGGGCCTTTTACTGGTGAATGAGATTAAGTCATAGCTATGTTCCTTTAAGTGTGCATTTCAACAAGGTCCAACTCCCTGCTGTCTAACTGCTAATTGTCACTCGTGTCATTGAACTCTGTGCAACATGTAACTAGAATGATGAAGAGTATCAGTGTGCTCTGCTCTGGGTTTGAGTGCATTCAGAGGTGGCGTAAGTACTGACATATTCCCTGGACTGATAAAGTTGCTGCATCAGTATTTGTGATATCTGTTTCAGATGAAGGAGCCGTTTCCAGCAGCTTGTGCCAGTGTTGACTACAGTGAACAAGTCACTACATCATGTTACATCAGTTATAAGGATTGTTTTGTTGTGAAGAGGTTTTTTAGTGTAACAGGTTATTTACTGTGGGAAATTGCAGATTGTTTGCTGTGTTATGCTTTGGATTTTGATGGGCCAATTGTTAAATAGTAATTTAGAATTTTTATTTTTTGCAATTTTAATTCTTATTACATGTAAAATTGTGTTTGCTTTTGTTCCCCTTCAAATTCCCCTTGTAACCATGTGGACTTTGTCGTGAATATTAGGTGTCAACAGTTTAAATCTGATAAGTTTTATTTGTTTCAGTCATAAATCGGTAATTCACTGTTAACGTGTCAGATTTTACATTCAGGAAATTATGTAAAATTTTCTTCTAAGTACGGCTTGTTGACACGATCTTTGTCAAAACACTGAAGACATTGCAACATATCCCCAGAAAGGCTAACAGACACTTTCAAATGAGGGTTTTAGATTTAGTGGAAGTCCTAAACCAATGACAAGGCTGAATACAAACACAGTATATTAAGTATCGTTCTGTACAGTCTTGTCCATTGCCATAGTTATACAGAGATCACATTAAGTTAATGTTTCATTTGTTCATTTATTTTATTTTATTTGAGCTTGTTAACCAGGTAAAAATGTTGAGAACCATTTTCTCATTTATTAACATGACCTGGACAAGAGGCCTCGGTAGAATTAAATTCGGCAAAAATGATGCATATACGAACTACACTTAGGAGAGAAATACTAAAGAAAACATGGGAACTGAGTAAATGACACGAACTAGAAGAGAAGGGAGGACCAGTGTGTATGTATATGTACAATACCGTTCAAAGTTTGGGGTCTTCCAGGCAATTTCATAGTTATTTGTGAAAAATCACACTTTTGTTCATGTGCTAACAGAATGCACAAGGATTTTCTAATCATCTTTAGCCTTTCAACACGATTTGCTAACACAATGTACCATTAGAACACAGAAGTAATGGCTGCTGGAAATGGTCGTCTATGTAGATATTCCATTAAAAATCAACTGTTTCACCAGGAATAGTTCATTTACCACAATGTCTAACAATGTCTAGACTGTATTTCTGATTAATTTAATGTCATCGTCATTAAAAAAAAGCATTTCTTTCAAACATAAGAACATTTCTAAGTGACCCCAAACTTTTGAAACAGTTGTGTGCACGTGTGCGTATGAGAGTAAGAGTGCAGTTGAACAAGAATATATGACATGAAAGAGACACGGCGTGCGTGCGTGCATGCACATAAATGGGCTCCAGAGGTGATAAACGGGAACAAAAATCAACTATGAGCTGATGGAGTTTCTACTTGAAAGTAGAAAATGGTGTTTGAGGCTGTTTTGTTGAGTGGAAGCTTTATTGTGGAAGGGGAAAGCTAATCCAGATTGGTTTTGTGTGAAGATTAGTGATATGAGCGGCGAAAGACAGAGATGAGTCCAGCCAGATGCTTAGGTATGTCATATTTCGCTCGAACAGCATGCATTCAGTCTTACTGGTGTTAAGGGCTGAGGTGGAGATTTTGAAAGGACTGCTCTACAGAAGTGAGGCTGAGTTGAAGGGGTGGATGCTCTGAGTGGAGAGAAGGGCCGGATAAGTACAAGATGATGTCACTGGCATACAGGGGATCATGGAGTGAGAGTAACTTTGGCTACGTTAGGGCTGAAATGATTCCTTGAGTTATTCGAGTAATTTGATTACAACAAATTCCTAGAGGCAAAATTCTCTGAATGGAGGCTTTGTTTAATCAACTACATGCCAGACCCCAGGTCTCGAAAAGGCAGCCTGCAGTCTGAGGCCGGAACCAGACTTCTTTTGATACAAAGTAGGTCCTTAATTTGACAGGGCGCTTCTATTTGAACTAGCGCACCCTTTCTATTGTTTATGGCAGGAGTGCCCACGGTCTAAACGGTCGTCTAAATTAGCCGTAGTTGAACTAAATGACTAATATATCCGACACATCTGCCAGACTGTCATGCTGAAAGCTTGGTCACATGACCAGTGGTCTGCTGAAGGTCAAGCGACAATGTTGTGGCCCGCTAGTGACTGCCCAACATGCGTGCGATTTTCAGATGTGCATTTACATGCGGGAAAAAAACACATCCAATGGACATGTACCTTCACTGTTTCTGTAAGTATTCAGGCACCGTGCCGGAATTCCGGCGTGCAGCGCCGGCGTTTGGTTAAAAAAAAGAAAGAAAGATGGGACTACATTGCCAATCGAGTTCATCTACCAATGGAATAAGATAAGGTAAGATAAGCTTTATTGATCCCACACTGGGGAAACTTCACTGTTACAGCAGCTTCGAGAAGAAAAAATAGTATAAAGGCAGTACAGAATAAATTACACACAGTACAAAAATGCAGAGAACAATATATACAAAAAGATTTTTTAAAGAAGACTATTTACATGAGGATGAGGTTGAAACAGTTATTGCACTTAAATGATATGCATGTGTGAAGGGAAAAAGTACAGCAGTGACAGAGGTAGACCAGTTTATATGGCGACATTATAAAGTCTGACTGATGCTGGAATAAAGACCTGCGGAAACACTCCTCCTTACACCTAGGCTGTACCAATCTGTTGCTGAAGGTGCTTCTTTAGAGTTCAGTCTGAATGGAACGGAATGAGGGGAACGCAGCTTTTGCTCTCAATCAAACTAATATCACTAGCCAATGAAAAGTGGGTGCAGATCTTAGAAAGACATTGAGATCCAGCTGCATTTGAGTGCATACAGGCAAGCACAGAGCGCAGTATTCCACCAAGGCTTCTCAGTCGTTGTACAGTTCCAGAGTGATAAGTCCACAGCAGTCGATTTGTAGTAGGATGGCAATCTTGTGATTGTCAGCAGGCAGCTGACAAAGTGTTCACTTGTTGTCATGGTTACAGTGATACTAAATACATGCGGGGTTCCCATTAGGGATGCAACGATTCTCGATATTTATCGAATCGTTCGATACGCCCTCTTTGATTCGATACACAAAAAATTTTGATATGAATCGAAGAAAGAAAGCCGCTAACATATTTTCTGACATTTCCCTTGCACAGCGCAACAGCACATGGCCTTCTCTCAGCTCCCTGCCTGTGAGAAACTCTGCCTTGCTCCGCCTCTGCTCCCCCTCCCCCTGCTTGTTCTGGGGGAAGGCGGGGTGCAGCTAGCAACACGTGTATTGTTAGCTGCTGTTGTTTTGAAAGTAGAGGAGAGAAGGAATCATGGCGAGCGGCAACGAGACGGAGACACCAAAGTCTGAAAATGCACCACCTTCGTACAGATCAACTGTGTGGCAGCACTTTGGGTTTGCTATTGATTATAATGACCAGGGGAAGAAAATGGTGAGTAAAAGTAAAACTGTGTGCAAGCATTGCCTCGCAAGTGCGCCGTACATAACCGGCAACACCTCCAACATGAGCAGCCATCCCGGCGTCATCACCCGGAGAAGTGGTCTACGAGCGAGACAGACAAGGTAACGCGGACAAAATGTCAGAGTATTGTCAATGCCTTTCAGAAGAACTACACACGTGGACAAAATTGTTGGTACCCCTCAGTTAAAGAAGGAAAAACCCACAATTCTCACTGAAATCACTTGAAACTCACAAAAGTAACATAAATAAAAATTTATTGAAAATTAAATAATCAAAAACAGCCATTACTTTTGAATTGTTGATTAACATAATTATTTAAAAAAAACAAACTAATGAAACAGGCCTGGACAAAAATGATGGTACCTCTATAAAAGATTGAAAACTATTTGACCAGAGTGACATGATTAACTCAGGTGTGTCATTTAATTGACATCACAGGTGTTTCCAAACTCATAATCAGTCAGTCTGCCTATTTAAAGGGAGACAAGTAGTCACCCTGCTGTTTGGTGAAAAGGTGTGTACCACACTGAACATGGACAACAGAAAGCGAAGGAGAGAATTGTCCAGGACATCCGAAAAAAATTATAGACAAACATCTTAAAGGTAAAGGCTATAAGACCATCTCTAAACAGCTTGAAGTTCCTGTGACAACAGTGGCTCATATTATTCAGAAGTTCAAGACCCACGGGACAGTAGCCAACCTCCCTGGACGTGGCCGCAAGAGGAAAATTGATGACAAATTGAAGAGACGGATCGTTGGAATTGTATCCAAAGAGCCCAGAGCAACCTCCAAGAAATTAAAGGTGAACTCCAAGGCCAAGGTACATCAGTGTCAGATCGCACCATTCGTCGTTGTTTGAGCCAAAGTGGACTTCATGGGAGACGACCAAGGAGGACACCACTGCTGAAAAAAACTCATAAAAAAGCCAGACTGGAATTTGCAAAAATGCATGTTGACAAGCCACAAAGCTTCTGGGAGAATGTCCTTTGGACAGATGAGACCAAGCTGGAGCTTTTGGTAAGGCACATCAACTCTATGTTCATAGACTCAAAACCAAGCATACGAAGAAAAGAACACTGTCCCTACGGTGAAACATGGAGGAGGCTCAGTAATGTTTTGGGGCTGCTTTGCTGCATCTGGCACAGGGTGTCTTGAAAGTGTGCAAGGTACGATGAAATCTGAAGACTATCAAGGCATTCTGGAGAGAAATGTGCTGCCTAGTGTCAGAAAGCTTGGTCTCAGTCACAGGTCATGGGTCTTCCAACAGGACAACGATCCAAAACACACAGCCAAAAACACCCAAGAATGGCTGAGAGAAAAGCGTTGGACTATTCTAAAGTGGCCTTCTATGAGCCCAGATCTGAATCCCATTGAACATATGTGGAAGGAGCTGAAACATGCCATTTGGAGAAGACACCCATCAAACCTGAGACAACTGCAGCTGTTTGCTCATGAGGAGTGGGCCAAAATACCTGTTGACAGCTGCAGAACGCTCATTGACAAATACAGAAATCGTTTAATTGCAGTGATGGCCTCAAAAGGTTGTGCAACAAAATATTAAGTTATGGGTACCATCATTTTGTCCAGCCCTATTTCATTAGTTTGTTTTTTAAATAATTATGTTAATCAACAATTCAAAAGTGATGGCTGATTTTGATTATTTAATTTTCAATAAATTTTTATTTATTGTTACTTTTGTGAGTTTCAAGTGATTTCAGTGAGAATTGTGGGTTTTCCTTCTTTAACTGAGGGGTACCAACAATTTTGTCCACGTGTGTATAGCTTCGCCTCAGATAAACACAAGAAAATCACACATGCTGTTAGGACATTCATTACCAAAGCATTGCAGCCTTACTCTGTGGTTGAGAATGAGGGCTTTCATTACCTCATGAAAACAATAGATCCCTGTTATGAAATCCCCTCTCGTACATACTTTACGCAGACTGTCATCCCTGCTATTTACGACCAAGTCCGGCATAACATTGTTGATGAATTGGCTGCAACAAACAATATCGCTTTGACTACAGACAGCTGGACTTCTCGGGCAACGGAGAGCTACCTTACGGTAACAGTGCATTATATTTTGGACTCTGACTGGCAGATTAAGACCGCTGTACTACAAACTCGTCCCATGTATGAGAGTCATACAAGCGCAAATTTGTCAGAAGAACTAAAACATGCTGTGACAGAGTGGAAATTAAACGGCTAATGTGACAATACCAGTCACTACAGATAACGCAGCCAACATTGTGAATGCAATACGTGAGATGGAGGGACTCAGGCCACAAATAGGCTGCTTTGCCCATGTTGTAAACCTCGCAGCCAAGAAAATTATTGCAATCAGTAGTGAGTCCTGCCTACTAGGAAAGATCAGAAAAGTAGTCACTTTTTTTCACAAGAGCACTACAGCCAACAACACACTGGGAGCAAAACAAGAGATGCTAAACTTGCCCCGTCACAAATTATTCCATGACGTCCAGACTCGGTGGAACTCAACTCATGATATGCTAGAAAGATATGTTGAACAGCAGGCAGCAGTCTACTCAGCATTGCTTGCCAAAAATCTCAGGACTGTTAACAAAACTGTGGCTATGCTGTCTGATGATGAGCAAAAACTGGCAGAGGAGCTCATAAAACTACTGAAACCACTCAAAACAGTCACCTCTCTGATGAGCAGTGACATGACCCCAACAACATCGATGATCCTTCCACTCAAAGAACAACTCATTAAATCCATGGACCACCTGGTTGGGGACAGTCCAACAGCTACACAGGCAAAAAAGGCTATTGCAAAAGATCTGGAAAATTGGTACACGGACTCAAAGCTCATAAGTTACCTTCAAAAATCTACAGCCCTGGATCCCAGATTCAAATCCCTTCCTTGATGAGGCAGCTAAGCTCCAAGTCTACAGGGATCTCACCAGGGACATTCTAGAGAAGGTATAATCTTTATTATTGTTATATTAAAATATGAAACAAAGTTTACTGCATGTTCTGACTATTAATGCTTGGCATTATTTGATGTATATTATTCTTAACATGTACAATATTTTGTGTTTTCAGTTCTAATGGAGATATTGGAATTGTTTTTCATTTTTCTTCACTTTATTTTTGTGATAGGATCATCCAGAGACAAGACCACCCACTGAGGAGGAGCCTGCAGCCTCAGATTTACAGTATGTCATGCCTGTCATTATCTTGTCTATATTGTTAACATTTACAATACTTTGTATTTTAGGTTCTAATAGTGATATTGAGATTGTTGTTTTTTTCCTCTTTATTTTTGTGATAGGGTCATCCAGCGTCAAGACCATCCACTGAACAGGAACCTGCAGCCCCTCCAGCCACCTCCACCAAAGAAAACAGCCATGGCAGAACTGTTAAGAGAGATTTTCAACACAATGAACAACAGAACATGTCCTTTTCTGATACTGTGGAAGGAGAGGTCAATGCATACAGATTGGCACCTAGCATTCATGTTGATGCTGATCCTTTCAAATGGTCCAGCTTTCCTCATCTCTCAAAACTTGCACGTCGTCACCTCTGTGTACTGGGAACTTCTGTTGCTAGTGAGAGAATTTTCTCCACAGCAGGAGATATAGTTGAAGCATCCCGCTCTCGTCTTGCTGCACACAATGTTAAGCTAATTTTTCTGCAATAAAATCTAAAAATACAATAGACCACAGATTGTTTTTTTAAGTTCAGGTTGACAGACATTACCAGCTAGCTGCTAAAATGTATGTTATGTGGAATGTTTACTTGTAGTGGAGACTTTCATGGACCGAAAGACTTTCAGGTGCTTTAATGGTTTTTGAAGTTACGTTTATATTATTGTTCTGACTACTTTAGTATTTTCAAAGGTCTATAAAGGCTAAGTACTTGATTTTTTTGCACTAGACTGTATTTTGACACAGTACATCAGATGGTGTAATTCTGTTGCTCATTGGTAAAATAAAAAAAATGTTTTATTTGAAAAAATATTCAAACTTGTAGTTCTCCTTCAATCGAAATCGTGACCTTCATATCGAAATATATATCGAATCGTGACAAAACTGTATCGTTGCATCCCTAGTTCCCATGGCTTTGAGTTTTAGTTGAATACCACCGTGCTATACTATATATGTACAATACCCCTGTGCTATACTGTATATGTACAAGGCCCCTGTACTATATATGTGTCCAGGATGGTTATTTCTGTTGCACAGTACGCTCACTTCCGCTTTTGATGCTGTAACACACATGCCTAGTGCGAAATCTGATTACAAGGCTTATTTCTCTCACAGTCCCAATATCTAACCCATCTGAGGTTTTGTACTTGTGATTTTACTCTTAATAGATACATCACCCACCGCCAAGCTCTTGTTCACTGCAGTAACTGCAGGCTGACATTCTCCTTAGTTACCAGCTTCTTAAACTTGCAATCGCTTCCTTTAATGCTTGAAGTGTCAAGCTCTAAATAAAATGTCCAAATTACTGCTAATAAGCTTTATTCTTTGTCGGGTTGATCAGGTAATAATGATAATACTAATAATAGTAATGATACATTTTATTTAAAGCACTTTTCAAGGAACTCAAGGACACTTTACAGAGGCATAAAAATCGACAACAATAATTAAAAACTATACAATTTAAAAAGTATCAATAACAAGAATAAAACAAAGAACAACAAAGAGGTGTGGCATAGTGAGGTTAGAGTGTGACAGAGTATGCAATCCTGAACAGATGAGTTTAGATTTTGGATTTGAAAATCTGATGGTGAAGGCTGAAGGCTCTGCTATCCATGGTGCTGAAACGGGCAGAGGGGACAGTGAGGTGAATGGAGAATCTGAGGGAACAGGATCGAGTGTTGACAGAGATGAGGTTGGAGAGGTATGATGGAGCGAGATGATGGATGGACTTGAAGGTGAACAGAAGGATTTTGAATTGAATTCTTTGCTTGATTGGGAGCCAGTGGACTTCTTGCAGGATGGGGATGATGAGGTAGTTGGAGGGGGTTTGGGTTATGATTAGGGATGCACAATAATTATCGATCCTATAAATTATCGGCCGATATAGGGCGAAATGATGTCATTTTTTTATGGAACCGATAAATTGATTTGATCTGATAAATTAAACCAATAGTGTTTCCTCTAGGATTTTTTCCAGCTGCAGCGGCTGCCTCTCCGGGTAGCGCCGCCCCCTCCCCCACCCCGCCGCTGCCACCACCACAAACACAAAAAAAGAGTAGCTACTGAGAGCAAGATAGTTACGTATAGTTTACCTTACTACTGGCTAGTACCGGACACAGTGCAACACGGCTGTGAAGGTGGAGAGGGTCACAGGTGGCACGCTGCACAGCGCAGCAGCCTGAGCTGCCATTGACAGAGCGGCTCAAATGTAATCTCGTTGTATACGAAAGTGTGCAATGACAATAATGTTGTTTCTTGATTCTTGAGACATGGCGGTGGTGTATTTGCGACGATTAAAAAAAGAAAAGAAAGAAAGACATTCAAAGGAGTGATGGCTGGGATTTTAGCAGCCAGGCTGCTGCTGCCGAATGGATGTAGAGGGAACCCTGCAATAACGTAGTGGGTTTAGTAAAATTGCTTGTTGGCATGGTGCGCCTTTAAACAGGTCAGGTCGCGCTCCTGACGTCATCTGATGCGCGTGAAGCATGCATATGTGACTGACAGGAGCAAACATGTCCTCACTGATATGGATGTTCTTCTCAGTTGCAGCGGATGACAAGAGCATTGCCGTTTGTAAAGCGTGTTCATCAAGGATTCTGAGAGGAGGGAAGAACGCGACAGGTTTTAACACAACAAATCTTATCTCTCATCTGAAAAGTCGTCATCGTGGCGAAGCTATTTTACAAGAATATGAAGCATCCACAGCAGCTACTATCACCAAGGCTAAAACAACACTGAGCGTGGTTGTCAAAATTCAGCAGACATTTGAAAACTGTAAAAAAAAAAATTCCCAGAGACAGCAAAAAGGCTGAAGCTATAAATGACAGACTCATGGAATTCATAGCGCTTGATGACCAGCCTTTTCAGTCATAGAGGATCCGGGTTTTCGCAAGCTAATTGCGCATTTGGAACCGCGTTACACCATCCCAAGCCGCCGCTTCTTCTCAGATGTGTCCCTGCCTGCCTTGTATGATTTGGTCGCCATACACATTCATAATATGATTGACAAGAATGGACTAAACATAAGTTTCAACAAGGATATATGGACATCTGATGTGAGTCTGGTCAGTATGCTCAGCTGAACGGCTAAGTGGTTAGATGAAGATTTTCACCTGCAAAAAGTGTTGCTGCACGCACAGGAGTGCTCTGGGTCGCACACAGCAACGATGATAGGTCAAGCTTTTGAAACCATGCTTGTAAAGTGGAATATAACAAAAGACAAAGTGCATGTTGTGCTCAGGGATAACACACGCAATATGACCAAGGCTATGGAGGACCGTGGGCTTGCAAGCTTAGGCTGGATGGCACACACTTTACGGCTCGCTGTAAACGAGGCTGTGCTGAGCCAGAGCAGGAAAATAGTTGGTCACTTCAAGAACTCTCAATTTGCCACCCCATCTGAAAGATTTACAGACACAACTAGGCACAAAAGACACAAGACTTCAACAAGACGTGCCCACCAGGTGGAACAGCACGTTTTACATGCTGAGAAGTTTGTCAGAGCAGAGGCGAGCCTTGCAGCTTATGCAGTAGATTTCGAGTTACCTGTGTTTCTGAGCACATATCAATGGACTTTAATTGAGAACTTGGTAACTATACTTGACCCATGTGAACAGCTGACAAAAGACATCAGCTCAGCTACAGCCACAGCAGCTGATGTGATCCCCTCTATTGAAGCCCTAAAACGTCTGTTAAACAAGACTGTTGTAACAGATCATGGAATTAAAACTTCAAAGAGCACCTTACTGCAAGCCATAGAGCAGCGAATCAGTCACATCTGTACAGAGCCTCTGTTCTATCTTGCTGCAATCTTGAACCCCAGATGGACTGCCATTTTAACTAAGCAACGAAAAGGGAAGCAACAGAAATTCTGCGTGCCAAGGTGAGTGTTGGAGAAAATGTGGATGAGCCAAAAAGGAAGAAGTCCTAGGCGGATGACAACAACAATGCTACGATGTCACATTAGAGCTTACACAAAGCCAAGCAGAAGGACAGGTAATCAATTTATTGTTTAAATAAAGCTTTGAATGTGTCTTGTAAAATAGACCAAGCATAGTAATATTAATTGTATTATTAATGGTATTTAATGTTTATGTTCTTCATTTTCTTTAGATAAAAGAATATCTGTCAAAGCCCCCGATTCCCAGAACTGAGAGCCCGTGGTATACTGGAGAAGCAACAAATCCCGGTTCCCTAGCATTGCCTCACTTGTACAGAAATACCTGTCAGCCCCTTGTACAAGTATAGACAGTGAATGCTTGTTTTCTGCTGCCGCAAATGTTATTGATGAAAGAAGAAACAGAATTGGGTGTGAGAAGGCAGAGATGCTACTCTTTATCAAGAAAAATCTTCCACTGATGCCCTCACATAAATGGAAAAGACAAATAAAAGGACATTGGACAAAGTGAAAAGAGAAAAGATGTTAAGTTGAAATTGAAAAATTTACATTTTTTAAATTTTTATTTTCAGCTAACATTTCAGAGAAATCTGTACTCTATTCTATGCAGCTAAAACAGCAATAAGTCTGCAAATGCTTTTTGTTGAGAGATGCACTTTATTTTCATGTTTTTGGATTTATGGAGTTGAGGTTGACATATGTCAATGCATTTAATTTATTTCATAGTTGAAAAATATGTGACTCAAAAACTACTTCATCCTCAGGCTCTAAAGGTTGTATTATTTTGTTATGTATAAAATGCTTGAATATAAATTTTGTTATTTCCAGATAAACAAGTCACAGTTCTGTGAAACCCTTTTCTCGAAAGATGCAATTTTTGCTTTAGTTGGAATTTGATCTCAGTACATTTGATACACATACATTTTCATTTACAGCAACTGACCAAAGGCATAAGGTTTTAGTTTTGAAAAGTGTAGCAGCCTGTGTAAACAATCACAGAAGATTTTATTTAGACTTATTTTTGTTTGAGAAAATGCACTGTGCTATTCATTTTAGCTGTTTGATATTTTCGCAAAAATACAAAGGTTGTGCAACAAAATATTAAGTTATGGGTACCATCATTTTTGTCCAGCCCTATTTCATTAGTTTGTTTTTTTAAATAATTATGTTAATCAACAATTCAAAAGTAATGGCTGTTTTTGATTATTTAATTTTCAATAAATTTTTATTTATTGTTACTTTTGTGAGTTTCAAGTGATTTCAGTGAGAATTGTGGGTTTTTCCTTCTTTAACTGAGGGGTACCAACAATTTTGTCCACGTGTGTAAATGGACATTTGAAGAGCCTGTACTGTTGTTTGCTGTTATAGTTTGGCCAGACATACTAAAATATTAGTTTTTTAATCACTGCTTTTTAAATGTTTTTATTCTCCTTGGTACGCAAACTGCAGATTATTTGAAGATTATATTGCATATAAAAATATGAACTTATCGGTATCGGCCATGAGAAGTAGTTAATTATCGGTTATCAGTATCGGTTAACCCTTTAAGACACACTGTTGTGCAAGTCCACCAGGACATATTTTTAAATTTTTACATGCTGTAGTGCCATTTTTTTTGGAGTATTTTTTATCTGCTTTACATCAAAATGACCCTGATATCCCAAATTTAAATAATATGTATTGACTTATGTCTTAACTACTACAATAAATTGCTTAAAAGTGCAATGCACCTTAAAAAAATGAAAATTGTTTTTGTTTTTTTCACAAATATTTCAAAATACAGAAATTGCATAGCTAGATCCCTCAAATTTATGAATGTAAAAAAATTTGCACAATATCCTTTAGAACCACAGGAAATTTATTTGGAGTATGTACATCACTTGCTTTTTGAGATATGGTCAATTTTGTAACCTGAAAAAAACTCGAAAATGAAAAACAGTGCAAAATTTTTAAAGACACAACATTAACATGAAAAGAAGCTATTTACAATAGTGCAATCAAATTTCTAAGTGTGCCAGATACTTGTGAACATACATATTTTATGTACAAAACCATGGTCAGACCATAAACAGTGCATTTGAAAATAAAATAAAATCGGTTTTACTGAGTTGAATCAGAAACAGTGTTTTGATCGTCGCCTGGTCCAAGTACTTGGACAGGTGTGATGGAGAAAGGCTGTCCACATATTCTGACAGAGGTGGCTGAACACCTGGCCTCCTTTTGGGCAGTGTTGTAGAAGAATAGGCTTAAAAATAAAACGACAAGGCGAGACTTGCTATTCCATTCAAACATTCTTTAGTGAAAACTATGAGGGAAAAAAACAGAGTATACATTGCGTGTGATAATCATAGGCGATAACTTGCCGCTGACAATGATTTTTTTTCTCTTCCTTAAACAACTGACGTCATCACGTCTCATTCCATCTCCTTTTGCTAAAGCATCTTGGGTAATGAAAGTCCTTTAATGTAACAATCCAAATCAAATAAGATGGTTTCCATTTAACTGCTCATTTAACACATAAAACAGTTTAAACGAAATGAATGTTAACTTATGGCTTATATTTTAACCCTATTCCTTCTTGCAAATAACGAATAAATTCTCAACATCCTCCCCCCCGATAAACTAAAGTTTATCTAAATTTCCAAAGGATATAACAGCTTGATGGGTCTCCGCAGAACAGTCCCTGAACTTGTGCGAACTGCACATGACCTCATGAGGCCGTCACGACCTTGAAACAGTTCCTCGATTCTTCCCAGCTTCCAGCTCTGCCTGGGTGTTTTGTCCTCTCTGATGAGTGCAACATCTCCCACTTTCAACTGAGAATGCCTGTTCCAGAAATTGGTCATCAGTCTCTGTCTGTATCGCCACCTCCGTGTCATCTCGTCCTTATTTGCGGTTGGAGGGTTCAGATCAGCTGGAAATTGCTTGGGAGGCAGGCAAGTTAGTCTCTGACCCACCAAGAAATGAGCAGATGTCAATGACTGTGGCTCATCCACATCATTGTGCACATAGGTGAGTGGCCTTGAGTTTATGATGGCTTCAGCCTCAGTAAGAATGGTGTACATTTCTTCAAATTTGAGTCTACTTCTGCCAAGCACCTTTCTCAGAATCACCTTGAGTGACCTTACGAGCCTTTCCCAGAATCCGCCCCACCGGGCTGCTCTTTCAGTAATGAACCGCCAAGTGATGCCCTTTCCTGAGAAGAACTCTCGTAGCTGGGAATCTTTGATACCTGCCCAGAGTTCCTTCAAATCCTGATCAGCCTTCTTGAATGTCTTGGCATTATCCGAGTAGATCACCTTGCACAATCCTCTTCTTGAGATGAATCTTTTCAGAGCGAGCAGAAAGTTTTCAGTGGACAGATCGCAGACTAGCTCCAAGTGCACTGCTCTGGTTACGGCGCAAGTGAACAGTGCTATGTATGATTTCATCATGGAGCCTTGTGACTTGACGTAAAGCGGCCCTGCAAAGTCCACGCCCATGACCTCGAATGGCGGTGACTCTGTTATTCTGTCCCTTGGCAGTGGTGCAGTAGTCTGATGTCCAGCCTTTGCTTTAAATCTTCTACAAAGTACACATCTTGACACAACCTTCTTGACTACCTGCCGTGCCCTCAAAATCCAACATTTCTGTCGAGTTTGCACTACGGTGTCTTGTACACTTGCATGCATTATCCTTTCATGTTGATACTGCACCAACATTTCTGTAAATCTGTGATCGTTGGGCAATATCCATGGGTGTCTTTCTCTGTAAGAAAGGTCAGAATGCTGGAGCCTTCCTCCCATGCTAAGTAGCTCATCTTCATCCAGAAAGGGCTTTAGCTCTCGGATTCTGGAGTCAGTGTTGGGGCATTTCCCTCCTTTCAACAGATTCACTTCTGAGCTGAAACTCTGGATCTGAGTCACTTTTATCCAGTATTTCTCTGCCTCATTCAGCTCTTCTGCTGTCAGTTCACCCTTCATTTTTGTGCTTGAGCGGGTGTTAGTGATGAACCTCTTCATCCAGGCTGTCATCCGGAACACTGTTTTTAATTTGCTGTATTTCTCCAGACACAACACAGGTTTTAAGAGCTATGTACTTTGATTAACAAACTGTACAGCAACCTGGTATTTGGATCTGAGTTCAGCTTTTACCTCATCTTCCTGAACGTCATTCTGCTTGCCTGCTGACTGATCGGGTGAGATCAGACCACAGGGTCCATTCCACCACAAAGTGCTCTGCTTCAGATCCTGCACAGTTAGTTCCCTGGTGGGAAGGTCAGCTGGGTTTAATTTTCCTTTGGAGTGTGACCATGACTGTGGGTCTGTTAGAGACTGGATTTCTGTTACTCTATTGGCTACAAACCGTTTCCACTTGCAAGCCGAACTGCGACTCCAGTGTAGCACTATCATTGAGTCTGTCCATAGTCTGAGTTGTGTCTTGTCTAGTTGCAGTGCCTTAGTGAGGGTACTTCCAAGCCTAGCTGCTATTACAGCTCCCAGCAGCTCTAGGCGAGGCAGTGTCATCCTCTTGAGTGGGGCAACTCTGAATTTGGATGCAACCAGGCTTATGGTCACTTCTTCATCATTTGTTTCTCCCTGCAGATAAGCAACTGCACTGTAATCCTTTTCACTCGAGTCACAAAATACATGTAGTTTTAAAATATGGTCGTGCTGTTGCGTGTGTGTTTTGTACCACTGTGGGATTGACAGCTGGTGTAGTTGAGGGAGCTCTGAACACCACAGTTGCCATTTTTTTGTCAAATCAGGTGGCAAATCTTCATCCCACCTGAGCCCTCTCTCCCACATCTCTTGGAACAAGCACTTTATTCTGATAGTGAAAGGGGTCAAGAATCCTAGTGGGTCAAATATGCGGGAAGAAGATTGCAGAACACCTCTTTTGGTGTTCTTTCTTTCTTTTAAAATATCAGGCAGTCCCCTAAGGTCGAACACAAAATCATCAGTGACTGGTCTCCATACCAAGTCTGGAACCTACAGCACTGCTCCGTGTGTTTCTGGCTGTGCAGTGCAATCCATTGAGCTCTCCTGCCATTTTTCTTTGAGCTCGGGGGAGTTTGTCATTCATTTGCATAGCTCCATGCCTGCAGCAGACAAAATGTTCTTGGCTGTTGTTGTCACCGTATGGGCCTCTGTCACCTCACTTGCACTTGAAATAAAGTCATCCACATAAAGTGAGGAGTTGATGGTTTTTACCACTTGTGGGTGTTCAAGTTCATATTTTCTCAAATGCTTCCTTATGGTGGCTGCAAGTAAGAATGGACTTGATGAAGCTCCAAAAACCACTGTTGTCATTCTAAGCACTCGTAGCTTTTCGTCCTCTTCTGTCGGTGGACCTGTGAACCATAGAAATCTTACAGCGTCCTGGTCTCTTTCTGAGAGTGAGATCTGCAGAAATGCCTTCTTGATGTCCGCCATGTATGCAATCTCATGCAGTCTAAACTTGATCAAAACACTCATCAGATCTGGATTCAGATTGGGACCTGTTAAGAGACAGTCATTTAAAGACGGACTTCCATCTTCGTGGGATGAAGCATCAAACACAACGCACAGTTTTGTTGTCACTTTTTCCTCCCTTACAACGGCATGGTGAGGTAAGTAATAGGTTTCACTGCTTGATGGTGATGTATGCTCCTTTGGCACATCCTCAGCCATTCCTTGTTTTAAGTAATCCTCCACTACCTCATTGTATCGGCTATAGAGTGTGACATCCTTTCTTAACCCTTTAAGCTGCTGTCAATTCCAGCCGTTTTCAGTACAAAAAAATCACTAATATTCTATTTGTAAATAAAAAAAATACGAAAAATACAGGGAATATTGGACGCACATCGCGAGGTGCATTTCCTTGAAAACGACTGATTCGTGGATTTTATACCGACTTCAGGACATGTTTTGGACAAAATAGTTTACTGGCTTGTGTTGTCTGGATGTAAAAGGTTGGATTATGGCCGTTTTTTGTGGAATCTTTTTTCTGTGTGTAATAATGAACCCGGAAATGTGAGTCGCGCTGTGTGCGTTGAAGCTGTGTATAGAGAACGGATGGATGAATATTCGTTTTTGTCGGACAAATGTGTTTTTCTCACCCGCTGTGGTAATCGCATCTGAAAGTGGTTTATACCGGCGGATTCATGAGAATCTAAGCTTTCCATCGGCGTATAGTGTTTGTATAATCGTGTTTGCAGCCGTCGGACATTCTTGAAATTCCTATGCAAATTAATAAGTGTACCGCCGGCGGTACACCTACTACACACTGAAGCGCAAAGGGTTAATTTCCTTTTCAAACTCTCAAGCCTCCTTTTTGCGATGCGGAAATTGTCTTGGAGTGGAGGATGTGTTTGTGGCCACGGCAACTCCACTTGGTAATGTCCATCCTTGAAGATTGAGGTTTCCTCAAACTGCTGCAATGCTTCCACATCCTCGGGGCTATCAGACTTCTCGTTTGTGATGCCTAAGGACTCAAGCTCCCAGAGCGCACGCAGCTGGTTGTCAATCTGTGCATCCTCACTGAGCTGAGTATGCATGCATGCTGCTCCTGTCATTCTGGACACTGATACTGGGCCCTGGACTGACCATCCTAAGGTGCTCTCTTGTGCCGCCAGGCTTTCTGTGAGTCTTTCTACTCTGCTCGATACTATCTGCCAATAGTAATCTGAGCCAATTAGCACAGAAAGTTTAGATTTGTCATCTCCAGGGAAGTCTGCGAGTTGGAGCCCTCTCTTTTCCATCTCTTTCTGTATGTGTTCACGAGGGACCTTTATCAACGCGGTACACACCTTGGGGGTTACAACTGCCTCTATTTCAATGCTCTGCTGTTTGTTCCGGACATTCTCCAAGCTGACCATCACTATGTTGCGCTTCACCGTTGTTGGAGCAGTGGAGCCAAATGTGTGAAGGGTAAATATCCCTTGTCTAATAACAGGTAGTTGCAGTTCCCTCACTACATTCTCATGCACAAAACTCCCTTGGCTGCCTCCATCTAACAAGCAGCGGACTTTCTTTCTGCTTGTGGGCCCTACAACCCATGCCATCGCGGTTTGTAGCAGTACAGTGCTCGCATTTTCAGGCCTGCTCTTTTCTGATTGAGGAATTACTGAGGAAATTACGGTGTCCGTGTCAGCAGAAACAGCAGGTGGGGGTGCCTCATTTTTCTTACAAATGACTGCATGGTGCCTGCCTCCACATGTGGCACATGACCTGCCCTTTGTCCTGCAGAACCTTGCAGTGTGTTTGGGTCCCAAACATAGATAACACCTGCCAAGTTTCTTCAGCTTTTCCTTACGTGCTGCCACCTGGTGGTCTGAACAGTTTTCAGATATATGCTCAGTACTCTCACAGAACAGACAGTTTTGCGTTGTCTTGTTTGCAGTGTGTAATGCAGCTGCAGATGTCATGCTTGGTTTCCTTGGTTTCATGTCACTGGATGGACTTGACTTGCTGAATGTTTTGTTTGCAGACTGGTTCTCTCTCTGGATATATGATCTCATCATTTGCAAAGCTCTCTCTTGACTCTGAACCTCTTTCTGCAGAAAATTGAGCACACTGGGCACCTTCCACTCGTCATCATCTCCCCTTTGACGACTGTACTCAAGCACTAGGTCCTCTGGCATCATCTGGAGCAGTATTGAGCATAACATACCCCCATAGGTTTCCGATACCACTCCCAGTGACTTGAGGCTTCTGATTTGAATTTCACAGTCCTCATATAACTGCCTCAATGCACTGACGTCAAATGACCTCTTCACAGGCATAAGATTCAGCAGCTTTGACATATGGGCATTAACAATAAGATCTTTTCTTCCAAATCTGCTTTGAAGTATATCAACTGCAGCATCATAGTTACTGTTAGTGTGAGTCTTGCTGTTGCCTTTGCAGCTGTTCCAGCAAGGGTAGGTAAACTTCTCTCTTTTGCAAAGTGCATCGTTGCTATGAATAGCAGTCTCATACTGGCTCCAAAATTCCTGCCATAAACTTACGTCTCCGTTGAAGTTACTGATCATCAACTTTGACAGTCTCATGGTCGAGTTGCTGGAACGAGATTCCGTACTTGTGCTGACATCACTTAGCCTAGCAGGTCGAAGATCGTCATTACTCACAGTCTCGTGCTCTGATCACTTGGTGGGCTCGCGCCTTTATACCGATGATACGGTCTTTGTAATCCTCTGCAAGTTCGATCTCCGCCTCGACATCTTCCAGCAGGGTGTGTTCCTCCATTACACGGTCCAGCTCGCGCAGACTGTCCTCCTTTGCTGACAACACGGCCAGCATCTCTCGCACATAGCTAATGTTCGGTTCTTCCTTCAATAGTTCAACATCCATTTGGTTCAGCAGTCTCGTGGTAGAACTCCGTATTGTCCAACGCTTTCTTTTAAACCTTTCAGTACGTTGTTCTCCACCTTCCGAACGCCCCTCATTGATTCCGTCTTCGTCAGCCATTATCTCCTGTATTCCCGGGTTTCGGCACCAAAATGTTGTAGAAGAATCGGCTTAAAAATAAAATGACGAGGCGAGACTTGCTATTCCATTCAAACATTCTTTAGTGAAAACTATGAGGAAAAAACAGAGTATACATCGCGTTTGATAATCATAGGCGATAACTTGCCACCGACAACGATTTTTTTCTCTTCCTTAAACAACTGACGTCATCACGTCTCATTCCATCTCCTTTTGCTAAAGCATCTCTGGTAATGCAATCCTTTAATGTAACAATCCAAATCAAATAAGATGGTTTCCATTTAACTGCTCATTTAACACATAAAACAGTTTAAACGAAATGAATGTTAACTTATTATGACTTATATTTTAACCCTATTCCTTCTTGCAAATAACGAATAAATTCTCAACATCCTCCCCCCCGATAAACTAAAGTTTATCTAAATTTCCAAAGGATATAACAGCTGGATGGGTCGCCGCAGAACAGTCCCTGAACTTGTGCGAACTGCACATGACCTCATGAGGCCGTCATTCAGCTGGGAGAAGTCATTTCTCTGCTCCCATGTCTCTGTCAGACAAAGGAAGTCCAACTTACGGTCAGCCAGGAGATCCTGGATAAGATGGCCCTTGCCCGTGAGAGAGCGGATGTTGAGCAGACCGACGTGGACTGTGGTGTTGTTGTGCCTGACGGGAGCGTTAGCTGACCTGGCTAGGCCTGGCTATCCTATGGCCTGCAGTCCTGACGGTGATTCTGGGGGGACGGCAAGTGGTGGACCATAATTGAAGTTATGGCAAGACCCACAGTGGATGTATCTCCGGCAGGGAGGGAGAGCGATGTCCGGGTGGAGGTGCAGATCTGGCAGCGGTGGAAGCCTGGGCAGGAGCTGATGGATCCAGCGAAGCTTGCTGGCTGAATACCGAAGTATTCCAGCCATGGGATGATGGCAGAGCGAGAGAAGCGTCGACGGGAGAACAGTCCAGATGTGAAGCTTTTCGACCCACATCAGGCTGGAACAGCCAGGTGGCTAAGAGGAGGTGCGTACTCGCTTCAGGTGAGCAGAAGTGTACAAAAGTATCCAGCGAGGACACAAAGCTCAACGATAGCAGAGTCTATTAAAGAGCAGATGCCCACACAAATGTGCAAAACACGCACTTTACACGAGTCATAAAACCACGAAATTATAACCAGGTAAGGACCCAAGTGCAGACACGCAGACACACACACACACACACACACACACACACACACACACACACACACACACACACACACAGCGGGATTGTGGCAGAGTGACTAATCAAAAATACTTACTGATAAAAGTAGGTATTTACAGAAGAAGAAACAAAAGATGGCTGGTGAGCCTGGGGGCAATAAGTCCGTAAAGAAAACATAATACAAAGAAACAGAGTCTGAAAAATGCACAGGGGGTGAACTAATGCTAAAACTAAATTTCAGAGGCAACAACAGGAAGATAAGCAAGGTATCCACGTGAACCTACATTGGAGGATGTCCCAAAATCAGGGGAAACAGGCTGGACTGCTCAGGACAGTGGTTGAGAAGCTGGTCATGCAGGCAGAGCCATTTAGGAAGCTGATTGAAATCGAAAACTTTCCAACCATACTATGACAACTGATCAATTCTACTTCATTGTTTTCTAAATTACAATTACAACTGATGTTAAATATGGAACTACCTTTGTGTTACCAATGAAGACAAAATTTAATTTACCTTAATTTATAGTATATTTCATTGATCTCTTGCTACATCTCCTTATGCTTTGTACTTTCCAATTCCTCTTCCAGGTGCACAGTATGTCAAAAGCAGCTTGTAGTCCCAGAGCTCTGCTTTTTAGAGGTGGTGGACATTTCTGTAATGAAAATGTTTGCTGTGCTGTAGGGTGGGCGATATAAACGATATACGGTAGAGACGATAGAAATTTGGCCCACGACAGAGATTTTAACAATACCGGCCTATCGCGATAGCGCATTTTAATGACGTCATCACAGTGTGACTACATTTCGCAAAAGCATGGCAGCTGTTGCAGACATGGAGCAAACGAAGGAGGAGAGGCTAGTGAAGAAGAACGGTGCTACTTCGGTTATATGGAACTGGTTTGGATTTAAGGTGTCACATGTTGAACAGAAGAACGTTTTTTGCAAAATATGTCGCGCGTCAGTTAAGACGAGGTCAGGGAATACAACCAATTTGTTTTATCATCTCGAAACGAAGCACATTTTAGAATACCAAGATTGCCAAAAACTGCGTGCCCCCAAAACGTGAAAGCAGTCAAGTGAAAAGAGAAAAGGTGGTCCAGGACCTTCAAATCAGCAGACTGACAATTTGCAAGCATTTTCAAAAGGCACTCCATATGATAAAAAGAATCAGCGGTGGATTGATATCACAAACTTCATTACCGTTCACTTATGCAAGGACATGGTGCCGTTTTTTACAGTAGAGAAAAGTGGCTTTCAGAGGATGATCAAAACACTTGACCCACGTTACCAGTTGCCAAACCATAAATATTTCAGCGAGACTGAAATGCCCAAAATGTATGACAGAGTCCGTCAACAAGTAGAGAAAGATCTCGAGAGCATGAAACACTACGCGACAACCACGGACTTATGGTCAAGTCGGACAATGGAGCCGTACATCAGTCTTACAATCCACTTTATCAACAAAGAGTGGAAGTTGTGTAGCAGATGCCTACAGACATCCTATTTCCCTGAGGATCACACAGGCAAAGTGATATCCCAGGGGTTAACGGCGGCACTTGAGTCATGGGGACTTAAAGAAGAACTACAAGTCTGCATAACCACCGACAATGGTGTGAACATCGTCAAAGCGGTGGAGGTGAGCGGCTGGACGAGACTGCAGTGCTTCGGGCACAGGCTACACCTCACCATAGGTAGGTTGATTTAGAAGTCCTGGCTATTTGTGCCTTTTCATTATTATACTTTGCCTGCTTTTATGTTTGTCTGTGCTTGTGCTAGCCATGTGCCACTTCGCCTTAGGCGAAGCCTTCTTCAGGATGGCGAAGCCATTTTTAGCATGTTTAGCCACGGTGGCGAAGCTAATTAGGGTGGCCATACGTCCTCTTTTGCCCGAACATGTCCTCTTTTGAGAGGCTGTCCGGTCGGCGTTTATAAAGTCCTTCAAATGTCCGGGTTTTTGATCTTGGCGGAGACACAACGCTGATGACCTGGTGGCTACTGCTCTTGCTGTGTAGCCAGTTAAGACCGTTTACCGTGGCAGGATCGCTGTGTTTTCGGTCACTGTTTTCTATGATGAGAGGGTAGTAATTGTGGCAGAGCAGAGGCCAGATGCCAGCGAGGAGGACAGCTTTCAGTGGATGAGCCGAGTGCTTCAGGCTTATCGACAGCATCCACCAGGTGGGCCTCTACTGTATGGCTTTGGTCCCAGCCAACACCTTGCCTTGAGCGCGTCACAGACCAGTGTATTTATCATTCACGTTGCAGGTAGGCACACTGCGAGAAAACACTTGAACAGAAAGAAAATGCCGAAAAGCAAATGTCATTTCACTGATGAAATGCGAAAAAATTACCCGTTTTCGTCCGGGTCATGACAAATGGGAGGCAGAATGTACAGTCTGCAAAGCTGGGACTTATGTCTCCGTGGCTAATAAATAAAGGAAAAAGAAGGAAAAAGGACTGTTGACTCGAGGCATTATTTATATATTTTTTCATTTGCCATTAGACACATTATTTTGAAGAATGGGCTAACTGAACATTGAAGAATAGGCTACCTCTCTTTTTTTTCTTTTTGTTTAATATTTTGAAGCATTATTTCTATTTTTACATAATTGATAATTGGGAGGTTATTTTAAAGAATGGTACTCTACCTCACTTTTCCTAACTAAGGTGTAAGTGTCAGACTTAAGAAAGATGGTTATTTCTTATTTTGTTAAACATCTGAATACCTGTGTTCCTACAGAACTTGAGTCAATAACTATTAAAGGCTAGAGCATGCCATATTTTTATGTGACTGATTATATTGTTTAGGAGAATTGCTTTAGATTAATAAATATATTATTTATTAAGTGTATATATTAAGTGTGTCCTCTTTTCAGAGAAACAGAATATGGTCACCCTATGCCTAATAAATGTGAAGAAAGGGTTAACTTACAACTTTTTTGTAATTTGCCGAGCGATAATCAAAGAAAATAAACCGCGTCTCCTTTACTGAAGAGCGCTACCGAGTATATGTTGAAATAAACTGAAGCAATATTGAACAGAATTTTTGGCCTCAAAATGCACCAGAATGCAGGAAAAGGACTCCATTTTTTCAAAAATTTTCGTGCGCCACAGTACAGATACTGAAAGAGTGTGGCTAAATGTGGCTAAACAAAATTCTAGCACTTTAGCCACAGTGGCTAGAGACAAATTTTCCCTAGTCCAAGCACAGTTTGTATTGTGTTATCTAGTCATCTTTTGAATTTCTTTTATTAATCATTGCATTTCATTTTACCCTCCACATATAGGATAAAGAACGAATTGCTTTATGTTTGAGATGCACTTTCCAAGTAATTGCCTCGCCCAGCTCAAAAATTTGAAATGAGCATATGTTATTACTAATGTTGAATGTAATTAAATATAGTACTAACAAGTATGATGTGTGTGGTTAAAAGTAATATTTGGCTTTTTCTAGAATTAGTTTGCACATGCATGTTAACTTGTTGGTAAAGATCTGGTGTCTTTTGTGTTGCATAAAAAGAACATAGGACTAATGTCTTTCAATTTTGTCCCCAGAGAGAAGCATGAAAGACGCCCGTGTTGAGCGTGCCATCAGTAAGTGCAAGAAAATAGTGAGTGCCTTTTCCTACTCTTGGAAAAAGAAGAGGGAAATGACCAAAGCCCAGGCTGAGCTAAACCTGCCTCCTCACCGCTTAATCACAGAAACAACAACAAGATGGGGTTCTCGGCAGCAAATGATTCAACGCGTGCTGGAACAAGAGAAGGCCATATCCCTGGTCCTTAAAGAAGACAGGAAAAGCAGACACCTGCTACCAACTTGGCAGGACATTGACTTGTTAGAATCAGTGAACAAGACCTTCAGTCCCTTGATGGAGTTCACAGACGCCCTCTCCGGAGAAGAATACGCGAGTGTATCTTATGTCAAACCTGTGCTTGACCTTCTAAACAACACAGTCCTTCCCCCCCATGATGATGATACAGATCTGACAAAAGAGATCAAGAGGGGCATCCTCCAGTATTTAAATGAAAAGTACTCAGACCCTGCAACTGATGACCTCCTGGATATGGCCTCCTTTTTAGACCCACGATTCAGATCGACTTACATCGTCGATGACCGCAAAGAGTTTATTTTCACAAGAGCTACAGCAGAAATTCAGGCACTGCTGGAGACGCAAGAGCCAGGGTCATCATGTACAAGCACAGGAGTTGCTGAAGAAGACCAGAGAGAACCCAAGAAGACTAAACAAAGTCTGGGCAGTTTTTTCAAAAAATCCTCTCAGCTTCACCCAGCTTCCCACACTGACAGAGAAGCTATTGGAATTGAGCTGAGGAGTTACCTGCAAGCACTGGAAGTTGATGGTGAGACTGACCCACTGGAGTGGTGGAGGCTGCACCAGGTCAACTTTCCCAGGGTGGCAATCATAGCCAAGAAATACCTCTGTATCCCTGCCACAAGTGCACCCTCAGAAAGGGCATTCAGCACCAGTGGCAACATTGTAACATGCCACAGATCAGCATTGAAGCCTGAGACAGTGGACAAACTTGTGTTCCTGGCAAACAACCTCCGATGTGCAAGAATGTTTAGTCACTGCACACAAGGAGCATAGCACTGATAGTCAACTTTCCCCGGGTGGCAATCATAGCCAAGAAATACCTCTGTATCCCTGCCACAAGTGCACCCTCAGAAAGGGCATTCAGCACCAGTGGCAACATTGTAACATGCCACAGATCAGCATTGAAGCCTGAGACAGTGGACAAACTTGTGTTCCTGGCAAACAACCTCTGATGTGCAAGAATGTTTAGTCACTGCACACAAGGAGCATAGCACTGATATTCACTGATATTCATTTTTGGTATTTGCACTAGATAGGCCTACTGATGAAAGCTGCTGTTCTACATTGACGGAAAAGAGACCTGTTTGACTTAAGTTAACAATTATTTGATAGTTTACAATTTGCACTTTTGTTCAAGCCATATAGCTTTGTTTTTTTTCAAAAGATTTACTAATATTTTAAAATTCCTCATGTTTGAGATGTTAAATAAATGTTCCTAAAATTTAATTATTTTTTGAAAGTGTTTTTATTCTGCTGCAATATATTGGAGTATTTTCACAAAAAAGTAATTTGGATGCATCTTTACTGGGGGAAAAAATATCGTGATATATATCGTTATCGCACAAATTTCAGATTGTATCGTGATATAGATTTGAGGCTATATCGCCCACCCCTACTGTGCTGACAGTAAGAGCCTTGGGAATGATTGGGAAAATTATTTAAATTGAAGGTTATTTATATAAACTTGGTAGCTGGAAAGTAGAAGCTAGGGAACAACATTCATCCATCCATCCATTCTCTATACACCGCTTTATCCTCACTAGGGTCGCGGGGGGTGCTGGAGCCTATCCCAGCTGACTCGGGCAAAGGCAGGGGACACCCTGGACAGGTCGCCAGTCTGTCGCATAGCTACATATATAGACAAACAATCACACTCACATTCACACCTATGGGCAATTTAGAGTTATCAATTAACCTTAGCATATTTTTGGACTGTGGGAGGAAGCCGGAGTACTCGGAGAAAACCCACGCATAAGATCCCAGGCCCAGGCCGGGATTTGAACTGGGGATCTTGTTGCTGCAAGGCAAAAGTGCTAACCACTACGTCACTGTGCAGCCAGGGACCAACATGTGAACACTAATACAGTGGAGACACTGAATTTGTATTTCTGTACATTGATTAGGCTAACTACCCAGATAGCAAACTATGGGTGAATCAATGTTGAATCTATGTTGAGACCTAACGTCGAAATTATACAGAAAGTGCAAGGTTGATAAAATGTTGAGTCAACGTTTGCTTTTCAACCATAAATCACACTTTACCCAGATAGCAAAAGATGTTAAATCAATGTTGAATTAGGGTTAAGAAGGTTGAATAGTGGTTACGGCTGAAGACTGATGGTTGGATCAGCGTTGATTCAACAACATTTTGTCAACATTGACGTTTGTGTTTAAAAGATACCATTGAATCTACATTGTATTTTGGTTTAATTAAAATGTTTGACAGGTCAATGTTTAATTAATGTTGAATATATGTTTGCAAACATGTAATCTATGGAAGCAAACGTTGACTCAACATTTTATCAACCTTGCGCTTTCTGTATAATTTCAACGTTAGGTCTCAACATAGATTCAACATTGATTCACCCATAGCTTGCTATCTGGGTAGATTTATCAAACTAACAACACAATAGCAACTACTAATTATGATAACTATAACACACATTGAGACAAGACAACAACACAAAAGAAATGCTGTGAATGTGAGTGAGGGGGGGAAAGGAAGGAAGAGAAGATAATATTATGATACAATATTGGGGTAAATGTTGTGATGTAATATGACGTTCGCAGAAGAAGGGATTAATAGACCACACCTGAAATCAGCTGCTAATTTGATGGTAGACAAATTTGGAGACTTACAGGACTTTGTGTGGCAGGACAGCCCAGTCCGTCTCCACTCATGTTGTGTATTGGATCAGGTGGTATAGTTTTCAGTTGCTCCCAGTCATTGAATGCAGCTGGGAGCAATCATCCAATCGCATCTTGATTATTGGGCGGTGCTAGAGTGCATTATATCTGTGAGGGCTGCACGTTTTCCACATGCGTCCTCTACCTTGAGCTGGGGTGTTCACTCAGCCACGTGGTTTGCCGGGGCAGTCTTGAGATGCTGGCAGAGTATTTTTCTACCTACCTGTCAGGTACATTCCAACGTGGTCACTGCGTCTCCCAGCGACGTTTGTGCTGTGTTTGATCTGCTTGTTGCTTTCAGTAGAATTCGGCTGGTACCTTGGCCGAAGGCTGGGAGCTGGGTGTGTGGCCTCGGAGCTGGGCATAACCTATGCATCGCGTTGGATTTTTGAGGTAGGCTGGCTCATTCTTGTCATTTTGAATGTGTGCTGGGCTGCCCGTGAACTGACTGTTTCTGACTGCTGTTGGCAGTGATCATGCGGGTTCTCTGTGGTTGTTTGCCCCGATGCCTGAGGAGCTGCAGTTTTATTGATGAGCCGCTCTACGTCTGAAGCAAGCTGCTGCTGTTCTGTCTTCATGTGCTGTCTCCATGTTCAGTGCAGCAAGTTCTCTACCAATCGGGAATTGCTGCATTGGTTTTATTCTCTGCTTTTAAAAACAATCTTGGTGTGTGTGTGCCCATCGCCTGGCACGCCCGTTATTGTTTGCAAAATTATTAGCATCAGAATTACTTTTCTTTGATTTTTGTAATCTGTTTATTATTCTCTCTTTTCGGGATTCTGTGTTTAGTTTTGCAAATATTTCTTTGGGTTATGTATGATTGTTTCTTTTGTTTGTTTGATTTGTTTGGGTGAGCAAGTGGCCTGATTGGCTTTGGTGGCGACCTCCAGGGTTCAGTATCATAGTGTGGTGTCAGGGTAGTTCTAGAGATCTCTGTTCCTGGGGCTAACCGTATTTCTCTTTCTGTGGACAGGAGCTGTTGGGCTGTGTGGCGAGTGGCTGGCTGATTCCCCCCTGAGGTGGTGGTCCCCTCACTCCCTGTACAGTAGAGCACTTGAGTGTCCATTAGTGGGGCGGCTGTGGCTCAGGTGGTAGAGCGGGTCGTCCAATGATCGAATGGTTGGCGGTTCGATTCCCGCTCTCGCCTAGTCATGTGCTGCATGCCGAAGTTTCCTTGGGCAAGATTCTGAACCCCGAATTGCCTACTAGTGACTGTTCCACTGGTGTGTGAATGTATATACTGACTGATGTTGCAGGTTGATTAGCAACCTGCACATTAGTGTGTGAATGTGTGTGTGTCTGGGTGAATGGGAGCAATTGTTGTAAAAGCGCTTTGAGTACTCTGATGAGTAGAAAAGCGCTATATAAGAGCAAGTCCATTTAGTGGTTTTGTTTTTTTGCATGTGTGGTGTGTTGCATCCGGACCCTCTCCCTCCCTCTTCAGTTAGTCATTCCAGTCTGGTAAGCCCTCAGCCCTAAGTTCAGTATATAGATGTTCGGTGGCTGCACCCTGGAGGTCCTAACAGATTACCTCTATTTGGCCACCTACTATTGAGCTGTCTCGTGGCACCGCCACTAAGGTTTTTATATTGAACATTGTCATTTTAAACAAAGAATACATTGTTAATAAATTCTATTTTGTGTATATTTGAGTCATGTCTGTCTCTCATGTCATACATCCCTGTGAGACCTTTCCCTGTATTGGAGTGGTGGTTCCCTCTAATAAGATTTCCTGGGGGTGAAATTCCCCCAGGTGGCGTTGTCAGTCATTTGGTAGTCAGCCAAAGTACATTAACCCTCGTAGCATTGCCACATTTGGTAATGAAAGAGAATTTAGAAGGTTGCACCAAATTGCAGTGACTGAAAGTTACTTGTGTGCATGCTGTGATGCTTCGGCAGAGCTCCTGCTGACTGTCTGGTTGGCCTGTTGATCTGGGTCAGAACAGTGGTGGACGTAGTAGAGCCTCCAAGTTGGTCTTGAAGGACTTGAGTAGAACTCAGGAAGGACTCTTTGTAAGAAGAACTCAAAGGAAAGAGAACTATTGGAAAGTAGGAGGCATAGTGTGGTGATCTTGATGATGTTGCTAAAATAAGTGTTCAGCAGTTTCTTTCAAATCATTACACATGGAGAATGGTTAAATCCAAAATGGTGGAATAGGGTTAGGGTTGGTTAGGGTTAGGATTAGAAAGAGCAATCTGATAAAGAAAATGTTAGTAGAGTCATTTTTGGGGGTTTCGTGACCAACCTCTCCGAACCTTTTTTTCTTTATGGATTTGGCATTCTAGACCATTTTGAAGGAAAATTAGCTCCTATATACCTGCCAAAAATGATGGCTAACTTTTTTACAGCCCAAAATTCAAAATGACCGCCAAAGTCGCTGCCACTGCCTATATCTCAGTAACTAATTGAGCTAGGAGGTTGATTTTGGTGTCTAGACATAGGTTTTTGGGGTCAAGCATTCCAATACTGCCATTTCTTTACTTGTAAAACATGTCCATTACAGTGAAATCCAATATGGCCACCAATATGGCCACCGATATACATTTTTTTTGTTTCTCGACTACCATGTGACCTAGAAAGCTGTTGTTGGAGTCAAAACAGAGGTTTTGGGGCTCAAGCTATCTTTTCATGTCAATTGTAGTCTGTTAAACTGATTACATAATCAAGAAATCCAAGATGGCCGCCGGCTGCTATTTTCAAATGCAATGAAATTCATCATATCTGGCTCCAGATGAGCTAAAATGACCTGTGAGGTGTCATTTCTTGCTATTCTCACCCTGATATGAATCCATAGTGGCCATTACTGTCCAGATCAACATCAACCGGCCGCCATCTTGGATTACACTGCAAATTTGATATCGCCAACAAGTTTTTTTTCCCACATCTTGACTGGTACAGTTTACTTCATTCATGTCCTATCGGTGAAGGGTGTCTTTGCAGCTGGTAATACCAAAAGCAAGACACCTGGAGAAGCAAGGGCCGCAAAGTGGAGGGCCCAGAAGATGAAGAGCACTATGCGATTGATGCCAGACTCTGACAGTCTGTATCAGCACCTGCTTCGGGCAAACTATCTAGCATATTTGCAGAAGCATTACCAGCTGCAAAGACACCCTTCACCGATAGGACATGGATGGCATCTGGTCAACAGGTTTTGTCTACCTGTACGATCGACAGAACCCCCACTTCCATTGTCCATGCCAAAACCGCCCAAGCCGAACACAGACGTCAACAGTGATGAGAGCGGCGATGAAGCACAGAGTGACTCTGCTAGTGCGAGTTCATGCAGTGACTCCAGTAGTGATAGTGATGTCGCAGACTATTGAAGTTGGACTTAAGTAAAAAAAAATGGTGTGGTGATGAAGTGAAGTAAGGTTGGACTTTCCCACATCTTGACTGTACCAGTCAAGATGTGGGAAAAAAACTTGTTGGCGATATCAAATTTGTAGTGTAATCCAAGATGGCGGCCGGTGGCCATTTCAAAATTGATGTTGATCTGGACAGTAATGGCCACTATGGATTCATATCAGGGTGAGAATAGCAAGAAATGACACCTCACAGGTCATTTTAGCTCATTTGGAACCAGATATGATGAATTTCATTGCATTTGAAAATAGCAGCCGGCGGCCATCTTGGATTTCTTGATTATGTAATCAGTTTAACAGACTACAATTGACATGAAAAGATAGCTTGAGCCCCAAAACCTCTGTTTTGACTCCAACAACAGCTTTCTAGGTCACATGGTAGTCGAGAAACAAAAAAAATGTATATCGGTGGCCATATTGGTGGCCATATTGGATTTCGCTGTAATGGACATGTTTTACAAGTAAAGGAATGGCAGTATTGGAATGCTTGACCCCAAAAACCTATGTCTAGACACCAAAATCAACCTCCTAGCTCAATTAGTTACTGAGATATAGGCAGTGGCAGCGACTTTGGCGGTCATTTTGAATTTTGGGCTGTAAAAAAGTTAGCCATCATTTTTGGCAGGTATATAGGAGCTAATTTTCCTTCAAAATGGTCTAGAATGCCAAATCCATAAAGAAAAAAGGTTCGGAGAGGTTGGTCACGAAACCCCCAAAAATGACTCTACTATGTTATCAGATTTTCACTCCCATTTCCTGCAGGGTCAGAAGTTGGTTAGTTTTTTCTGGTACTCATTTGGTCCCTTGTATGCCAAATAGTGACGGGGGGATTGAGTCAGTGACTTGATTAATGTGGACCCCATCCACACTATTGGTGTCTTTTTGTCTTGAGGTGTGTTGTGAAATCCTCTGAAGGTGTGCTTTCTCGTGGTCTTAGCCTAATAACACAAACTTCATGCCATCCTCACAGATTTGGACGATGTCTTCTTTTAAGGTTGAACATCTGGTGGAGTGCCCTAATGTCTCTGCTCCATGGATCACAGCGTAGCCTGTCTCCAGTCTGAGACTGAAAATGAAAACTTGCTCTTTCTTTCTTTTAAAGTTGATTATGCCTGATTGATCCTACCTTTCATACAACTGAGATCCAACCAAGCACATTTCACTAATAGCAATGTAGCACACATTATGATGAAAAGTAACTATAGTAACTGCAGAAAGTAACTCCAGTAACTGCAATGCCAACTAATATTTTCCAATTAGGAGAGAAGGAGCTCCTATTGTAGTGTGAAGGAAGACTGTTGACAGCAACCTCTCTCAAAGCTGCATTGGTTTAGCGTGCATGTGACAAGTTATATTAAATGTTTAGTTTTAAAAAACAAGCTTTTTGAGACTTTATAGGAAGCAGCTATTAATGAAAAAAAAACTGTCTGGTCCAAAATATGAATCTGAAAAAATTATTTTAATGAAATTGTGACATTTTAACACAATATAATACAGTGCTACTGACTTGACCTAATGAAACAAATTTTCAAACCTTCCATTAGTCACTAATTGTCCATTCTATGAGATGAGTAAAAATACCAAAATTGCCCAGACTAATGGAGGAAAAAATGGAAGAATATTCAAGGATGAAATCCAGCAGTGTTGAAGATTTCATTAAGGGTATGTAGTACTGCTCTTTCTTGTTTGTGTGTTTTAACTGATTTTGTGACTGATTAATGTGTATGTACTATCGGTATGTTTGTTTATCTGTCTATCATATAGGATGAATTCCATCCGTTCATTGAGGCTCTGCTGCCCCAGGTCCGTGCCTTTGCTTACACGTGGTTTAATCTCCAAGCCAGGAAAAGGAAATACTTCAAAAAACATGAAAAGAGGATGACTAAAGAAGAAGAAAGAACTGTCAAAGATGAACTGCTAGGAGAGAAGGCAGAGGTAGGATTAATAAGTGGAGTGGAAGAACCAAGCATTAATATTTTATCAAAAAGAAAAAAAATAGAACAAATTCTTTTGTTCTAACAAAACTTACACAAGACTTTTATTTGTGGTAAAAGTGATGTTTTGCAGTACATTTATACACTTGGCTCAGTCCCAAATTACACTAAGCATACCAATATGCTTGTAAAATGCACTATTAAATACATTACTTGACTTTTCTCTCTACACAATGTCATTCTGTTTCTAGGTGAAACAGAAATGGGCCAGCCGTCTTTTGGCAAAGCTAAGAAAGGACATTCGACCTGAATGCAGAGAGGACTTTGTCTTGTCAATCACTGGGAAGAAAGCTGCATGTTGTGTCTTGTCAAACCCTGACCAGAAAGGCAAAATGAGACGCATAGACTGTCTACGACAAGCTGACAAGGTAAATTGTAAACTGTTTTATCAGCAAGAAAACAGTGAATTTCATATAGTTGTCATTGTTGTGTATTGATATTGCACTCTGCCCTTTTTGACACACCTGTCTGGACAACAGTCACTGTTTTTTTTTAAAATCACATTGTTAAACCACTCACACATCAAGTAATTGCTTTAGTTAGCTTACTAATGTGTCTGATCTGATTCCTATTTTATTTGTTATTTTTCTAACCTTTATTTAACCAGGAGACATCCCATTGAAATTATCGACTTCTTTTGCAAGGGACCCCTGGTCAAGAGAGACAGCAGCAAATACAAAACACGGTTACAAAATTCCACAGTTAAAACACAATTAAGACACAAGCATAAAACAAAAGATAAAATTTACAAGCAAATTTTGACGAACAAGTGCAGATTGTGTAATTGGCCTCAAGAACTCGCAATTTGAATTTAGAAGCATTCAAGGAGATAAATTCAGTTAATTTCCAGTCTTTCTGCAACATATTCCATGCAGAAGGTGCTGAATAAACAAAGGCCTTTTCCCCCAATTTGGTATGAGCATGTGGAAAACAACAAAGGATCCTGTGAACGGAGAGAGTAAAGATCAGAACTTTTCTGTACAGTTAAGGAGCAAATGTCAGTGGGCAGTAGTCCTAGTATTTGTCAGGGAGACTGGAGGTTTGAACCCAGAGAGCAGACAAACAGAATAGGTGGAACAGGTCAGGTGAACCTGGTATATTTATTGGTTAATGAAATTAAACAAGGCAGAACATAAACTGGCTGGGGGGGGGGGTTCTAGAAAGTAAACAAACGCTCATCTTCAGGCAGGAGGAAGCTCAACTGCCAACAGAAATCCAAACTGAAATTAAAGCTGCAAGCAGCGATGGACGGGTCCTCGCATCCACGCTGGTCGGCGAATCCATGCACGTCCACCAGGTGGCACTGTGACTGAGAGTGTGTGCCGGCCTCTGAATCACATCTGGACCAGAGTTTAATCACACGTAAAATTTCAGCCAGATTGGAGCATGTTCAGACTAGTTATACAGCATTTCCTGCCCATCCACCACCAGGTGGCGCTGCAACTCAGAGTGTATTTCAAACAGTGGATGTGATGAGGGTTGGACTCTGATCACTCATGAAAAGTTTCAGGCTGATTTGACCATGTAGAGGCCAGTTGTACAGCATTTACTGTCCATCCAACAGGTGGCACTGCGACTGAGAGTGTCTGTTGGCCTGTAGATGTGATCAGGATTGGCTTGTGATCACACATGGAAAGTTTGAGGCAGATTGGAGCATGCAGAGGAGAGTTATACAGCAGTTGTTTCTTGGCGAAGCATCAAAACTCTAATGGTCGCCATGGCCACGCCATTTGGATTCTGGTTAAACTTTTGATAACTTTTCATCACCAAGTCCTGCTGTGTGGACTGACAAAATTTCAGGTCTCCTGGAATTATCCCCTTGGAGGTATTAACTCTCAAAAATGAGAAAAATCATAAAAAAATCTCACAATTAATCCAAGATGGCCGACTTCCTGTTGGGTTTAGGACATGGCTCCAAGAGGCTTTTTTGTGCGTCCTGATGTGCTCTATAAGCCTCCCAAATTTCATGGATGTAGGTGAAACGTGCTGGGGGGGCTGTTTGTTAAAAATACTGTAGGGGGCGCTATAACATGTGCAGTGCCGAGATGCATACAGTGTCGTTCCTTGGGTCGATGGTGATGTGTGTGGTAATTTTAGTGAGCATTGGAGTTTTCCTAACCTGTCAAACAGCACTTTGTTTTGCATGGCGATATTTCAACACGGTCTCACGGGGATTCGTGAAACTGTTACGTAAATTTTTTGTTTCTTTTTCGTGCGCACCAACACGATTTCGTCATGTTTTTCGTGCCGCTCACCACGAAATGTTTTTCGTGTTGCTCACAACGAAACCCGCTGTGGTAATCACAGCTGAAAGTGGTTTATACCAGCGGATTCATGACGATCTAAGCTGTCCATCGGCGTATACTGCTTGTGTGATCGCGTTTGCGGCCGCCGGCCGCCGGACATTCTTGAAATTCCTATGCAAATTGGGAAAAAAAAAAAAAAAAAAAAAAAAGGTAAGTGTACCACCGGGTTATGGTTATGGTTAGGGTTATGGTTAGGGACGATGTCATGCAAAATATAGCGTTGGATTCGCCATGGTTTTACATTAAAAATATAATACACACATTCGTTTGAAATACGTTCTGGGTGGCACGAAAAGTCCGCCGTTTAAAATACATTGGTGTGCATTTCGTGGTGAGCGGCACGAAAAACATGACGAAATCGTGTTGGTGCGCACGAAACCGAAACTAAAACTTACGTGACAGTTTCACGAATCCTCGTGAGATCGGGCTGGATATTTGGTTGCTACGGCAACAGCGTTGCATGAAATGTCACACCCTTGACAGTGTGGGATTGTCAAGAGGTGAAGACTCGACTGACCAATTTCCAGCATGATATCACCACGTTTGGGGCCATTGTACCTGAAAATATAAGACCTTAAACTTACTGTTACCAACAGGTGGCGCTATGACTTTTTCAGAATTTATGAGTGTGGATGTGATCAGACTGGACCTGGTGTCCATCATGTGAAGTTTGGGGCAGATAGGATCTTGTTCAGCTGAGATATGAATCGTTAAATTTTCATGGCGAAACATCGAAATTGGTTTGGCCGCCACAGACACGCCCTTTGATGACAAGTCACCATTTTCACTGAGATGCATCATCAATGTGTTCAGCCTGTTGTCACGGCATTTGAAGTGAATATGATCAACCGGGTAACAATAGGGCATGAAAGTGTAAAATATGTCTATTTCCTGAAACCACAAGGTGGCGCTATGACTGTCAATGAATATCCCTATGTGGATGACATCAGGACAGGACTGTCATCATACATGTAAAGTTTCAGGCAGATTGGCATAGATATATACAAACGCTAGATGTCTCGAGACGGAGTCGGCGGCGTCGTCACTTGGCGGCCATCTTAGGACAGGGGACTGCTCTGGCGCACTGTACTGTAGTCAATGGTAAGGTGGATGATTTCCTCACTTTAACACTCATAACTCGCTCAATTCTTGATTGATTTACAAACGGTTTAGTTTATTACAAACCTCATTAACGTGGCTATGATTCAGGCTCAATTCCGAAATCACAGTTTTTCGTTTTGAAAAATGCGGCATAGTTGTGTGTCTTTTCTGCCTGGCTACTCACATTGAAGATGGTGTTACTCACAATCTGATTTTCAATTATTAGGTTTTCCTGAGACCAACGTTTTTTGAGAACCTAATCTTTAGGCGAAATTACATTCTTTGTGGTTGTGGTTGTATTTATTTGCTTGTTAACAGACTTTGATTGAGACCTTAGACTTATTGTTTGTATACATCTATGCCTGGATTAGTTAGCCTGCAGTCGAAATGCATTGTGGGTAATGTAGGCACCAGGTTCATGAAAAGAAAAGACATCATCTCTTTTTGTTGTGCATTGATTTTGGTTGAGCTTTGTTTTTATCTGTGCATTAGAAAGCTGATAGTAATAAAAAAGTGCAATGCTAAATATTAAAATTACATTTACATCCATTTATGCTGAAAAAAGCTGATATCTGTGTTCATTATTATATGAATTCAATGGTTTTAATTATTCTTATGTAAGCAGTAAAACAAGTACATCTCTGACGTTTATAACAAACCAAGCTGTTGTAAAATCGGTTGAAAATTGAGCAATCTACAGTGATTTTAAAATCCATGCTCCATTGACTTCAATGTTATGAGTGATCGAGCAGTCCTGTCCCAAGATGGCCGCCATGTGGCGACGTTGCTCCCCATAGGCTGACAGCGCTCATGAGCCATCTAGTGTTTGTATATATCTATGCAGATTGGAACATGTTGAGAAGAATTAGACACCACTTCCTGTTTCATGGCGAAGGATCAGTTTTTTGAGGCTCCGCCATGGCCACACCTTTTGGCTTCTGGTTGAGTTTTTGATAACTTTTCATCAGAAAGGTCTGGTGCATGTACTGGCCAAATTTCAGTTCTCTCAGACTTACCCACTAGGAGCTATTAATTTTTGACAAATGTACAGCAAATTCAAGATGACCGACTTCCTGTTGGGTTTAGGGCGTGGCTGTGATTGACTTTTTGGTGTGTCCCGATGTGGTGCATATGCCCACCAAATATTGTAGCTGTAAATAAAACATTGTGGAAGTTGGCCTAATGACCACTTTTCAATTTTGCAGGTGGCGCTATAGAGCCATTTTGCCACACACAGGCGCAACTCCCATAAAATATCAAATTTTTTGCCAGTCCTGATGTGCACGCCAAATTTCACGCGTTTTGGAATATGATAAGGCCGCCAAAAGGCAATTCATTTCCCGCTAGGAGCTATTAAGTTTGGAAAATTTACAGCAAATTGAAGATGGCCGACTTCCTGTTGGGTTTAGGGCATGGCTGTAGTTGACTTTTTGGTGTGTCCTGATGTTCTGCATATGCCCACCAAATATTGTAGCTGTACATGAAACATTGTGGCAGTTGGCCTAATGACTACTTTTTCAAGTTTGCAGGTGGCGCTATAGAGCCATTTTGCCATGCACATGCGCAACTCCCATAAAATATCAAATTTTTCGCCAGTCCTGATGTGCATGCCAAATTTCACGCGTTTTGGAGTATGATAAGGCCGCCAAAATGCCGGCCACTTTAGAACTCTCCAGCGCTTTTTCTCCAACCACTTCTTGGTGCTATTTGAGGTATGTTTTGGGTCATTGTCCTGCTGGAACACCCATGATCTCTGACGAACCCCCAGCTTTCTGACATTAGGCCCTACATTATGGCCCAAAAATATTTCAGTTCAGTTCAGTTTATTTGCCATTAGCAGTATAAAACCACATTGGAAAGAGGTGCAAGATGCTCAAAGTGTACTGTCAACCTCTTTCTTTTTTTCAGAGCTCTTGCGACGGCGCCTCCCTCTGGCGCCGTCTTGATCTTTTGATAGTATTCAGATTTCATGATTCTTTGCACACCGTCAAAGCACCCAGTGCTAGAGGCAGCAAAACAACTCCAAAACATCTTTGAACCTCCACCATATTTGACTGTAGGTACTGTGTTCTTTTCTTTGTAGGCCTCATTCTGTTTTCTGTAAACAGTAGAATGACGTGCTTTTCCAAAAAGCTCTACCGTAGTCTCATCTGCCCACAAAACATTCTCCCAGAAGGATTGAGGCTTACTCAGATACATTTTTGCAAACTTCAGTGTGGCTTTTTTATGTCTCTTTGTCAGCAGTGGGGTTCTCCTTGGTCTCCTGCCATAGCACTTCTTCTCATTCACATGACGACGTATGGTCTGAGCTGACGCTTTTGCGCCCTGAGTCTGCAGGACAGCCTGAATTTGTGTGGAAGTTGACTGACGATGTTTTGCCACCATTCAGACTATCCTGCGTTGCATTCTGTCATCAATTTTTCTCTTCTGTCCCCGTCAGAGAGATCAGCCACAGTTCCATGAGTTATATACTTCTTGATTATAATACATACAGTGGACAAAGGAACTTCAAGATCTCTGGAGATGGTCTTGTAATCTTAAGATTGTTCCATGCTTTTCCACAGTTTTGCTCCTTAAGTCCTCAGACGCTTCTCGGCTCTTCTTTCTCTTCTCCATGTTTGGCGTGACACACATAGGCACACAACACATAGGTTGAGTCAACTTTTATACATTGTAACTGTACCTTCAGGTGTGATTTCTATATTGCCAGCATCCGTTACTTGCCACAGGTGAGTTTAAACGAGCATCAAATGTTTGAAATTAAAGGATTTATCCACAATTTTAAAAGCGTGCCAATAATTTTGTCTAGCCCATTTTTTGAGTTTTGTGTAAAGTTAGGTCAATTTTGGCCTTTTTCTTCTGCTTTTTTTGTGTTTTTCAATGCATATGAAGGAAATAAACACATGTATACCAAAACCATTTGTAATTGGAAAATTTTCCGGGAGAAATGGTATATTTTCTGGAAAAATTCCAGGGGTGCCAATAATGTCGACCAGGACTGTAGAATGGGAAACTTATCTCAGGAACGCCTTCAGAGAATTTGATCAGTTCTGGTACAAACATTCATTTAAACTCAAACATGAACTGCTCAAAGGTCACTAGGACCTCACCAAATAGATTTTAGCCATACCTTAATAATTCATACACTAATTATGATAAGGTTTAACAAAATAGTCTTTAATACATACAAGGCAGCAATTCAAGTATATTTTTTGTAATCTGGGGTAAAATAAATTCCAAATGATTTTTGGAATGCTACCTTCTGCATTTAGTGACAGTGGCAATAAGTCAGTGTTCACATCAGTCACCTCAGCTGGAAACAGAAGTTAGTCAGAAAGCAAGGCACAGTCTGACAAAGTCAACAGTGCAGTTTGGCTTGATATATGTGCAAAATCCTGTTTTTATTTACTAGATAATTTAAAAAAAATAATTTTCATCATCTAAGCAGTTGGCAGTCTGGGGCAGTTCATGAAATGATTTTTGAAGAATTTCTCACACTGTAAGGTAGTATTACAGAAATATCCTTATCAACATGCTCACAGCCAAAAATATGGCAAAACATGGAAGCAGTAAAATACACCCTGATCAGAAAGCTTGTTAGAAAAGTTGGCTTGAAATCCTAAATTCATAGTCACACTTTAGTAACCTGGCAATAGCCAGATTAATAATTGTGTAGGACTTGATAGTACTCCACAATGTCAATCTGGGACCGCTCCATGTAAATCCGTTCGGAGGAAAGAGGCACGGATTGGACAATGCAACAGTATGTCCCGCCTCTGACAGGTTTGTTTTTAGCCAATTGCGGGATCTTCACAACGAGCGGAGCCAATTGGTAGATTAAACTCTTACCAAAACCCGTAGGTAAAAAAGCACAAACATCTTTACCATCCAGAAATGCGCAAAGCGCCTCTCGTTGTTCTTCCTTCAAAGAAGCGATAGGAGATTCAGCTAAAACTGACTTAATAGCAGCATCTACATGATCATTGTCCTCCGTTGCCATGTTTGTTTTGATCTACTAGCGCTTGGTGTCGTCTTCACACCCGGATATCCCGCCCCACACACAAATACTGCTGCATAATTGGCCCGTGCCAACTTGGCTCTGTACGAACAGTGAATGCGGGAGCGGAGCAAGATGGTTTCTTGAGAGATTTGTGAACTCACAAATATCGTGAGAAATCAACTTGCTGGCAAGGTTAACACTTTAGACCCATCCATCCATCCATTCTCTATACACCGCTTTATCCTCACTAGGGTCGCGGGGGGTGCTGGAGCCTATCCCAGCTGACTCGGGCAAAGGCAGGGGACACCCTGGACAGGTCACCAGTCTGTCGCAGGGCTACATATACAGACGAACACTACAATTTAGACCCGTCCAATGAAATGGTATCATGAAGAGAAACAGGGATGCTGTGATTTCACATGATATATTTCTATTAGTGGTGGGACGCAATTACAAAAAAATACATTTATTACAGGCTTTGTAATTATTAATCGCATTTTTGTCAAATTGCATTATTTGACACAATAAGTAATTATTTTCAATTCAAAAAAATTTTTTTGACAGTTGAATCAATGAACAGACATAAGTTTATATACTGTATATATATATATATATATATATATATATATATTAATATATGTTTATTAGCATTTTTTAGAAAACAAGCAACACAAACATAACAGATAAAACAAAAACAACTCAGGTGTAACAAGACAGCAACAAATTATGCATCAGACAGGAATTCATATGGGCAGTCCAGGCCAGTTTAAGAAATCCTAGTATTATGGGAGAAGACATTGTGGGTCCAATATATTTTAAGTATGGTTCCCAGACTTGATGAAAATCGTCCACAGTTGAGTGTAGCATAGAGGTAATATATTCATTGGGAATACAGTCCATTATGAGATTGTGCCACGATTTTTTTGTTGGGGTGGTGTCCTTGCTCCAAAAGAACAAAATGTTCTTCCTAGCAGCAAAGGTGAATAATTTGAACAGTCTTTTATGCTTGCTGTTGGAAATACAGTGCCTATCATAAGTATTCACCCCCTTTGATGTTTTACCCTTTTATTGCTTTCATAAATCAATCATGGTCAAGAAAAATTAAAAAATATTGGAAAAAACTCTTTAATGTCAAAGTGAAAACAGATTTCTATAAAGTAATGTTAATGAAAGAAAATTATATAAATGAAAATAATTGTTTGCATAATTATTCACCCCCTTCAAGTCAGTATTTAGTAGATGCACCTTTGGCTGCAATCACAGCAGTGAGTCTGTGTGGATAGGTCTCAATCAGTCTTGCGCATCTGCCCACTGCAATTTTGCTCCATTCTTCTTTGCAAAACTGCTCAAGCTCTGTCAGGTTGCGCGGGTATCTGGCATGAACAGCCCTTTTCAAGTCCAGCCACAAATTCTCTATAGGATTGAGGTCTGGGCTTTGACTCGGCCACTTCAGAACATTTACCTGGTTCTTTTTTAACCATTCCTGTGTTGCTTTTGCAGTATGTTTTGGATCATTGTCTTGCTGGAAAATAAATCTTCTCCCAAGACGTAGATCTCTTGCAGACTGAAAGAGATTGTCCCCCAGGATTTCAGTGTATTTTGCAGCATTCATTCTGCCCTCTATATTTACAAGCCTTCCAGGTCCAGTTGCTGAGAAACATCCCCACAGCATGATGCTGCCACCACCATGCTTCACAGTGGGGATGGTGTGTTTTTGGTGATGTGCAGTGTTTGGTTTCCGCCAAACATGATGTCTTGTCTGATGGCCAAAAAGCTCAATTTTGATCTCATCAGACCAAAGAATCTTCTTCCACTTGACCATGGAGTCTTCCACGTGCTTTTTGGCAAACTCTAGTCGAGATCTAATATGACTTTTCTTCAACAGTGGCTTTCTCATTGCCACTCTCCCATAAAGCTTTGACCGGTGAAGAACCCGGGCAGCAGTTGCTACATGCGCAGTCTCTCCCATCTCAGCAGCTGAAGCTTGTAACTCCTTCAGAGTAGTTGTATGGGTCTTGGTGGCTTCTCTCACTAGTTTCCTACTTGCACGGTCACTCAGTTTACGAGGGCGGCCTGATCTAGGCAGATTCACACAAGTGCCATATTCCTTCCATTTCTTGATAATTGATTTCACTGAACTCCGAGGGATGTTCAGTGCCTTGGAAATTTTTTTGTAACCATCCCCTGAATTGTACTTCTCCATAACCCTTTCCCTGAGTTGCTTAGAGTGTTCTTCTGTCTTCATGGTGTAATGGTAGCCAGGAATACTGATCAACCACTCTCTGGACCCTTCAGACACAGGTGTTTTACAACTCAATCACTTGAAACACACCCACACCACTCAGGTGATCTTCATTTCACTAATTGTGAGACTATTGGCAACAATTTGATGGACCTCTATTGAATTAGACCATTAAATTAAAAAGGGGGTGAATAATTATGCAAACAATTACTTTTATTTATATAATTTTCTTTCATTAACATTACTTTATAGAAATCTGTTTTCACTTTGACATTTAAGAGTTTTTTCCAATGTTTTTTTTTGTTAAAAAAGCTAAATTTTATTGACCATGATTGATTTATGAAAGCAATAAAAGGGTAAAACATCAAAGGGGGTGAATACTTATGATAGGCACTGTATGAAGATTGGGGAGACAGAGTATGAGGCACATATGATCCAGCAGTGTTGACTTACCAAAAATAATGGCGAGTTCATTTATAATATCAAGCCAATAGCGCTGTAGACCAGATACATAATCACCAGTCTCAGAATTACATTTCCAACACAGTGGGGAGGAGTTAGAGTCCAGTTTGTTTTTGAGAATAGATGTAATATGGGCACGATGTACAATCCTAAACTGAATGGATTTGGCCTGGTTACAAACAGATATATCCATAGCGTGTGCCCACACTTCCCTCCTGCCAGGTCGCGTCGTCTATAGAGATGCCCAGGTCTCTCTCCCAAGCTTCCTTGGTGGGCTGGGAGGTTAGAGGTAGATTGGAAATAAGTACCTTTTTCGAAAATACTAATATGTTTCCCAGACATTTGAGAAGACAGGGCACTTTCCAGAGATGAGGCTGCACTGTTAGTTGCACTGTTAGAGTTGTGTCTTTTACAACAAAGTGTCTAATTTGTAGATATCTGAAAAACTCACTCTTATGTAGGCCATATCGCTGTTGTAACTGCTGAAAGGAGAGCAAAGTCTGGCCAGCAAACAAGTCTCCCAGTTGTGTCAGCCCACAGGTATGCAAAGTTCTGTATCCTTGGTCTATGCAGCCTGGCAGGAAGTCCAGGCCACCCAGAATAGGAGCCAGAGGAGATGTTCGGTGGACACAACCCGCTATGATGGGAATGGATCTCCAAGCTTTAACTGTACTTAAAGTGATGGGATTACTACAGAGCTTCTTAATCACATCAGAATTATTCACAAATAAAAGGTTAAATAGTGGACAATCTGCCATCATCGGAACTGACGTTAACGTTCCTAGTGGCATAGCCTCGGGTTTTCCTAGGTTGATTTTTTATCCTGAAAAGGCGCTGAATGAGGAGATCAATTTAATCAGAGACGGAATAGATAGTTCAGGATGAGACAGGAACATTAAAATGTCATATACGTAATGTAATTTTGTGGTTCCTCCCACCAACCAAAATACCGGATATTCAAGCACTCTGTGTCACTGCCTGCACTAGAGGTTCAATAGCTATATCAAAAAGCAATGGGCTGAGGGGGTCACCCTGCCTGTTACTTCGGTGAAGGGGGAAATTACTGGACCTAAGTCCATTGGTTAGGACAGCTGCAGCTGGAGAATTATACAGAATCTTGACCCAATTTGTAAAATTAACAGCTATGCCAAAGCGTTCCAAAGCATCGTGTAAATATGACCACTTGACCCGGTCGAAAGCCTTCTCTGCATCAAGAGAAAGTACCAATGCAGGGTCTTTGCAACTCTGTGATACTTGAATAATATTGAGAAGCCTTCTCATATTGTTATAAGAGTGCCGACCCTTAATAAAACCAGTCTGGTCCTCCTTAATAATGTGAGGTAACACTTTTTCCGGGTAATATTTTGGAAAACAGTTTCTGATCGGCATTAAGTAAAGCTATTGGTCAGTAGGAGGTACAGCTGTCAGGGCACGTGCCCCTTTTCAGAATAAGAGAGATGTTGGCTTCTCTGAGTGACTGGGGTAGAATTCCACTTTCAAATGAATGGTTAAACATAACTAAAAGAGGACCCAGGTGGATAAAGCTAAACTCCTTTTAAAACTCCCATCCAAAACCATCTGGTCCTGGGGCCTTACCTGATGGCATAGATTTCAAGGCAGAGCTTCCTCTTTTGTGAAAGGAGTGTTTAGTTGTAATTTTTGGTCCTCTGTCACCTGAGGGCACTCTAGATTTAAGAAAAATTCTTTCATGAAGACTAGGGCATCGTCAGACTGTTCGGACTTATACAGAGTATAATAAAATAATGCATATTCTTTGTTAATAGATTTGGTGTCAAAGATCTGACTCAATTATTATTGGTAATGGAAACAATAGTTTGAGAGTCAGACCTGTTTTTAGCAAGATTAGCGAGAAATTTGCCAGGTTTATCCCCAAACTCATAGAGCCTTTGTCTAGCAAATTTAAGGAAGTGTTCAGAGTCCTGAATCAGCAGACTGTTCAATGTGGTGTGTGTGGCAGATAGCTCCTTCATTAAATTTGTGCTTGGGGTTGAAATAGGAAGTTTCTCGAACTGAGCTATTCTGAACTCAGGACGTTTACATTGGTCATTTCTCTGACGCCTTTTGGATGTTGTAAATGAAATAAGGCCCCAAGAAAAAGCTTTGTATGTTTCCCAAACGACAGAGGGATCATCTGTAGATATAGAATTTATAAAACAAAAAAAATCCTAAATTCAGCGGTAAAGTATGAGATGCATTTTCCATTCTTAAGAAGGGATGATTGAAACCTCCAGCGCCTAGACAAAATCCTGTCCTCTGAAAGAGAATAAACCAAATACAGAGGGGCATGGTCAGAGCAGCCAAAGTAGTTTAAATCAATCCACTGGACTTTAAGAAAGTTCCTTGAAGACATTTCACCTCTCATCCAAGAGGCTTCTTCAGTTCTGGTGGTGGTTGGTGTTGCCTCAGCTTTTAAACCTCTGTGAGGTGTGTCCAGGGCTATTATTCCAACGACCAATACCAAAACTCATCTGACTACTCAACGATGGTCGTTGTGAGTATCGGTGGGGGTCGTTGAAATGCGTCACTGAGCCCTTGTGTGCTAATGGTGGTCATTAGCATGAGTCTGCTGAGTAGTTCTTTTGGGGAGTTTTGAAAGGACCTGATTGTAAATTGGTGAAAGATGATGTCGCAGACCACCCCCACTGTTCAGAGATGGCTTCTCTACCTTGACATGGATGGCTTCTTTCACTCTTCTCTCAAACCATCTGTCCTCCCTGTCCAACATCTGAACATTGGTGTCCTGAAACGAGTGTCCTTCTTCCTTAAGGTGAAGGAAGGTTGCCGAATCCTGTCCTGAGGAGCTGGCTCTCCTGTGTTGAGCCATGCACTTGTTAAGTGGCTGTTTGGTTTCCCCTATGTACAGATCTGAGCATTCCTCGCTGCATTTAACTGCATACACCAGGTTGCTCTTCTGGCTGTGTGGTGTGGGGTCTTTTGGGTGGACCAGTCTTTGCCTGAGGGTGTTATTTGGCTTACAAAAGACAGGGATCTGGTGTTTGTTGAAAATCCTCCTCAGTTTTTCAGACACATATGGGATCACTATATTGTTGCGCCTGCTCTTCTTCTCTTCCGTCTTCACTGGGTTGTTCTCCTTTCTGGATCTTGTGTGAGCCTTCACAAAGGTCCAGTCAGGGTATCCACAAGTTTTTAGTGCCCCTTTCAGGTGTTTGTGTTCTTTTTCCTGGCCTTGGGTACTTGTGGGTAACTTGTAAGCCCTGTGTTGCAGGGTCCTGATGACTCCTAGCTTGTGCTCCAGTGGATGGTGAGAGTCAAAAAGCAGGTAATGGTCCGTGTGTGTTGGTTTCCTGTATATCCCAACACTCAGACTTCTGTCCTCTTCTATGCGGACCTCAAAATCCAAAAAGGGCAACATGTTGTCCTGTACATCCTCTCTGGTGAACTTGATGTTGCTGTCCACCGAGTTGATGTGTTCAGTGAAAGTTTGCACCTCATGAATTCTGATCTTGACCCATGTGTCGTCCACGTATCGGAACCAGTGGCTCGGTGTTTCTTTGTTGAACGAGGTCAGGGCCTTGTGTTCCACTTCTTCCATGTATAGATTGGCCACAATAGGAGACACTGGCGAACCCATAGCACATCCATGTTTCTGCCTATAGAAACTCCCTCTGTACTGGAAATAGGTGGTGTTCAGGCAGAGGTCCAAAAGTTGGCAAATCTGGTCTGGGTTGAGGTTTGTTCTGTCGCTGAGGGTGTTGTCTTGTAAAAGCCGTTGCCTCACTGTTTCCTCCGCCTCCATTGTGGGAGCACATGTGAATAGGGAGGTGACGCCGTAGGATACCATGGTCTCATCTGTATCCAATCTCAGTCCTCTCACCTTTTCCACAAAGTCCATGGAGTTCTGTACATGGTGAGGATTCTTCCCTACCAACGGGGCCAAGATGGTGGCTACATGTTTGGCGAGGTTAAAGGTGACAGAGTTAATGCTGCTGACAATAGGTCTGAGGGGAGCTCCTTCCGTATGAATTTTGGGGAGGCCATATATGCATGGAATGGCATCCCCAGGGTACAGGCGATGGTATTGCAGGCGATTTATTGTTTCTTCCTTCTGTAGCTTCTGTAGGCAATCCACAACCTTCTTTTTGTTTTTTGTAGCTGCTGGTTGGGTCGTGCTTCAGGGTCTCGTAAGTGCTGTTGTCATGAGAGGTGAAGCGTCTTCAAGGAACTTTCTTAAATTCCAGTGGATTGATTTAAACTACTTTGGATAATCGTGACCTGGATGAATGAGAACCTACACGGACATCAGAATACCCAATATCACAGCATATAGAATTTAGCACTCTCGCTTGCCCAGAGGGGAGAGATGTACCTGGTGGGAGTTTATCCAGCAAAGTTAAAATGACAGTTAAAATCTCCTCCCACAAAGCAATCATCAGATGACAGTTCAGAAAAAGCAGCAAATGCCTTGGTAAGAAAGTCGGGGGAGTAGCCAGGTGGGCAGTATAAATTCATTAATGTTATGTTCTTTCCCAAAAGTACTCCTTTGACAATTACATGACGCCCTTGATTGTCTTTAACTCAGGTACAGGGTGGGGAAGCAAAAATGTCCTTTTGACAAATTTGAATGTCCTGCCCAAACGGTGAGGGTAATCAAAACAATAATTAAAATCAAACTTCCTTACCTTTAACCAATCTTTTTAGTAATTGTCAGACTTTGGTGCATTGTGAAACGAGCAAGCAAAACGCAATAGGGATTGCGATCTCCTGGATGCCCAACTCCCTCAAAAGGACATTGCGAAAATTGTTGGCATCAGTGAGAGGACCATTCGCCGCATCCAGCATGCCAGACAATCCAGTTTGGGCACCAAGAGATCTCCAGATGGTCCTGGGAGTCTTGGGCTAAGATTGCAATAAGATGCCCCCTACTTCTTCAAGCCAGATCAGTAAATTGGGGCTGATGTGTACTACATAGTTCTGAGGTACACCGTTTTGCCCTGGCTGAAGGCCACCTATCCTGACAACAACTATGTGTGGCAGCAAGATGGGGCTCCCACTCACACATCTGTGAGTAGAATTTGGTGAACTTCTGGCCCAAAGACATTTGGCCCCCGAGCTCACCTGAGCTAAACCCGCTGGATTTTTTCTGGTTGGGCGCCATTGAGTTGAGGAACAATGCCACCCCTCCTGCCAATATGGATTTACTTAAGGCTGCAATCTCCAGGGAATGGGAGGCCTACCCCAAGGAGGATATCAGGGGGGCCTGTGCCTCTTTCAGAGGCTGTATCGAGGCCTTCATCATGGCTGATGGAGGACATATTGAATAAACGCGTTCTGAAAGCTTTAAATTTGTGTTCTTCAAGAAATCAGTTCATAATTCCAAAGAATAAAAAAGTTATACCCAATTATAGTTATTTTTTTTTAACCAGACAGGACATTTTTGCTTCCCCACCCTGTAAGGCATCTGAATACAAGTTTTTACTGACCAGAATAACCACACCTCTGCCAGAAGAAGAACAATAGGAAGCTGCAAAAACCTGTCCTACCCAGCCCCTCTGCAACTTAGTGACTTCCTTGTCCTCCAAATGAGTCTCCTGTAGAAAAGCAACAGAAACATCTTCTTTTTTAAGATATGACATTATCGCTAACCTCTTGGCCGGTTTTTGGAGGCCCGAATGTTCCAGGAGAAGAGCTTAATGGTATTTAGATTGGACATATAAGCTATTGTTTATAATGAGGAGATGATCAACTCAGGCCCCAGTCAAATCACCCTCCCCAAGTGATGAGCATGGCACACCATTGTTCACCTTAAGTATTGCCTGTACATATCCTGAGCTAAACACGGAAACTAGAAAGAACAAACATAGGAAATGCTGTGTGTGAAACAAAATACAGACCAAGGGTCTTTCCCCAAAGAAACGGGGACTGTTCACCATACGTTAGAGATATCAATCTGTCAATCCATTCCGTGTCCGGGCCGGGTGAGGTTTCCCGTGTTGAGTCAAATTAAGCCGCAGGATCACAACAGTGAAAAGGTAGAAAACAAACTCTATCTGGAGCAACCGTGCCACTCAGCCAGAGATGTCTACAATGTTCAAAAGTTCCAACCGGCATCAGGAGAGTTGAGTCAGACTTACCGGCATGGACGAAAGAGAGAAAAAAAAGAGGAAAAGGGGGGAAAAAAGCTGTCACGGTTGTGATGGGTCAGGGGTGAAACATCCTGTGTGAGGACCGTGGTGTGGTATCATGCATGCAGGGAGTCTATGTAATCTTGCACTTTCCCTGAGTTGGCAGATGTCTTTTTGAAGTCTCCGTGGGTCACCTGAAGAGTAACGGGGAATAGCATGGCATAAGGTGTCCCACGCTCCTGCAGCCGCTGTTTCACCGCATCATACGCCTTGCGGAGCATCCCTAGAAGTGAGAGAGTTGTCATTGGTACAGACTTCAATGGACATGTTGGTACAGGAAACAGAGATGATGAGGAGGTCATGGGCAGGTTTGGTATCCAGGAGAGGAACGCAGAAGGACAGATGGTGGTTGACTTTGCAAAAAGGATGGAAATGGCTGTAGTGAATACTTTCTTTCAGAAGAGACAGGAACATAGGGTGACCTATAAGAGTGGAGGTAGGAGCACAAAGGTAGACTACATCTTGTGTAGATGGTGTAATCTGAAGGAGATCAGTGACTGCAAAGTAGTGGTAGGTGAGAGTGTAGCCAGACAGCATAGGATGGTGGTGTGTAGGATGACCCTGGTGGTGAAGAAGATGAAGAGGGCAAAGGCAGAGCAGAGGACCAAATGGTGGAAGCTGAAAAAGGAAGAGTGTTGTATGACTTTCAGGAAAGAGTTGAGACAGGCTTTGGATGGTCAGGAGGTGCTTCCAGATGACTGGACAACTACAGCAAATGTGATCAGGGAGACAGGTCGGAGAGTACTTGGTGTGTCATCTGGTAGGAAAGGAGATAAGGAGACTTGGTGGTGGAATGAGGTGGTGGATGAGTAGATCCAGAGAAAGAGGTTAGCTAAGAAGAAGTGGGACACTGAGAGGACTGAAGAGAGTAGACAGGAGTACAGGGAGATGCAGCGTAAGGTGAAAGTAGAGGTGGCAAAGGCCAAACAAGGGGCTTACGATGACTTGTATGCTAGGTTGGACAGTAAGGAGGGAGAGACTGATCTGTATAGGTTGGCAAGGCAGAGAGACAGAGATGGGAAGGACGTGCAGCAGGTTAGGGTGATAAAGGATAAGGATGGAAGTGTGTTGACAGGTGCCAATAGTGTGATGGGAAGATGGAAAGAGTACTTTGAAGAGTTGATGAATGAGGAAAATGAGAGAGAACGAAGAGTAGAAGAGGTGACTGTTGTGGACCAGGAAGTAGCAAAGATTAGTAAGGATGAAGTCAGGAGGGCATTGAAGAGGATGAAGAGTGGAAAGGCACTTGGTCCTGATGATGTACCGGGCTTTGCAAAAGTTCTGTTACACGGTTTCATGATCTTTAGAGACGTTTACATGTCGGAGTGAAAAATTCCATTAAATAAACTGAAAGTTCTACCTTATAGGCAGGTGTCCTTAATACAATTTTTTTCTCCGGTGAAGTTGTATCAAGATGGAAGTTGCCGGAAGTAGCCGGATGACCGTCCACAGAGTCGTGGAGAGGCTCAAGGACGGTGAAGATCTTTCAGTGATCTTTCAAGAATGGTGAAGACCTGAAAGATCTTCACCATTCTTTAGCCTCTCCGCAACTCTGTGGACGGTCATCCGGCTGATGTTCAGCACAAAGGAGAGCAGACATCTTATGTCTTTTGACTTCCATCTTGATACAACTTCACTGGAGAAAAAATTTGTATTAAGGACACCTGCCTATAAGGTAGAACTTTCAGTTTATTGAATGGAATTTTTCACTCCGACCTGTAAACGTCTCTAAAGATCACGAAACCGAGTGTAACAGAATTTTTGCAAAGCCCGGTACCTGTGGAGGTATGGAAGTGTCTCGGAGAGGTAGCAGTAGAGTTTCTGACTGGGTTGTTCAACAGGATCTTAGATAGTGAGAAGATGGCTGAGGAATGGAAGAGAAGTGTGCTGGTGCTCATCTTTAAGAACAAGGGAGATGTACAGAGTTGTGGCAACTACAGCGGAATAAAGCTGATGAGCCACACGATGAAGGTATGGGAAAGAGTAGTTGAAGTTAGACTAAGGGCAGAGGTGAACATCTGTGAACAGCAGTATGGTTTCATGCCAAGAAAGAGTACAACAGATGCAATATTTGCTTTGAGGATGTTGATAGAGAAGTACAGAGAAGGTCAGAAGGAGCTGCATTGTGTCTTTGCAGATCTGGAGAAAGCCTATGACAGGGTGCCCAGAGAGGAACTGTGGTTTTGTGTGAGGAAGTCTGGAGTGGCAGAGAAGTATGTTAGAGTGGTGCAGGACATGTATGAAGACTGTAAGACAGTGGTGAGGTGTGCTGTAGGTGTGACAGAGGAGTTCAAGGTGGAGGTGGGACGACATCAGGGATCAGCTCTGAGCCGCTTCTTGTTTGCTATGGTGATGGACAGGATAACAGACGACGTTAGACAGGAGTCTCCATGGACTATGATGTTTGCAGATGACATTGTGATCTGTAGTGAGAGCAGGGAACAGGTGGAGGAGAAGCTAGAGGCATGGAGGTTTGCCCTGGAAAGGAGAGGAATGAAGGTTAGCCGCAGCAAGACGGAGTATCTGTGTGTGAATGAGAGGGACCCAAGTGGAAGAGTGAGGTTACAGGGAGAAGAGATCAAGAAGGTGGAGGATTTTAAGTACTTAGGGTCAACAGTCCAGAGCAATGGAGAGTGTGGAAAAGAGGTGAAGAAGCGTGTACAGGCAGGCTGGAACGGCTGGAGAAAAGTGTCAGGTGTGATGTGTGATAGAAGAGTTTCAGCTAAAATGAAAGGAAAGGTTTACAAAACTGTGGTGAGACCAGCCATGTTGTTTGGTCTGGAGACAGTGGGACTGAGGAAAAGACAGGAGGCAGAGCTGGAGGTAGCAGAACTGAAGATGCTGAGGTTCTCTTTGGGAGTGATCAGGATGGATAGGATCAGGAATGAGTACATCAGAGCGACAGCACATGTTAGAGGCTTTGGAGATAAAGTCAGAGAGGCCAGACTGAGATGGTTCGACATGTCCAGGGGAGAGAAAGTGCTATATTGGTAGAAGGATGCTGAGTTTCCCACTGCCAGGCAGGTGGCCTAGAGGAAAACCAAAGAGGAGGTTTATGGATGTGGTTAAAGAGGACATGAAGGTAGTTGGTGTGAGAGAAGAGGATGCAGAAGACAGGGTTAGATGGAGGCAATTGATTCGCTGTGGTGACCCCTGAAGGGAAAAGCCGAAAGGAAAAGATACGCCTTCCGTCTCTTCATCACTGCCGAAAAGAAATCACTGAAGAATGACACCCTTAATCCGTTGTAGATTAAGCTGCTGTCTTGACTGGCTCTGCGCGCTGCTTCCATCACCTCTGTTTGTCTCGAAATGTGTGGAACCGCAGCAGCAGCGATCTCAGGCATTTGTTCGGTTCTGGTTTAGGTGCGAGGGAACAGTGGGCTCTTTCGAGCTTAATACACCCGTCTTTGGTGGTCAGCTTGAGGACATGGGGCAGCCACGTCTCAAAGAAATCTGCCTGTTGCCCCTTCTCTGTGTCTTCCGCCAGGCTGACGACTCAAATATTTAAACGTCTTTTGTAGTTCTCCGCCATGTCTAAGCTCACTGTCAGAGCACTGACCTGCTTCTCCAGCTCAGTGATCCAGGGCTCATGTACGGAGGCAGTATTTTCGGCAGCTAGCAGCCTAGTCTCTGCTTCGTTGAGCCGGTTACCGGCAGACTGGAGCGCTGCAGCATGCTTGTTAATAGTTACAGCCAGAGGGCTAAGTTTTTCATCAATCACCTTTATAATGTTAGCTGTCATGAGGCTGAGAGCCTTAGTGAGAGCTGGGTCTAGTCCGTTGGAGATGTCAGACTTGGCCTGGTCACAATCTTGAGACCCCTCTTCGGGTTCAGAGAGCGTGTCCTTATTGTCTTTATTCACACGGGTTCTTCCCATATTATCGAAGGACTGCGGCCAAAAGCATTCTAAGGACATAACATGCGACAGTCAAAACAAAAATAACTCCCAAGCATGGCTGAAAAAAGGATAATGAATTTACATAGCCAAGTGGCGTGGAGCTCTGGCCAATATGCTGTGATCACCTCGCCACCATCACGTGACCCCCCAAGTGTTTATAATTTAAAATTTATAAAATTAATACAATTTTAAAATGGGATATATATATATATAAAAAAGTGATTTTGATTATTTAAGGCCTGGATTTACTACGGTTTTCCCATTGTATGGCTATAACAAAAGCATAAGTAGTTCGAGGACCTTCAAAAAGTTGAAAATCCACAGATTCAAATTCAAAATTGTACAACTTTTTGTAAACTAAAGCACTTTCAATGTCTTCTAAAGTGGTCTGTTATGGGATGATTACACCATTAGCCATTAGCAGGACCGTTGTAGCTAACGTTAGCTCTGGTGCTAACAGCAACATGCTTTACACTGAAGTGATGCCGTTGGCTTGAAGTGCTGCGGTGATCAGAAAACTCTTTGTTGCACAATTTGCCCACAACCACGCTTTTATCCAAGTGGACATCAGGAAGATTTTTAAAAGAAACTTTACTCCCAACAAGTGCAATGAGTCTCATCTTCCTTCACTGTTTACCAAACCTCCTTGTGCACCGATGTCACTCCTGTATTATCTTCTTCACTGCAGACCATAGACCATATGCTGCAGACAGACCTTAGGTTCATTACCGCCACCTACTTGGCTGGAGTGTTCATCAGTGTTACGAGTGTGCAAATTAGGGAACTAAGAAAGATGCGATTAATTGCGTTAATTTATTTAATGCATTGTTTATGTTGTTAATTAATCGAAATTAATGCATTAAAGTCCCAGCCCTAATTTGTATATACCTTTGACTTCAGTGAGACTTACTGTATATTGTTTTAGTCAACAATGGTTATGTTTGATCTTTTCTGAGGTATGGAGACTGGACCTGGTGATGGTTATCCTTTTTAAAGGGATCCCACTGGAAAGCACAGATGGAGAGCGGCTGGTGAAAGGAGGCCAGTGCTCCAATCCAGTCCTCTGTGTCCAGCCTCGACATATCTCTGTCTCTGTCAAAGAGCTCGACCTCTACCTCGCTTTCTATGTGCAAGAGAGAGGTATGTCCCAAACACACCTGAATGTTTTTTTTTTCCATGTCATCTTTCATTTGTATTTTGAGGTACAGTGTACTTCAGGTTCAATGAGGTAAATCATGATATTAAGAATAAACTATGTTACTCATCTGTAGTAAGAAGTGATGCTGGCGATTCCTTTATACTAATATTTTTTTTGTTATAGACTAATATGAAAACTATGTGGTTGAGACTGTACTTTTTAATACTTTAAATAATTATGGATAGATGGATTGATATGAGACAACGACCCTTGAATATAGAGAAAGACAGGCAAAAGAAAAAAGGATGATAAAACAGTAAATATCAGAATCCAGATTGCTCCACGCTAAAATCAATTGTTTGCCACATAGCTGAAACACATGGTGGAATAAAAAAAATGTAAAGAAACTAAATTAGTCTTTTGTCTTGGCAAGGGATTTTACAAGTGTCTCCAGGTGACTGTCATTGTTCTTGAATTTTATTCAGAGATGCTGCCAGTGAAGCAGGTATACATGGCAGAGATGATCCAACATCAGAACTATTTCAAAGAAGCTATAATGGATGTGAGACAGTTGGTTAATCCTAGGCAATCTTGTAAGTTGCTCCATAAGCTGAAAATAGAATTGTTCTGTTTTCTCCCTTTCTTCCTGTCTCCAGAGACAGAGGACAGCAGCAGTCCCAGTCGTACCGGAATGGGTTCTGATCAGGAGGACAGTCGAACTCCCACCATGGGTATATAAACTTTTCATTTCAGTGAACTGTTCAGTTTTTCTGCCACTTGTTTACATAGGAAGATGCACTTTGTTACTTTAGTTATTCCATAAGATACACATACACATGCATAACGTTAAAATATTTTCTGTGTATAAGATATTTATTTTTTCATGTAATATGAGCAAATACAATAAATGCCTAATACATAAACAGTCTATTAACTCAGTTTGATGCGATACATGATATAACCTATCATCTGTAGTAAAAAAACAACAGCAAGTCTGCAAGGATATTTACAGCATTGGAAGATGGGGATTGTGATGAAGAAAATGTGCAGCAAAGTGACATACCAGACATACATGCCCATACCACGGCCTTGTGACAATAGTGTATTCTTTGATACCAAAGACTACAATAAAATAAAATCATGAAAAAGCTGGGTATTTGATGAGTACCGCAAGCTATAATAATTGGTGCACTGGTTTTGTCTTAGAACAACTGTGTTGGAGACTCTTAGCATGATCAAAATATTATACAATGCAAAATCCGGAAAACACACACTGAAAAAAAAATGAAATAAAGATGAAAGCAGACAAGTGCAACTAGAAGCATGGATTACCAAGGCAATGATATTTTTTTATATCCACAGCATGCCATTTCTCACATTAACTGAACACATTTCTAATTATATAGGTTCAGACTGAATCTGTTTTTGTTAACATCAACTAATTGCCGCTTCTCCACACACACACACACACACACACACACATGTTTGTACTTCTATCTTAGTGAGGACATCCATAGGCGTAATGCATTTCCTAGAGCCTTACTCTAACTTTAACCATCACAACTGATTTCCTAAACTTAATCCTTACCCTAACCGTAACCAAACCTCAATTCATACCTGTTCTCTAAAAACAAGTCTTCACCCTCAAACATGGCTGTTTCAAAGTGAGGACCGGCCAGAATGTCCTCACTTTGTAAAAATGTCCTCACTTTGATAGTTAAATGGTCCTCACCATGTAGCAAGTACAAGAACACACACACACACACACACACACACACACACACACACACTAACACACACAAACAGTGTGCAAATGCTGTTGTGTTTCTGCAGATGGTCCAGAGTTCCAGGAGAGTTTTGTGACATCAGGAGTTTTCAGTGTTACTGAGCTGGTCCAAGTCTCAAGAAGTAAGTCAGCTTTACCATTGAATTTAGGCTTCATGCATGTCATGTTGTAGGACTACCATTCTGTACCCAACCAATTTTGGAAACATGACTTTCTCAGCATAAAATCACTTTCTCACCCTAATGCACCACTTGGTGTGTTAGGCTGCCAGACAGACCTGATAAACTCAGCTGACCTGGACTGGGGACATTGTCAGGCAGTGTAAGGAACACATTGAGAAATTCCTCAACACACACTCTTTTGAAGAGACAGAGCCTGAAGACTTTGGGGTAATTTTCACCGATATCCATGGTACTGGTTGCCAAAGTTGTTAAGAAACTCCTTGGTGGCAAAGCCCCAGGTGTGGATGAGATTCACTCCATGATGCTGAAGGCTCTGGACACTGTTGAACTGTCTTGGCTGACATGTCTATTTAATGTTGCGCAGGCATTGGATACAGTGACTGTGGAATGGAAGACTGGGGTGTTGGTTCCCATTTTCTAAAAGGGGGACTAGAGGGTGTGCTCCAATTATCAAGGCATCACACTTTTCAACCTCCCGAGAAAGTTTATTCTAGGGTGCTGGAAGGAAGGCTCCGACTGATTGTTGAACCTTGGATCCAGGAGGATCTATGCATATTCTGTCCTGATAGAACAGTGGACCAACGTTTTACCCTTGCAGAGTTGCTGAAGGGGTCATTGGAGTTCGACCAGCTAGTCCACATGTGCTTTGTGGATCTGGAAAAGGCATACGACCGTGTCCCCTTAGGGTTTCTGTGGGGTGTACTGCGGGAGTTTGGACTACTGAGCTCGCTAATACGAGCACTTTGGTTCCTGTACAACCAAAGTGAGAGCTGCGGTCACATTCTTGATGCAAAGTCATGTTTCCTGTGGGTGTTGGACTGCATGAGGGCTGTCACTTGTCTCCCACTGTGTTTGTATTGTTCATGGACAGGATCTCAAGGCGCAGCTGGGCTGAGGAGGGTGTCTGGTTTGGGGACCTCAGGATTGCGTGTCTACTTTTTGCAGATGGCGTAATACTGTTGGCTTCATCAGGCCATGACCTTGAGCATGCATTTAAGTGATTTGCAGCTTAGTGTGAAGCGATTGTTATGCGGAAACTACAAGTCTGAGGCCACGGTTCTTTGCCGGAAACCGGTGGATTGCTGTCTTCAATTTGGACGAGAGTTGCTTCCTCAAGCAAAGGAGTTTAAATATCTCTGGATCTTATTCACATGTCATGGGAAAATGGACGATGACATCGTCGTCTGGTATGGGAACGCCTCAGGATCCCCCGGGAAGAACTTGAAAGTATTGTTTGGGGCAGAAACATCTGAGATGACCTGCTTCATCTGCTGCCTCCATGACCCAACCCTGAATAAGAGGAAGAGGATGGATGGATGGATGGATCGATCATCTCATCTCATCTCATCTCATCTCATCTCATGTATTTGCTAGTAGACCATAGCAGAATTTTCGTGTGATCTTGTCAGGTATTATCTGTTGTTTCTCTGCTGCTCTGAACTTGTAAACACAATTTCCCCTGCAGTCATACATGTATGAAATTGTGTTTGCTTTTACAAAATGAAAAAAAAAAGATTTAGTCGCTTCAACCCAGCTAGCTGGGATGTCATATAATACATAAGCATTACGTATTATGTGACATTTTACGTTGAACTGGCTGAATGAAGTATTGATCGCCGGTATTCAGTTCTCAGTATGTAAGTCATAAACAGTGTGTGTTCTCCCTGTGTAGCTCCAGTAGTAACAGGAGTAGGACCTGGTTTCTCAGTGGGGGAGATCCAGGGTCATCTGGCCTATGACCTCAACCAGTCTGTCAACCAGCCTGTCAGCCTCAGACGATCGGTGGCCAGCACCTCATCCAGCGGGTGATTTCACCTCACTCACTCACATATACATCAGCTATATATCTGCCATCATACATTCTTTTAGGCTGGAGAGCTTCTCAATACAGTTGTGTATTTTTGACATGGAGAAAAAACACAAGCAACAACACTGAATACACATCGAGTTATATAAAAATATAGTGTCATCTGTACTTTACCACTATAATCTTTATTCTTACCGAGTAGCCCTATTTGTCTGACAAAAGTGCAAATGTCTGCAACATTGTAGCTGGCATCTGTAACAATGTGCATGAATTGGGAAAATGCAGCAACTAAACTTTGACTAAAATAGGATCAGGCTACCTGTGGAAAAATTAATGAGTTGCCTTGTTAGTTTAGACAAGCCACCAAAGACACAGAATTGTTTACACATACTCTTGTCAGTCATCTACAGTGCTGTGAAAAAATACTGGCGCCCTACAAATATCTTCTATTTTTGCATATTTGTCACCAAGGGCGAAAATCCCATTTCATTTTTGGGGGAGACAATAAACAGTAAAATTTCTGAGAGTAATTCCTGGAGGGGGACATGAAAAAAATTGTTCTCTCCCTCTCTCTCTCCTGCTCCTTTGGAACTTGCCTTGCAGGGTTGAGCCCTCAGCATGTTATTAAAAGTAATAATAGCATTGTTCTGTCTTAGTGTATATTCTACCTACATACAGGTTTTTCTATGTTCAACCAGCAAAATCAACAATGTTATTAGGTGGAAGGTGGAAATGATACACTTTTATGACCACATCTAACAGAATTTCTTTGCACCCTGCTCTAATTTTCACTTAAGTCCATCAAAGTAGCTTTACAAGAAAGTGAAGCTCAAAATAAGTTCCAAAACTATAGAGGAAATACCATCAAGAATAATCTAATAACTACTGGCCTTAATACTAGCCTACAAAAAATAATAAAAATCTTCAAAATCTGGATATCTCTATAGAAACAAATGTAATGTCAGTAAAATATAAATTGGTCTTATATCTGACATTAATATCCTGACAGACGTTTTTGAAAATCCTGTCGTCTATATTTCCTCCCCTCTTTTCCCTCATCTATTTTCCTCTCTGTCCTCCCCTGTCTCTCTGTGTCACCTCTGTCACTGCCACTGTTCTACATACTCGTTTGAGCCTGTTAACGATCATAAGCTAGGCCAGGGATGTCAAACTCATTCCACAAAGGGCCGGCGTGGCTGCAGGTTTTTGTTCCAACTAAGCAGCATCACACCAGACCTGACTCATTTAATCAACCGATCTCAGTCTCCAGACAGGTCATTGGTCAGACTGTGTGCTCTAGGCTACAGCATTTAGTTCCAACATATCTACAGCACACAGTCTGACCACTCACCTGTCTGGAGACTGAGATTGGCTGATTAAATGAGTCAGGTCTGGTGTGATGCTGCTTAGTTGGAACAAAAACCTGTAGCCACGCCGGCCCTTTGTGGAATGAGTTTGACATCCCTGAGCTAGGCTATTTTCTTACCGGTGTCGTGATTTTAAAAAAACCAAAACATTTACACATTAGCATAATTTCTCATCCTTTGAAAGATCATTGCGTGCTGTTGACACATGAAGCTGCCGGTAGCCCAGCACACTGGAAACCCAATAGTGTGTGTGGCCGTATTCGTGCGGCCGTATTCGTGAAGCTATTCCGGCTCCTCAGACTTACCCTTCTCCTGGAAACAACATGTGGACTAAACCACTTGAGGAATGGGGGGGTCATAATCTTTCAACAATTAAAAAATAAAATGTTTTACGTTTATAATTTGCAGCCCTTGCGTTGTGCTTTTATTAAACATTGCTATATTATTATTCAATTGTTTTTGTGTGCTTACAATGATTTTTGGGGGGGACAACTTTATGGAAGAAGGGGACACATCCCCTGTGTCCCTCCCGGGATTTCCGCCTATGTTTGTCACACTTAAATATGTCAGATCATCAAAATTTTAATATAAGACAATGATAACCCAAGAAAACACAAAACAGTTTTTAAATTATTTCATTTATTGAAGAAAAGCGCCAGCAAAAGGAAGTCTATCTATATGAAAAAGTAATTGCCTCCTTAGCGACCAATCTACCAAATGACCAAATTCATTTGGCTGTTGGGTTCAATTCAATTCAACGAATTCAACTGAAATACTATGGCAAGACCTTAAAAGGGCAGTTCATACTCAACAGCCATGTATTGTGGTCGAATTAAAATTATTCTGCAGAGAAGAGCGGGCCAAAATCCAAGAGACTGATCACAGGCTATTGCAAATGTTTAACTGCAATTCCTGCTGCCACGAGTCTTGCAAAACTTCTGCAGATTTTTAATAAATGTTTAATAAATCATCATTTTAAAACTGCATTTTGTGCTTTGTGGATTATCTCTAATATTAAATGAATGTAAATTTAAAATTAGTTTGGTGATGTGGAACATTTAAATGTAATGTAATGTAAGAAACGTGCAACAATAGAACACATCAGGACGGGGGCAATTATTTTTTCACAGCACTGTACAGCTTTTGCTTTTTAGTCTATTTCTCGCTTCACAACAGTACTATGTTGATAAGCAGATTCCATCCAGTCAGTTGGAATCTGCACATCTCATGATTAAGTTCAGGCTCACTGCAGAGCCTATTGTATATCATAGGCATGTCAATGCTTTACTGCCATGAATATCAGGTCAACAACACTGACAACGGATAAGACTACTTTTTATTACTCAGTGTCGATTTACTTTTTCTTGTGTCTCAGCATCGAGTCTCCTTCTTTTCAAAGAAGCTTTCAAGAGATGTATACTTTTTATTAGTTCTGGCAGGGGTTAGATTGCTTCATTTACCGGCCAAGCATGAAAACTGACAGTCAAGTATGGAAAACGAGCACAGATGGAGGTGACAGGAAGACATTTTTCACAACAAAATACCCTGCATACTCTGCCGGAAATAAACAAAAAAAGGCACAAAAAAAAAGTATTCTCTTTGTGCAACCTGGTACCAAATGATTTACGCTCTGTACTGGTCCACGGCCTAATGGTGGGGGACCGCTGATCTACAGGTTCGAACCAATCCTTAGTTAGTGGAACAGAATGAATGTGAGATTGTAGAGAAAATGTAGGTTGGTTTATCTGGGGACTCTGATTAGCCCCTACGAGTGAATAGTTGTAGTGTGACAGCCTTGTTTGGTAATCTGATTTGACTAATCATAAATCTGCATCAAGGCTATTATCGATATAATGAGCATGGCATACAATGCCATGCCATGATATTAAGAATCTCGGTGTCATGGCATCCCGTGGTGTCAGTATTGCCTTCCAGTGGGCTGAGGGAAAGATAACCCCATACGGTAATTCAAGAGATGTTCAGCTTTTATCACTGTGCAAAAAAATTCATGAGCACCAAAACTCCCAAGCACACAATGAAGCAATTAAGATTCTTCAAACAGCAAAGAAAGACATTCTTCTGAACATAAACGCCACGAGTGAGGAGTCTGCATTTGAGTCCACTGCCAGGGTATTCAGGACAGCATATTATGTGGCCAAAAACAAAAAGCCCTTCACCGACTTTGAGAGTCTGATTGAACTGCAGCAAGCTAATTCAACTGATTTAGGTCGTGTTTTGCACAGCAAAACTGTGTTGACATAATTGATCATGTATCTTCACAGATGAAGAACGAACTCCTGAGGAAGATTATCGAAAATAGGTGTAAAATCACAGTACTAGCCGATGAGTCAACCAGTGTGGGGCACAAGTCAACATTAATAGTGTTTTTAAAAGCCAGTGTTGATGGAGAGACGGAGCCCATTGCTTTTCCACTGGACCTTATCGAGCTAGTAACCTGTCTGCAGCTCATATCCACGAACAGCTTATGAACTGCTTCTTCAAGAGTGGCTTCCACTGAATTGCTGCAGGAACTTTTCATAGGATTTTGCAGCAATGGGGCCAGTGTGATGCTGGGAGTGAAGTCAGGTGTTGGAAAGCTGCTCCAGGATGACTTTCCTGGCATTGTTCTGTGGCACTGCCTTAATCACAGATTGGAGCTGGCTGTGGACCAGGCACTGGAGGCAGCTGGGGGAACAGAAGACTTCCAGGCATTCCTTGATAGCCTATATTCACTGTATAGCCAGTCACCAAAAAACATGCAAGAGTTAAGTGAATGTGCTCACAACTTACACATCCAGCTCAGAAGAATTGGAAGAGTGTTAGCTGGATTGCTTCTTCCTACAGGGCAGTCACTGCAGTGTGGCACTCTTATCCAGCACTGGCACAACATTTTTGTGAGGCATCAGAGGATGAGACAAGGGACAGCAGAGAGAGGGCTAAATTCAAAGGTCTGCTGTCAAAGATGTGCTGTGTAAACGTCTTGAAAAGTCTTGCACTGATGGCAGATGTCCTGACTGAACTGAAGAACTTGTCAGAGTTTCTTCAGAACAGGAAGACCACACTTCCAAAAGCTCATGAGTTCATGACCATCTATGTCAAACGCATTGAAAGTTTCAGTTCATACCCAGGGCAACATGCAGTTGAAGCTAGCCAGGCAGAGAAAGAGATGAAATTTAAAGGTGAAAAGTTAAAGATTGGCAAGTCTCCCATCATTGACTCTGCAGTTTTGTGAAGCAGTGGCAGAGAGTATGAACAACAGACTCTTCACAACCACAGCTAACAGAGCACAGGCCAGTGTCACAGCCAACAGAAGAGAGGCTTACGATATGCTTCTCAATCAAATGACCGTTCTTAACCCTGACAAGTGGGACCATGACAATTCTCGATATGGAGAAACGGAGGTGAGGGCTTTGTGCCATGTCCTACATCTGAATGAAGAAGAGGCACACCTTGGATTCATTGAGTACAAGGCCAGTGGAGGAAGAAGCATTCTTAACAAGCTGAGGAAGTTGCTTGTGGCATACGTTGTCAGCAAATAATGCAGATTGTGAGCGGGGGTTCAGTACCATGAACAATATCATCACTGAGTACAGGAGCAAACTGACAGTAAAGAATGCTGCAAACCTCCTCTTTGTCAGCTCAGTTAGACCACCATGCATGCAGTGGGACCCAATGCCTTATGTGAAGACCTTGATGGGCAAAGGAAGAAAAGCAGCTCACACAACAAGCGGTATGGCTCACCACCACTCAGAGGAGGATAACTACTTTAGGCCTCTGTGGAAAATCTTTTAGGTAGAGTGTTTTGATGTTTAGTTCCATTTTGAGTGTTTGCTCATGAACTTATGTCTGTTCTTAGTGTCTTGTATTCTGAATGTTTATTAGTGTTTCAATTAAAGCAAAAAGTTTACCATATTTTCAAGTATTTTTAATTCCTACATATTCCACTGGCCTACAGTAAATTTTAATACGTTTTTATTCGTTTGTGTTTTGACTTTTCTATTTTAAAATGGATGAAGTTAAAGCGAAATGAGGGTTTTGATAATAGTACCGGCAAGAATTTCAAACTACTTTCACCCCTGGTTGGCTGCCTGCTGAATATCTTGTTCATTTCTTTATTATGCTGAACAACAGAGAGTTACTGTTTCTTTGTTGTGAAAGCAGATTTAAAATGTTCAAAAATTTTGATAGATTTGTGGACTGTAAGTTTCTGGAACATAACTATTTTTGGTACTTTTGAAAGAAAAGAAGAACATGCTTAAGATGTGGTTTCATAAAGTAGTGGTCATACCATAGCAGAAAGTTAGCGAGGACAGTGCCAGTTGGAAATGATTACCAATATAATTTCTGGCTTCATGCAAAATGAAGCCAGAGTTATCACAGTTTTATCATTTTATAATTTCAACTTTTGCAAGTGCATCCTCCATTGTTTGTGTTTCTTTTGGAGGTAACTGAAAACTTACATGGACAACTGAGGATAGAACAACCCAACACCGCAGTGAGACTCCTGTTTGCAGACTTCTCCTCTGCATTCAGCGTTCTAGCATTCAACGTTCTACAGCTAAACATCCCGGTGGAGCTCCCCATCCACTTCCACCTGTTGACGCTAATGTGGGGGATCAGAGACTTTCTGACTAACATGTCACAGAAAGGGCTGTCTAATAACACCCTCTCCGTCCTCTCTTTTACATCTACCAGCTCCCCTCAGGGCTCCGTCCTCTCAACTCTGCTCTTCATCCTCAATACTGATAACCGCAAGTCCACCCACCCACACTGTCATCTGGCTCAGTAGACAGATGACACAGTTTTCCCGTCCTTGCTTTCAGTCCCATCACACCACTACAGCTCAGCACTCCATGAGTTTGTGGAGTGATGTGATAAATCTGCCCTGGAGCTAAACATGAAAAAAAACAAAACAAAGAGATGGTGATGACCTTCTGCAGCAAGCAGAGGGAGCTGGTTACAACAGCTGTCAGGACAATCCATGGGATGAAGGAAAGAGGATGAATACAAATACCTGGGCACAATTTTTAATAACACATTCAAATTAAAGCTGCAAGCAGCGTTGCATGGGTCCTCGCATCCTTGCTGGCCGGTGACCCCAAGCATGTCCACCAGGCAGTGCTGTGACTGAGAGTGTATTTAGGCCCATGAATACCACGAGGGCTGGATTCTGAGCACATAGGTCAAATTTCAGGCAGATTGGAGCATGTACAGGCTATTTATGCAGCACTTTCTGTCCATCCAGCAGGTGGCGCTATCTCTGTGACTGTATATTGGTCTATGAAACTCATCAGGCAAGACTGATCAAACAAAGTTTGAGGCAGATTGCAGCATGTACAGGGGATTTACATAAGCCGTCCTGCTTCATGGTGTAACATTAAAGTTCAGTTGGCTGCCATGGCCACGCCCTTTGAGTTTTGTGAACAATTTTCACAAATATGCAACCTGAAGGCGTGTTTTATATATTGGCTAAATTTCAGGTGTTTTGGAGTTATTGCCTGTGAGAAATGAATTGTTGAAAATGACAAAAAACACCAAAAAGCTGACATTAAATTAAAAATGGCCGACTTCCTGTGCACTGACGTGCTACATGTGCGTGCCAAATTTCATAGTCATAGGTGAACGTCTCTGTGGAGGCTATTTTTTAAATGCTGTAGGGGGCGCTATGGCACATGCTGTGAATGTATTTTGGCCTATAAATGTGATCAGGACAAGACTGTGTTTAATCATGTGAGGTCTGATGTAGATTGGAGCATGCAGAGGATAGTTAGGTAGCACTTGATGTTTCCATGTCCACACCGTTTGACTCTGGAAGAATCTTTTAATAGCTTTTGATCATGACATCGTGTTGTATATTCTGGCAAAATTTGAGGTCTCTGGGAGTTAACGCCTAGGAGGAGTTCGCTCTCAAAAATTAAAAAAATAGAGAAAATTTTTCCACCAAATTTAATTCAAAATGGCTGACTTCCTGTTGGATTTAGAGAATGACTCCAAGAGACTTTTTTTTTGCACGGGGCTGTTTGTTAAACATACTGCAGGAGGCGCTATAGCACATGCCCTGTAGAGATGCATACAGTGTTATTCCTTGAGACGACTGTGATGTGTGTGTAAATTTTGGTGAACTGTTGAACATTCTAAGCCTGTCAAAAAGTACTTTGTTTGTCACAACAACAACACGTTGCCACGGCAACAGCATTTTATCAAATGCTAAAATCTTCACACTTTGGCATTGTCAGGGGGTGAAGACTGAGCTGACCACTTTCCAGAAGGATATGACAAAGTTTGGAGCAATCATGCACGCAAATGTAATTTCTAAACTGCTTGTTACCAATAGGTGGCGCTATGACTTTTTCTAAATTTTTCAGTGTGGATGTCCTCAAACTGGTTCTGGTGTCCAGCACATGAAGTTTGGGGCAGATAGGATCCTTTGCAGCTGAAATATGAACACTTCAATTTTCATGGCAAATCATCATACTTTCCCGTCCCGCCACAGACATGCCTTTTTATGACACGTCACCATTTTTTATGGGATTCATCATCAATGTGTTCAGGCTTATGTCACCACATCTGAAATGAATCTGAGCAACAGGCTAAGAATAGTACATGAAAGTCTAACAAATGTCAAATTCTTGATATCACAAGGTGGCGCTGTGACTGTGAATCAATCTTGCTATATGGATGTCATCGAGGCAGGTCTGTGATCACACATGTAAAGTTTCATTCAGATTGGAGCATGTTCAGGAGAGTTACACAGCATTTCCTGTTTCATGGCGAAGGATCAAATTTCGACAGGCCGCCACGACCACACCCTTTAACTATGGAGGAAGATTTTAATAACTTTTTCTCCGGAAGGCCTGCTGTATGTACTGGCAAAATTTCAGATCGCAAAGACTTTCCCCCTAGGAGGAGTTCATCATAGATTTTGTACAGTTAACGCATGATGGCGCACTTCCTGTTGGGTGTAGAGCATGGCTGTGATTGACTTTTTTGTGTTTCCTGATGTGCTGCATATGCCTCCCAAATTTTGTAGGTCTAGACCAAATTCCCTCTGAGTTGGCCTCATACCACTTTTTAAAATTCTGTAGGGGGCGCTATGGAGCCATTTTGCACACACCTCCACATGCCCTAAAAAATACGAAATTCTTCGCCAGTGTGTACAAATTTTCATGACTTTTCGAGCATGTTCAGGCCTTGAAAAATGTAGTTGTTTTGGCAGAATAATAATAATAAGGAAAAAGAAAAAACCGTAAGGTTCCAATAGGGTCCTAGGCACCGCTGGTGCCTTGGACAGTCGGTGCCCTTGCACCGCCTGTCCTCGGCACCCTCGGTGCTCGGACCCTAATAATTAAAGCTGCAAGCAGCATTGGGCGGGACCTCGCCTGTCCCCCGCACGGTTGGCAATCAAGTGCCGTCCGTGACTGAAGATGAAAGCGACAGGAGTTCCTCTGTGGGAGTATTGTACGGTTTAGGAGGAGATAATGTTTAAAGGGTTTAAATATTTTGGTGTATAGCGCCCCCTAGGTTGAAGATAGCTCAAATCCATCGACAGGTTTTCGTAGAGCTTGAGCAGATGAATGCGTGAGTGGTGGTTGCATGTCTGTACAACATTCCTGTGTGAAGAGCTAAGGTCATTTGTGATTTTTATGTCCCGAGGTGGCGCTATGAAGTTTTTCCAGATTTTTTTTCAGAATATTGAAATTTTCAGAAGACTGCATCTGCGTGCCAAATTTGAGCAAAATCCATGAAGGTTTAGTGGTTGAAATTGAAGCGAAACATGGTTTCAGGTGAAGACAAATTTTGTTAGCTTATAAAAGAAAAACTAGACAAGTTAGCATTTTCCTTTTGATAACTTTTGTTTGGCTGGATATTCACTATAATCTGTCCAAATATGAAGCCAGAATATTGTACGGTTTTGGAGGAGATAATCTTTAAAGGGTTTCATATTTTGAGTGATAGCGCCCCCCAGATTGAGGATAACTCAAATCAGTTGGACAGGTTGTCACAGAGGGCGAGGAGACGAACGCGTGAATGGTGGTTGCATATCTCTACGACTGTCCTGTGCGAAGAGCTCAGGCCAGATGTGATTTACGCAGTTTTTTTGTGTCCCTAGGTGGCGCTATAGAGTTTTTCCAGAATTTGTTTTCAGAATATTGAAATTTTCAGCAGACCGGACCTGTGTACCAAATTTCAGCAAAATACATGCACTTTTAGGGGGTCAAATTAAGCGAAACATGGTTTCTGGTGAAGACAAACTTTGACAGCTTATAAAACAAAAACTCGACAAGATAGCCTTTTTCTTTTTCTAACTTTTGTTTGGCTGGATATTCACTATAATCTGTCCAAATATGACGACGGAATATTGTACGGTTTCGGAGGAGATAATCTTTAAAGGGTTTGCATATTTCAGGTTATTGCGCCCCCTAGATTGAAGATAGCTGAAATTAGTTGGACAGGTTTTCGTAGAGCTCGAGCAGATGGACGCGTGAGTGGCGGTTGCATGTCTCTACGACATTCCTGTGCGAAGAGCTGAGGTTATTTGTGATTCATGCAGGTTTTTTGTGTCCCTAGGTGGCGCTATAGAGTTTCTCCAGAATTGGTTTCCAAAATATTGAAATTTTCAGCAGACTGAACCTGCGTACCAAGTTTCAGCAAAATACATGCTCGTTTAGGGGGCAAAATTGAAGCGAAACATGGTTTTAGGTGAAGACAAACTTTGACAGCTCATAAAAAAAAACTAGACAAGTTAGCCTTTTTCTTTTGATAGCTTTTTTTTGGCTGGATATTCACTATATTCTGTCCAAATATGAAGCCCGAATATTGTACGGTTTCGGAGGAGATAAAGTTTTAAGGGTTTTCATATTTTGGGTTATAGCGCCCCCTAGATTGAAGACAGCTTAAATCGGTTGTACAGACTTTCGTAGAGCTCGAGTGGACAAACGCGTGAGTGGTGGTTGCATGATTCTACGACATTCCTGTGCGACGAGCTGCTGCCTTTTGTGTTGGCCTTGTAGTTTGTTGCCGTTTCTCATGTGCCTAGGTGGTGCTATAGAGTTTTTGCAGGTTTTGTTTTCAGAATATCGAATTTTTCGTGTGACCCGATGTGCGTGCCAAATTTCATAAAAAGTTATGCATGTTTAGGGGGTCAAATTAAGCGAAACGTGGTGGACTTGTAAAATAATAATGATAATAATTAAAGCTGCAAGCAGCATTGGGCGGGACCTCGCCCTGCCCCCCCGTGCCGTCGGCAAGCAAGTGCCATCCGTGACCGAAGATGAAAGCCAGAGGAGTTCCTCTATCGGAATATTGTACGGTTTCGGATGAGATAATGTTCAAAGGTTTTGCATATTTTGGTGTATAGCGCCCCCTAGGTAGAAGATAGCTCAAATCCATTGACAGGTTTACGTAGAGCTCGAGCAGACGAACGCGTGACTGGTGGTTCCGTGTCTCTACGACATTCCTGTGCGAAGAGCTGAGGTCATTTGTGTTTTATGCATTTTTTGTGTCCCGAGGTGGCACTATAGAGTTTCTCCAGAATTTGTTTTCAGAATATTGAAATTTTCAGCAGACCGGACCTGCGTCCCAAAATTCAGCAAAATACATGCACTTTTACGGGGTCAAATTAAGCGAAACATGGTTTCTGGTGAAGACAAACTTTGACAGCTTATTAAAGAAAAACTAGACAAGTTAGCCTTTTTCTTTTGATAACTTTTGTTTGGCTGGATATTCACTATAATCTATCCAAATATCAAGCCATAATATTGAACGGTGTCGGAGGAGATAATCTTTGAAAGGTTTTCATATTTTGGGTTATAGCACCCCCTAGATTGACGATAGCTGGAATCGTTCGGACAGGTTTTCCTTGAGCTCGAGCGGGCGAACGTGCGTGCAAAATTTCATATAAAGTCATGCACGTTTAGGGGGTCAAATTGAAGCGAAACATGGTTTCAGGTGAAGACAAACTTTGTTAGCTTATAAAACAAAAACTAGAGAAGTTAGCATTTTTCTTTTGATAACTTTTGTTTGGCTGGATATTCACTATAATCTGTCCAAATATGAAGCCAGAATATTGTACGGTTTCGGAGGAGATAATCTTTAAAGGGTTTTCATATTATGGGTTATAGCGCCCCCTAGATTGATGATGGCTCAAATCGGACGGACAGGTTTTCGTAGAGCTCGAGCCGACGAACGCAGTGGTGGTTGCGTGTCTCTACCACATTCCTGTGCAGAGAGCTGAGGTTGTGATTTTTTAAATTTTCGTGTCCCTAGGTGGCGCTATAGAGTTTTTTCAGAATTTGTTTTCAGAATATTGAAATTTTCGCATGACCCGACGTGCGTGCCAAATTTCATAAAAAGTTATGCACGTTTAGGGGGTCAAATTAAGGGAAACGTGCGGGGAAGAATAATAATAATTAAAGCTGCAAGCAGTGTTGGACGGATCCTCGCATCCTTGCTGGTCGGCGAATTCACACATGTCCACCAGGTGGCGCTGCGACTGAGAGTGTATTTTGGCCTATGGATGTCATCAGGACTGGAGTCTGATCACACATGTAAAATTTCAGGGAGATTGGAGCATGTAGAGGCTAGTTATAGAGCATTTCCTGTCCAACCACCAGGTGGCGCTGCGACTGAGAGTGTATATTGGACCACGGTTGTGGTCAAGATTGGACTCTGATCACACATGTGAAGTTTCAGGCAGATCGGAGCATGTACAGGCTATTTATAGAGCATTTGTTTCTATTCACCAGGTGGCGCTATGACTATCTGCATGTGAATGTCGTCAGGGGTGGACTCTGATCATACATGCAAAGTTTCAGGCAGACTGGATCATGTTCAGGGCAGTAACACAGCATTTGCTGTTTCATGGCGAATTGTCAAATTCCTGGGGTCACCATTTCCACACCCTCAGACTTTTGAGGAGCATTTTGATAACTTTTGATCATCCATGCCTGCTGTACATCCTGGCCAAATTTCAACTCTCTCGGAGTTACCCTGTTTGAGTTTATAGCTTTTGAAAATGTCGAAAAATGACCCAAAATCTAAAATCTAATTCAAAATGGCCGACTTCCTGTTGGATTTTGGTCATGAGTGTCAATTACATTTTTGTGCCTCTTGAGTTCCATATGTGTGTCAAATTTCATAACTGTAGGTGACACGTACTGATTGTAATAAATGTTTAAACTTTTCCAGGTGGCGCTATGGAGCCATTTTGACACACACATGTGCAATTCATCTAAAATACGAAATTCTTGAGGAGTCCACATATGTGTGGTGATTCTGGCCATCATTTGAGCATTTCTAACCTGTCAAAAAGTACTTTGTCACGGCAACAGCACTTTATGAATGTCAAAATCTTCACACTGCTGCACTGACAAGGTGGGAATATTGAGCCTTCTGATTTTCAGAATAATATGACAAAGTTTTGCTCAATGGCATGTGCAAATGTAATGACAAATGCTTCCTATTGCCAACAGGTGGCGCTATGAGTATTTCTAAATTCATGAGTGTGGATGTGCTCAGACCCCAACTGGTGTCCATCATATGAAGTTTGGTCCAGATTGGACCATTTGCAGCTGAGATATAAATAATTCCATTTTCATGGCGAAACATCAAAACTCGCCGCGCCGCCACAGACACGCCCTTTGATGACGAGTCACCGTTTCCCTGGGAATCATCATCAACGTGTTTGGGGTTATGTCACCACATTTGAAGTGACGAATATGATCAATCTGCTAAGAATAGTACATCAAAGTGTAAAAAATGTCTACTTCATGACACCACAAGGTGACGTTATGACTGTGAACGTATAGAACCATGTGGATGTCGTGAGGGTGGGATTGTGATCATACATGCAAAGTTTCAGGCAGATTGAAGCATGTTTGGCAGTGTTAGACACCACTTTCTGTTTGGCGGTGAAGGATCAAAAATTTTGAAAGCTGCTGTGACCACATTTTCAGACTTATATGGAGCATTTTGACAACTTTTCATCAGAAAGGTGTGTTGCATATACTGGCCAAATTTGAGGTCTCTCGGACTTACCCCTGATGAGTTATTAATCTCAAAAAATTTACAGCAAATTCAAGATGACCGACTTCCTGTTGGGTTACAGTAGGGCCATGATTGACTTTTTGCGTTTCCTGATGTGCTGCATATACCCATCAAATATTGTAGATGTAGATGAAACATCCTGCCACTTGACCGAATGACCAAATTTTCAATTTTGCAGGTGGTGCTATGGAGCCATTTCGGCACACACATGCGCAACTCCCATAAATTATCAAATTTTTCGCCAGTCCTGATGTGCATGCCAAGTTTCACGCGTTTTGGGTTATGATAAGGCCACCAAAAGTGCATTTCAAAATCTCAAAACGTTTATTTTGTCTTCTTGTTAGTACACTAGTTTTGAGTTCTTTTGCTAAGACAAATAAAGATTGGATAGATGTTGATTACCTTGCTTGATGGTTTCGGCGAGCACTCTCGCCTTCCTCAGAAGCATCTGAACAAAAGAACTCAAAACTAGTGCATTTCAAAATGTCGTAAAAGAATAATAATAATAATAATTAAAGCTGCAAGCAATTTTGGTGAGCTGTTGAACATTCTAAGCCTGTCAAAAAGTACTTTGTTTGTCACAAAAACAACGCGTTGCCACGGCAACAGCATTTCATCAAATATCAAAATCTTCACACTGTGGTATTGTCTGGGGGTGAAGAATCAGCTGACCAATTTTCAGAATGATATGACAAACTCTGGAGCAGTCATGCACGCAAATGTAATTTCTAAACTGCTTGTTATTAATAGATGGCGCTATGACTTTTCCAAATTTTTTGAGTGTGGATGTCCTCAGAGTGGGTCTGGTGTCCAGCACATGAAGTTTGGGTAAGATAGGATGAGGATTTGCTGAGATATGAACATTTTAGTCGTCATGGCGAAACATCAAAATTCGCCGCGCCGTCACAGACACACCTTTTGATGACACATCACCATTTTCACTGTGAATCATCATCAACATGTTAAGGTTTATGTCACCACATTTGAGGTGAATCTGTGCAAGAGGCAAAGAATAATACATCAAAGTGTAAAAAATGACATTTTCTGTTGCCAGCAGGTGACTGTGAACGTATTTCATCATATGGATCTGATCAGGGCAGGACTCTGATCATACATATAAAGTTTCAAGCAGATTGGAGTATGTTCAGGGCATTTACACCGCACTTGAAATTTCATGGCGAAGGATCAAAATTTCAGAGGCCGCCACGGACAAGCCCTTTGACTTTGGAAAAAGATTTTAATAACTTTGGATCATTAAGGCCTCCTGTATGTACCGGTCGAATTTGAGGCGAATTGGAGTTACCCCCTGGGAGGAGTTCGCTCGAGAAAAAAATGAAAAATGGGCAAAATCTGACATTCAACGCAAAATAGCTCACTTCCTGTTGGGTTTGGAATATGGCTGTCACTGACTTTATTGTTCAGCCTGATGTGCTGCATATGTGTACCAAATTTGGTGGCTGTAGCTGAAACATGTTGCCCGTGGGAAAGTGTAGGGGGCGCTATGGAGCGGTTTTGCCACACACCTCCACATGCCCTAAAAAATATGAAATTTTTCGCCAGCTCTGATGTGTGTGCAAATTTTCATGACTTTTCGAGCATGTTCAGGCCCTGAAAAATGCAGTTCTTTTGGCAGGATAATAATAATAATTAAAGCTGCAAGCAGCGTTGAACGGGTCCTCGCATCCTTGCTGGTCGGCCACCCCAAGCCTTTCCACCAGGCAATGCTACGACTGAGAGTGTATGTAGGCCCATGAATGTCACAAAGGCTGGATTCTTAGCACACAGGTCAAATTTCAGGCAGATTGGAGCATGTACAGGCTATTTATGCAGCACTTTGTGTCCATCCACCAGGTGGCGCTATCTCTGTGACTGTATATTGGTCTATGAAACTCATAAGGACCGGTCTCTGATCAAACATGTAAAGTTTCAGGCAAATTGCAGCATTTACAGGGGATTTACATCTTATGTCCTGCTTCATGGCGTAACATTGTAGTTCAGTTGGCCGCCATGGCCACGCCCTTTGAGTTTTGTGAACAGTTTTCACAAATACTCAACCTGAAGGCGTATAGTATATATTGTCCCAAGTTCAGGTGTTTTGGAGCTATTGCCTGTGAAAAATGAATTGTTGAAAATGATCAAAAACAGCAAAAATCTGACATTTAATTCAAAATAGCGGACTTTCTATTGGGTTTAGAGAATGACTCCAAGAGACTTTTTTGTTTGCAATGAGGTGCTACATATGCATGCCAAATTTCATAGTCCCAGATGAAAGTCTCTGTGGAGGCTATTCTTAAAAATGCTGTAGGGGGCGCTATGGAACATGCTGTGAATGTATTTTGGCCAATAAATGTGATCAGGACAGGACTGTGTTTAATCATGTGAGGTCTGAGGTAGATTGGAGCATGCAGAGGATAGTTCGGTAGCACTTGATATTTCATGGCGAAACATCATAATTCTGGAGGTCGCCATGTCCACACCCTTTGACTCTGCAAGAATCTTTTAATAACTTTTGATCATAGCATCGTGTTGTATATCCTGGCAAAATTTCAGCTCTCTAGACCTTAACCCCGAGGAGGAGTTCGCTCTCAAAAATGAAAAAAATAGAGAAAATTTATCCACTTAATTCAAAATGGCGGACTTCCTGTTGAGTTTAGGGGATGGCTCCAAGAGGCTTTTTTGTGTGTCCTGGTGTGCTCTATAGGCCTCCCAAATTTTGTGGATGTCGGTGAAACGTGCTGCTGGGGCTGTTTATTAAACATACTGTAGGGGGCGCTATAGCACATGCCCTGTAGAGATGCATACAGTGTTATTCCTTGAGACGACTGTGATGTGTGTGTAAATTTTGGTGAGCTGTTGAACATTCTAAGCCTGTCAAAAAGTACTTTGTTTGTCACAAAAACAACGCGTTGCCACGGCAACAGCATTTCATCAAATATCAAAATCTTCACACTGTGGTATTGTCTGGGGGTGAAGAATTAGCTGACCAATTTTCAGAATGATATGACAAAGTTTGGAGCAATGGTGTGTGCAAATGTAATTTCTAAACTGCTTGTTACCAAGAGGTGGCGCTATGACTTTTTCTAAATTTTTCAGTGTGGATGTCCTCAAACTGGTTCTGGTGTCCAGCACATGAAGTTTGGGGCAGATAGGATCCTTTGCAGCTGAGATATGAACACTTCAATTTTCATGGCGAAACATCAAACTTTGCCGTCCCGCCACAGACACGCCTTTTCATCACACGTCACCATTTTTTCCGTGCTTCATCATCAATGTGTTCAGGCTTATGTCACAACATCTGAGGTGAATCTGAGCAACAGGCTAAGAATAGTACATGAAAGTCTAAAAAATGTCAAATTCTTGATACCACAAGGTGGCGCTGTGACTGTGAATGAATCTTGCTGTATGGATGTCATCGAGGCAGGTCTGTGATCATACATGTAAAGTTTCATTCAGATCGGAGCATGTTCAGGAGAGTTAGACAGCATTTCCTGTTTCATGGCGAAGGATCAAATTTCGACAGGCCGCCACGACCACACCCTTTAACTATGGAGGAAGATTTTGATAACTTTTTCTCAGGAAGGTCTGCTGTATGTACTGGCAAAATTTCAGATCGCTCAGACTTTTCCCCTAGGAGGAGTTCATCATAGATTTTGTACAGTTAACGCATGATGGCGCACTTCCTGTTGGGTGTAGAGCATGGCTGTGATTGACTTTTTTGTGTTTCCTGATGTGCTGCATATGCCTCCCAAATTTTGTTGCTCTCGACCAAACTCCCTCTGAGTTGGCCTAATACCACTTTTTAAAATTTTGTAGGGGGCGCTATGGAGCCATTTTTGCACACACCTCCACATGCCCTACAAAATATGAAATTTTTCGCCAGTTCTGATGTGTGTGCAAATTTTCATGACTTTTTGAGCATGTTTAGGCCCTCAAAAATGCAGTTGTTCTGAGAGACAAATAATAATAATAATAATAATAATAATAATAATAAACCGTAGGGTTCCAATAGGGTCCTACGGCACCGTTGGTGCCTTGGACAGCCGGTGCCCTTGCACCGCCTGTCCTCGGCACCTCGGTGCTCGGACCCTAATTAAAGCTGTAAGCAGCGTTGAACGGGTCCTCGCGTCCTTGCTGGTCAGCGACCTCAAGCATGTCCACCAGGCAATGCCGCAACAAAGTGTATTTAGGCCAATGGATGTAACGAGGGCTGGATTCTGAGCACTCAGGTCAAATTTCAGGCAGATTGGAGCATGTACAGGCTATTTATGCAGCACTTTGTGTCCATCCACCAGGTGGCGCTATCTCTGTTACTGCATATTGGTCTATGAAATTCATCAGGACTGGACTCTGATCAAACATGTAAAGTTTGAGGTAGATTGCAGCATGTACAGGGGATTTACACGAGATGTCCTGCTTCATGGGGTAACATTAAAGTTCAGTTGGTCGCCATGGCCAAACCTTTTGAGTTTTGTGAACAATTTTCGCAAATATGCAACCTGAAGGCGTGTTTAATATATTTTCCCAAATTCGGGTGTTTTGGAGTTATTGCCTGTGAGAAATGAATTGTTGAAAATGACTAAAAACACCAAAAATCTGACATTTAATTCAAAATGGCCGACTTCCTGTTGGGTTTTGAGAATGACTCCAAGAGACTTTTTTGTTTGCACTGACGTGCTACATATGCATGCCAAATTTCATAGTCATAGGTGAAAGTCTCTGTGGAGGCTATTTTTTAAATACTTTAGGGGGCGCTATGGCACATGCTGTGAATGTATTTTGGCCTGTAAATGTGATCAGGACAGGACTGCGTTTAATCATGTGAAGTGTGAGGTAGATTGGAGCACGCAGAGGATAGTTAGGTAGCACTTGATGTTTCATGGCGAACCATCAAAATTCTGGAGGTCGCCATGTCCACACCTTTTGACTCTGGAAGAATCTTTTAATAACTTTTGATCAGGACATCGTGTTGTATACCCTGGTAAAATTTGAGGTCTCGAGACCTTAACCCCTAGGAGGAGTTTGCTCTCAAAAATTAAAAAAATAGAGAAAATTTTTCCACATAATTCAAAATGGCGGACTTCCTGTTGAGTTTAGGGGATGGCTCCAAGAGGCTTTTTTGTGTGTCCTGGTGTGCTCTATAGGCCTCCCAAATTTTGTGGATGTCGGTGAAACGTGCTGCTGGGGCTGTTTATTAAACATACTGCAGGGGGCGCTATAGCACATGCCCTGTAGAAATGCATAGTGTTATTCCTTGAGACGACTGTGATGTGTGTGTAAATTTTGGTGAGCAGTTGAACATTCTAAGCCTGTCAAAAAGTACTTTGTTTGTCACAAAAACAACGCGTTGCCACGGCAACAGCATTTCATCAAATATCAAAATCTTTACACTGTGGTATTGTCTGAGGGTGAAGAATCAGCTGACCAATTTTCAGAATGATATGAAAAAGTTTGGAGCAATGGTGTGTGCAAATGTAATTTCTAAACTTCTTGTTACCAATAGGTGGCGCTATGACTTTTTCTAAAATTTTCACCGTGGATGACCTCACACTGGGCCTGGTGTCCAGCACATGAAGTTTGGGGCAGATACGATTAGGATTTGCTGAGATATAAACATTTTAGTCGTCATGGCGAGACATCTAAATTCGCCGCGCCGCCACAGACACACCTTTTTATGACACGTCACCATTTTCACTGTGAATCATCATCAACATGTTAAGGTTTATTTCACCACATTTGAGGTGAATCTGAGCAAGAGACAAAGAATAATAAATCAAAGTGTAAAAAATGACATAGCCTGTTGACAGCAGGTGGCGCTCTGACTGTGAATGGATTTCATCATATGGATGTGATCAGGGCAGGACTCTGATGATACATGTAAAGTTTCAGGCAGATTGAAATATGTTCAGGGCATTTACACTGCATTTGAAATTTCATGGCGAAGGATCAAAATTCCAGAGGCCGCCACGGACACGCCCTTTGACTTTTGAAAAAGATTTTAATAACTTTTGCTCATTAAGGCCTGCTGTATGTACTGGTCGAATTTGAAGTGAATTGGAGTTTCCCCCTCGGACGAGTTCGCTCTAGAAAAAAACAAAAAATGTTCAAAATCTGGAATTCAACGCAAAATAGCTCACTTCCTGTTGGGTTTAGAAAATCGCCACCATTGACTTTTTTGTTCACCCTGATGTGCTGCATATGTGTACCAAATTTGGTAGCTGTAGGTGAAACATGCTGCCCGCAGGAAAGTGTAGGGGGCGCTATGGAGCCATTTTGTCATACACTTCCACAATTCCTTTAGAATATAAAATTTTTCACCAGTTCTGGTGTGTGTACAAATTTTCATGAGTTTTTGAGCATGTTTAGGCCCTCAAAAATGCAGTTGTTCTGAGAGACAAATAATAATAATAATTAAAGCTGCAAGCAGCATTGAACGGGTCCTCGCATCCTTGCTGGTCGGCGAGCCCAAGCATGTCCACCAGGCAATGCTGCGACAAAGTGTATTTAGGCTCATGGATGTAACGAGGACTGGATTCTGAGCACTCAGGTCAAATTTCAGACAGATTGGAGCATGTACATACTATTTTTGCAGCACTTTGTGTCCATCCACCAGGTGGCACTATGTCTGTGACTGCATAGTGGTCTATGAAACTCATCAGGACTGGACTCTGATCAAACATGTAAAGTTTGAGGTAGATTACAGCATGTACAGGGGATTTACACAAGACGTCCTGCTTCATGGCGTAACATTAAAGTTCAGTTGGCCGCCATGGCCATGCCCTTTGAGTTTTGTGAACAATTTTCGCAAATATGCAACCTGAAGGCGTTTCTTATATATTTTCCCAAATTCAGGTGTTTTGGAGTTATTGCCAGTGACAAATGAATTGTTGAAAATGACCAAAAACACCAAAAATCTGACATTTAATTCAAAATGGCTGACTTTCTGTTGTGTTTAGAGAATGACTCCAAGAGACTTTTTTGCTTGCACTGATGTGCTACATATGCATGCCAAATTTCATAGTCATAGGTGAAAGTCTGTGTGGAGGCTATTTTTTAAATTCTTTTAGGGGGCGCTATGGTAGATGCTGTGAATGTATTTTGGCCAATAAATGTGATCAGGACAGGACTGTGTTTAATCATGTGAGGTCTGAGGTAGATTGGAGCATGCAGAGGATAGTTAGGTAGCACTTGATGTTTCATGGCGAACCATCAAAATTCTGGAGGTCGCCATGTCCACACCCTTTGACTCTGCAAGAATCTTTTAATAACTTTTGATCATAACATCGTGTTGTATATCCTGGCAAAATTTCAGCTCTCTAGACCTTAACCCCGAGGAGGAGTTCGCTCTCAAAAATGAAAAAAATACAGAAATTTTATCCACTTAATTCAAAATGGCGGACTTCCTGTTGAGTTTAGGGGATGGCTCCAAGAGGCTTTTTTGTGTGTCCTGGTGTGCTCTATAGGCCTCCCAAATTTTGTGGATGCAGGTGAAACATGCTGCGGGGTCTGTTTATTAAACATACTGCAGGGGGCGCTATAGCACATGCCCTGCAGAGATGCATACAGTGTTATTCCTTGAGACGACTGTGATGTGTGTGTAAATTTTGGTGAGCTGTTGAACATTCTAAGCCTGTCAAAAAGTACTTTGTTTGTCACAAAAACAACGTGTTGCCACGGCAACAGCATTTCATCAAATATCAAAATCTTCACACTGTGGTATTGTCTGGGGGTGAAGAATTAGCTGACCAATTTTCAGAATGATATGACAAAGTTTGGAGCAATGATGTGTGCAAATGTAATTTCTAAACTGCTTGTTACCAAGAGGTGGCGCTATGACTTTTTCTCAATTTTTCAGTGTGGATGTCCTCAAACTGGTTCTGGTGTCCAGCACATGAAGTTTGGGGCAGATAGGATCCTTTGCAGCTGAGATATGAACACTTCAATTTTCATGGCGAAACATCAAACTTTGCCGTCCCGCCACAGACACGCCTTTTCATCACACGTCACCATTTTTTCTGTGCTTCATCATCAATGTGTTCAGGCTTATGTCACAACATCTGAGGTGAATCTGAGCAACAGGCTAAGAATAGTACATGAAAGTCTAAAAAATGTCAAATTCTTGATACCACAAGGTGGCGCTGTGACTGTGAATGAATCTTGCTGTATGGATGTCATCGAGGCAGGTCTGTGATCATACATGTAAAGTTTCATTCAGATCGGAGCATGTTCAGGAGAGTTAGACAGCATTTCCTGTTTCATGGCGAAGGATCAAATTTCGACAGGCCGCCACGACCACACCCTTTAACTATGGAGGAAGATTTTGATAACTTTTCTCAGGAAGGTCTGCTGTATGTACTGGCAAAATTTCAGATCGCTCAGACTTTTCCCCGAGGAGGAGTTCATCATAGATTTTGTACAGTTAACGCATGATGGCGCACTTCCTGTTGGGTGTAGAGCATGGCTGTGATTGACTTTTTTGTGTTTCCTGATGTGCTGCATATGCCCCCCAAATTTTGTAGGTCTAGACCAAATTCCCTCTGAGTTGGCCTCATACCACTTTTTAAAATTCTGTAGGGGGCGCTATGGAGCCATTTTGGCGCACACCTCCACATGTCCTATAAAGTATGAAATTTTTCGCCAGTTCTGATGTGTGTGCAAATTTTCATGACTTTTCGAGCATGTTCAGGCCCTGAAAAATGCAGTTGTTTTGGCAGAATAATAATAATAATTAAAGCTGCAAGCAGCGTTGAACGGGTCCTCGCATCCTTGCTGGTCGGCGACACCAAGCATTTTCACCAGGCAATGCTGTGACTGAGAGTGTATTTAGGCCCATGAATGTCACAAAGGCTGGATTCTGAGCACACAGGTCAAATTTCAGGCAGATTGGAGCATGTACAGGCTATTTATGCAGCACTTTCTGTCCATCCACCAGGTGGCGCTCTCTGTGTTACTGTATATTGGTCTATGAAACTCATCAGGACTGGTCTCTGATCAAACATGTTAAGTTTGAGGCAGATTGCAGCATGTACAGGGGATTTACATAAGACGTCCTGCTTCATGGCGTAACATTAAAGTTCAGTTGGCGGCCATGGCCACGCCCTTTGAGTTTTGTGAACAATTTTCACAAATACTCAACCTGAAGGCGTGTAGTATATATTGTCCCAATTTCAGATGTTTTGGAGCTATTGCCTCTGAGAAATCAATTGTTGAAAATGATCAAAAACACCAAAAATCTGATATTTAATTCAAAATGGCCAACTTCCTGTTGGGTTTAGAGAATGACTCCAAGAGACTTTTTTGTTTGCACTGATGTACTACACATGCATGCCAAATTTCATAGTCCTCGCTGAAAGTCTGTGTGGAGGCTATTTTTTAAAATGCTGTAGGGGGCGCTATGGCACATGCTGTGAATGTATTTTGGCCAATAAATGTGATCAGGACAGGACTGTGTTCAATCATGTGAGGTCTGAGGTAGATTGGACCATGTAGAGGATCGTTAGATAGCACTTGATGTTTCATGGTGAACCATCAAAATTGTGGAGGTCGCCATGTCCACACCCTTTGACTCTGGAAGAATCCTTTAATAACTTTTGATCATAACATCGTGTTGTATTTCCTGGTAAAATTTGAGGTCTCTCGGAGTTAAACCCTCGGAGGAGTTCGCTCTCAAAAATAAAAAAAATAGAGAAAATTTATCCACTTAATTCAAAATGGCGGACTTCCTGTTGGGTTTAGGGAATGGCTCCAAGAGGCTTTTTTGTGCGTTCTGATGTGCTCTGTATGTCGCCCAAATTTTGTGGATGTCGGTGAATCGTGCTGCCGGGGCTGTTTATTAAACATACTGTAGGGGGCGCAATAGCACATGCCCTGCAGAGATGCATTCATTCTTGCAAATGTAATTTCAAAACTGCTTGTCACCAATAGGTGGCGCTATGACGTTTTCTAAATTTTTCAGTGTGGATGTCCTCAAACTGGTTCTGGTGTCCAGCACATGAAGTTTGGGGCAGATAGGATCCTTTGCAACTGAGATATGAACACTTCAATTTTCATGGCGAAACATCATACTTTGCCGTCCCGCCACAGACGTGCCTTTTTATGACACGTCACCATTTTTTCTGTGATTCATCATCAATGTGTTCAGGGTTATGTCACAACATCTGAGGTGAATCTGAGCAACAGGCTAAGAATAGTACATGAAAGTCTAAAAAATGTCAAATTCTTGATACCACAAGGTGGCGCTGTGACTGTGAATCATTTTGCTATATGGATGTCATTGAGGCAGGTCTGTGATCATACATGTAAAGTTTCATTCAGATTGGAGCATGTTCAGGAGAGTTACACAGCATTTCCTGTTTCATGGCGAAGGATCAAATTTCGACAGGCCGCCACGACCACACCCTTTAACTGTGGAGGAAGATTTTGATAACTTTTTCTCAGGAAGGCCTGCTGTATGTACTGGCCAAATGTCAGATCGCTCAGACTTTCCCCCGAGGAGGAGTTCATCATAGATTTTGTACAGTTAACGCATGATGGCGCACTTCCTGTTGGGTTTAGAGCATGGCTGTGATTGACTTTTTTGTGTTTCCTGATGTGCTGCATATGCCTCCCAAATTTTGTAGGTCTAGACCAAATTCCCTCTGAGTTGGCCTAACACCACTTTTTAAAATTTTGTAGGGGGCGCTATGGAGTCATTTTTGCACACACCTCCACATGCCCTAAAAAATATGAAATTTTTCGCCAGTTCTGATGTGTGTGCAAATTTTCATGACTTTTCGAGCATGTTCAGGCCATGAAAAATGCAGTTCTTTTGGCAGGATAATAATAATAATAATAATAATAATTAAAGCTGCGAGCAGCATTGAACGGGTCCTCGCATCCTTGCTGGTCGGCGACCCCAAGCATGTCCACCAGGCAATGCTGCGACAAAGTGTATTTAGGCTCATGGATGTAACGAGGACTGGATTCTGAGCACTCAGGTCAAATTTCAGACAGATTGGAGCATGTACAGACTATTTTTGCAGCACTTTGTGTCCATCCACCAGGTGGCACTATGTCTGTGACTGTATAGTGGTCTATGAAACTCATCAGGACTGGACTCTGATCAAACATGTAAAGTTTGAGGTAGATTACAGCATGTACAGGGGATTTACACAAGACGTCCTGCTTCATGGCGTAACATTAAAGTTCAGTTGGCCGCCATGGCCATGCCCTTTGAGTTTTGTGAACAATTTTCGCAAATATGCAACCTGAAGGCGTTTCTTATATATTTTCCCAAATTCAGGTGTTTTGGAGTTATTGCCAGTGACAAATGAATTGTTGAAAATGACCAAAAACACCAAAAATCTGACATTTAATTCAAAATGGCTGACTTTCTGTTGTGTTTAGAGAGTGACTCCAAGAGACTTTTTTGCTTGCACTGATGTGCTACATATGCATGCCAAATTTCATAGTCATAGGTGAAAGTCTGTGTGGAGGCTATTTTTTAAATTCTTTTCGGGGGCGCTATGGTAGATGCTGTGAATGTATTTTGGCCAATAAATGTGATCAGGACAGGACTGTGTTTAATCATGTGAGGTCTGAGGTAGATTGGAGCATGCAGAGGATAGTTAGGTAGCACTTGATGTTTCATGGCGAACCATCAAAATTCTGGAGGTCGCCATGTCCACACCCTTTGACTCTGCAAGAATCTTTTAATAACTTTTGATCATAACATCGTGTTGTATATCCTGGCAAAATTTCAGCTCTCTAGACCTTAACCCCGAGGAGGAGTTCGCTCTCAAAAATGAAAAAAATACAGAAATTTTATCCACTTAATTCAAAATGGCGGACTTCCTGTTGAGTTTAGGGGATGGCTCCAAGAGGCTTTTTTGTGTGTCCTGGTGTGCTCTATAGGCCTCCCAAATTTTGTGGATGTAGGTGAAACATGCTGCCGGGGCTGTTTATTAAACATACTGCAGGGGGCGCTATAGCACATGCCCTGCAGAGATGCATACAGTGTTATTCCTTGAGACGACTGTGATGTGTGTGTAAATTTTGGTGAGCTGTTGAACATTCTAAGCCTGTCAAAAAGTACTTTGTTTGTCACAAAAACAACGCGTTGCCACGGCAACAGCATTTCATCAAATATCAAAATCTTCACACTGTGGTATTGTCTGGGGGTGAAGAATTAGCTGACCAATTTTCAGAATGATATGACAAAGTTTGGAGCAATGATGTGTGCAAATGTAATTTCTAAACTGCTTGTTACCAAGAGGTGGCGCTATGATTTTTTCTAAATTTTTCAGTGTGGATGTCCTCAAACTGGTTCTGGTGTCCAGCACATGAAGTTTGGGGCAGATAGGATCCTTTGCAGCTGAGATATGAACACTTCAATTTTCATGGCGAAACATCAAACTTTGCCGTCCCGCCACAGACACGCCTTTTCATCACACGTCACCATTTTTTTCTGTGCTTCATCATCAATGTGTTCAGGCTTATGTCACAACATCTGAGGTGAATCTGAGCAACAGGCTAAGAATAGCACATGAAAGTCTAAAAAATGTCAAATTCTTGATACCACAAGGTGGCGCTGTGACTGTGAATGAATCTTGCTGTATGGATGTCATCGAGGCAGGTCTGTGATCATACATGTAAAGTTTCATTCAGATCGGAGCATGTTCAGGAGAGTTAGACAGCATTTCCTGTTTCATGGCGAAGGATCAAATTTCGACAGGCCGCCACGACCACACCCTTTAACTATGGAGGAAGATTTTGATAACTTTTTCTCAGGAAGGTCTGCTGTATGTACTGGCAAAATTTCAGATCGCTCAGACTTTTCCCCTAGGAGGAGTTCATCATAGATTTTGTACAGTTAACGCATGATGGCGCACTTCCTGTTGGGTGTAGAGCATGGCTGTGATTGACTTTTTTGTGTTTCCTGATGTGCTGCATATGCCTCCCAAATTTTGTTGCTCTCGACCAAACTCCCTCTGAGTTGGCCTAATACCACTTTTTAAAATTTTGTAGGGGGCGCTATGGAGCCATTTTTGCACACACCTCCACATGCCCTAAAAAATATGAAATTTTTCGCCAGTTCTGATGTGTGTGCAAATTTTCATGACTTTTTGAGCATGTTTAGGCCCTCAAAACTGCAGTTGTTCTGAGAGACAAATAATAATAATAATAATAATAATAATAATAATAATAAACCGTAGGGTTCCAATAGGGTCCTACGGCACCGTTGGTGCCTTGGACAGCCGGTGCCCTTGCACCGCCTGTCCTCGGCACCTCGGTGCTCGGACCCTAATAATAATAAAAAACCCTAAAGTTTCAATAGGGTCCTTCGGCACCGTTGGTGCCTTGGACAGCCGGTGCACTTGCACCGCCTGTCCTCGGCACCTCGGTGCTCGGACCCTAATAATAATAATAATAAAAAACCCTAAGGTTCCAAGAGGGTCCTTTGGCACCGTTGGTGCCTTGGACAGCTGGTGCCCTTGCACCGCCTGTCCTCGGCACCTCGGTGCTCGGACCCTAATAAAAGGTAGGGTTTCAATAGGGTCCTACGGCGCCGTTGGTGCCTTGTACAGCCGGTGCCCTTGCACCGCCTGTCCTCGGCACCTCCTAACCCTAACCCTAATTAAAGCTGCAAGCAGCATTGGGCGGGACCTCACCCTGCCCCCCCGTGCCGTCGGCAAGCAAGTGCCATCCATGACCGACGATGAAAGCCAAAGGAGTTCCTCTGCCGGAATATTGTACGGTGTCGAACGAGATAATGTTCAAAGGTTTTGCATATTTTGGTGTATAGCACCCCCTAGGTAGAAGATAGCTCAAATCCATTGACAGGTTTTCGTAGAGCTCGAGTAGACGAACGCATGAGTGGTGGTTCCGTGTCTCTACGACATTCCTGTGCGAAGAGCTGAGGTCATTTGTGATTTATGCGTTTTTTTGTGTCCCTAGGTGGCGCTATAGAGTTTTTCCAGAATTTGTTTTCAGAATATTGAAATTTTCACCAGACCGGACCTGCGTACCAAATTTCAGCAAAATACATGCACTTTTACGGGGTCAAATTAAGCGAAACATGTTTTCTGGTGAAGACAAACTTTGACAGCTTATAAAATAAAAACTAGACAAGTTAGCCTTTTTCTTTTGATAACTTTTGTTTGGCTGGATATTCACTATAATCTGTGCAAATATGAAGCCGAAATATTGTACGGTTTCGGAGGAGATAATGTTTAAAGAGTTTTCATATTTTGGGTCATAGCGCCCCCTAGGTATAAGATAGCTCAAATCTGTCTATAGGCTTTTGGAGAGTACGAGCAGACGAACGCATGAGTGGTGTTTGCATGTCTCCACGACATTCCTGTGCTCAGAGCTGAGGTTTTTAGTGATTTATACAGTTTTTTTGTGTCCCCAGGTGGCGCCATAGAGTTTTTCAAGAATTTGTTTTCAGAATATTGAAATTTTCAGCAGACCGGACCTGCGTACCAAATTTCAGCAAAATACATGCACGTTTAGGGGGTCAAATTAAGCGGAACATGGTTTCAGGTGAAGACAAACTTTGACAGCTGATAAAAGAAAAACTAGACAAGTTGGCCTTTTTCTTATTGATAACTTTTGTTTGGCTGGATATTCACTGTAATCTGTCCAAATATGAGGCCGGAATATTGAATGGTGTTGGAGGAGATAATCTTTGAAAGGTTTTCATATTTTGGGTTATAGCGCCCCCTAGATTGACGACAACTGAAATCGTTCGGACAGGTTTTCGTAGAGCTCGAACGGTCGAACGTACGTGCAAAATTTCACGTGTGTGTGTCTTGCTATCATTGTGGGGACATACCATTGACTCCCATTCATATCTAACCCCTAAGCCTTACCCTAACCCTAACCTCAACCTAACCCTAACCAAAACAATGGCTAACCCTAAAGAAACGTTTTTGCACTTTTTACTTTTTTCAGTAACAACAACATGGCCAAGAAAACACTGTTTAAACTTGTGGGGACCAAAATGAGGTCCCCACAAGTGACATAGTTTTTGGTTTTCCTCCAGTTGTGGGGACATTTGGTCCCCACAATATAGCAAAAACATAGTCACGCACACACACACACACACACACACACACACACACACACACACACACACACACACACACACAAATACAGTAGACCAAGATAGAACACAATAGTTTCGTTTTTTGTTTTGTTTTTTTAAACTTGAGACAAACACAAGGTACTTGCACTTTGACAGGACAGATAAGCAGTCAATTGAGAAACCCACCCCACTATGCACTATACTGGCAAGTGTAGTAGTCTACCATATTGATCCTCGTGCTGCCCATAGCCCGAGATAGATAAGTCAGGTCGGCAGTAAAAGGCAACATATCACTGAAAGGAAGAATAATCAACAAGGAGGAAAGGGGTTGCAACAGCAACTACAGTATCTAGAGGAACTAAGCAAGGAACTGTAGAGGAAACTATATACAAGTTAATATAAAATATCAGCTTAACCCCTCTAGTGACCTCTGGTGGACAACTCATGGAATAACCAAGTCAGAAAACTTTGGCAGAAGAAGCAGCCCAGAAATACTAGAGATGCGGGAAAACAGGTGGGGAGCAGGTTTGAGGACGAGGCAGAGGAGAGTTGGTACAACAGTCCAGCATGGAATGGTGATCTGAGTCTGTGTTTTATGAAGTATGGGTGATGACTGGCAACAGATGAGCCACTACCTGGTGCAGATGTCAGCACTTAGCTCATTGCTCTGTTGGACAGGTGCACACACATACATGCAAACACCTCACTCACACCCACAGGAAGGGAAAGGGGAAAGGAGGGATAGGGGAAACTGCCAGCTAAACAGTGGTGGAGTTGGAGAGCCTAATCAAAAGAAAAAATGGCTTCAAAGTACAAAGCCACACCTCTGTTTTACATAGTTTAATTGGTACAGAAACATTTTGCATTTTATAAACATGACTGATGCAGCTAGTCTTTCAGTTTCCAGCGGTGGTCTCACTGACTTGTAACCAAATCAGTTGCCGTCTTTGGCATAGAAATAGACTCTTCTGGCCTCATGTGGTAGTCTTATTTTTTGCACTATAAGTTGGGATCAGCATTTTTCTGTGCTTACAGCCTTCATCAATTGAAGTGGTGCACCATGAAATCACGAATATGTTTCCTAAATATCAAATTATCGTAAATTTGTCTCTTTTTTATGTGTCTACAGGACTAAGCGTCATAAATCAGGCTCTATGGAGGAGGACGCTGACAGTCCTGGAGGGGAGTATTACCATTCACCTTCGTCTCCTGCCAGCAGCTCTAGAAACTGGGCTGATGACATGGAAGGAGGTAACCAAGCAAGTGCAGGAATACGACTAATGAACGATCCACTTTCATTGTTACGTCATCTCATTTTCATGTTAGCTCATTTATAGTTATTTTCATTCATAAAAAAAACAGCTTATTAGAAACCAGTGAAGTTACCTTTATACACTGATTTTTTTTATGCTACATATATTCCATAGCATTGTACTTTTGTTTTTATAATTACATGCTACCTTAGATAAACATCTGATAGCACAACGCAAATTAATTTCAAAAGCAGCTACAATGATGATTCTAACACAGACTCGAAAAAGCTTTACAGGTAGAGAGAAAGTGATGCACAAAAATCCCTCTCACAATTAACATAAGCATAAAAACACTAACATTGCCTTGCAAGTTGGATTTATGGCACACTAATTCTAGTAATTTTATTTACTAGCATATATAAAAATTCTTCTACATCAGAAATCAGGATTAAAAAATTATAATTAATAGATATAATTAGTATCACTGAAAAGCCAAGACAAGATTGTAAAGAGGCTTGGCACAGCTGTTTAAGATTTTTTCCTGTTTAAGATTTTGCTCTAGTTAGCTTCTCTGTCAGATATCACTAATTCCCAAACTGAAACCAGAGCCTGATAAATATTGGAAATATTTTAAAACAAGCATGAAGACGCAGTAGCTTCAAACATTTCTAAAATGTTTATTCTGTTTTTTCAATGAATCGTATCCATAGTATCTCTTTGGTGAATCATGTCCAACGTCAACCCATGTGCCAGTGCAAATGCAGATGCAATACAAATATGAACTCACACTCAATCTCAAAGAGATTCAGAAATTACAGCATGTATCTATGAAATTACTACAAAATTAAGCAAAATGTCTCACTTTGCAGACACGGTTTGCAGTTCAGTTGCAGTACACTAATGTTGATCTTTTTCCTCTTCATAAAACACAGAAATTCAAGAATTAAAACTCTGTTGTAATTAAGGAATAATAACTTGGTTATACATAGGGACTGGGGTTCACAGTCATGTGGATGCTAGACAATGTAGGTGTAGATAGCAACACAACATTCTTAGCAGCTATAGTACAGTTAACACCTACAGCTACAGAGACCATGCCTTTCATAAATAGAAGATTTGTGTACAAATTCTAAAATGTAATTGATTTTCATACATTTTAATTACTGTGTATAAAGAAGATTGCCTTGATTGTAGATATGGGAAATTGAGCCATTCAAATTCGGAACTGGTGTCACAAACCGTCTAAAGGGGTTATAGGCAAAGCTACACGCCTGCAAATATTGGAAAAGTGTTACATGGAAAGTGGAAACCAAGAGTTCCTGAAAAGACTAAAAACCATTGTCAGTCATAGACTGTATATAAAGATGGAGGTAGCGCCTGACTCCAAAAATTAAGCCAACACGGAAGTGACAAAAACTTGCAATATCACACCATTCGCCAGGTGCTGGCTCCAAAAAGCTCTGGCTCCATAGACCCCAATTCATCACAGGAAAAACTAAAATTTGATAGACTGCTTTTCTACGGCGTATGATTTTTTTTTTTTTGGTCAATTTTCATGGTCATAATGAGAGATCAGGTGGCCGATCTTAAAATAAATCAATATTGAATTTTTTATAGAGGGTGAAAGTTTTGCCAGGTCAGGGGGCGTGGCTACTTGACAGACAGTCCGGTTCGGAATGATTGAAAGGTCGTCTGGAGAAGGCAGTCGAGACTCTGTTCTCCTCGTTTGGATTTAGTTCTGATAAAATAACTGTTGGTTTATTTGTCGGTGGAGCAGCAGAATCTTTTCCACAAACACTTTTTCTGCCGTTGGCTTGTTTTAGCCAGTTTTCTACCTTCGGCTGATCCTACCAGCAGATGCTGAAGGGACTCTGATAGTTTGGTAAGTGTTTATTTTTTTATCGATGCCGCTTTTAATGGCCTTTATATGCAGCTGAAATGTCAGATATAATGTGTGCCATGCACTCCAGATGTTGGTGGAGTTTATTTGTGTGTGTGTTGACCAGAGAAAAGAGTTAGCATCCAGTAAATATGAGCATTAATGTGAATTACGGATGCTAACTGAGCTAGCTGCTTTGTCGTAGTCTGACTAAAGCTAACGTAGCATTAAGCTAGCGATGTTTGTGTTGTGTGCATAGACTGTATACACTGCTCAAAAAAATTAAAGGAACACTTTGAAAATATATCATATTTCAATACGGGGGGAAAACAAACTGGATATTAGCATTGATATGAACTAGATAATGTGTTAGGAATGAAAAGTGCCACATTGTTTGATGGGAATGAAAATTATCAACCCCCAGGAGGGCTAAATTCAAGACACCCCAAAATCAAAGTGATTAACTGATGTGGCAGGCTAGTGGTCCTTGTACTTTACGGCCATCCGTTTTCCGGATTGATAGGGGTAAACGAAAAACGAGACACCATCCGATTTTCGATTTCCGTTTGGATGAAGGTAAACGAAAAATGGGAAACGAGCCTATATCTGATTTTCTACTGTGGGTTTATTTCACACAAGTCGGGAAATAAAATACAAACGTCATTCCCTTTCGTGTGTCTCTCTTTGCCTTGGACAGTGCAGACAATGAGGCTGAAATAATGTTTATTCCCCTCATAACATGTTCTGGTAGATCCTCCTGTATCGTCATTTGTCTGTGTTGCGAATTTCTGAATAAATGCTATGAAGTTCTGATGATGAACAGAGGGGGGATTTAACCAAAAACAAACAAAACAAAAAACGCCAATATTTGAAGATAAGATACCCTGGTGGAATTGAGTCTGGCAGTGTGATAAAATGCTCACATTGGTGTTGATTTTACTGTATCAGAAGTTGGACAGATTGCTCTAAAGATTGAATTACAGCGCGTTTGAATCTAGTTCCCACCCAGAGGGTATTGAGCCTACGTTTAGTTAGCAGGGTGATCGAGTAGCAACATCACACTTTATTACAAAAAGGAGAAGGAAAAGACATTGTTAGGCAGCGTGATGAATACTATTAACTGAGCAACACGCCATGTATAGCAAAAGCATTTATTCAGACAGAAATGTCACGTGCTGCATTACCAAACATGTTTGACAATCAAAGCATGATCGTAACAATCCACGTTTTGTTTTATTAATAAACTACGCTGATATCTAAACACAGGATTATAACTCCACCCTTCCGAATGCATGCGCGCTCCTGCAGCAGGGGATACAGTTTCTATTGGGGGTAACTACTTTGGCACGACACCTGTCCAAGGCAAAGCGAGACACACGAAAGGGAATGACGTTTGTATTTTATTTCCCGACTTGTGTGAAATAAACCCACAGTAGAAAATCAGATATAGGCTCGTTTTCCGTTTTTTGATTTTCGATTTCCAAACGAAAAACGGGACACGGCTCGTTTCCCGTTTACCTTCATCCAAACTGAAATCGAAAATCGGATGGTTTCCCGTTTTTTGTTTACCCATATCACTCCGGAAAATGGATGGCCGTAAAGTACACGGACCACTAGTCCATCTTGCTGAAATTCCTTGGCAGCAACTCACAATGGTATTCAGTAGTTTGTATGGACTCCATGTGCTTGTATGCATGAGTGACGATGCCGGGACAAGCTCTGAATGAGACGACAGATGGTGTCCTGGGGTATCTCCTCCCAGAACTGGGCCAGGGCATCGCTGAGCTCCTGGACGGTCTGAGGAGCAACCTGATGGTGTTGGATGGAACAAAATATAATGTTCCAAAGGTGTTCTATTGGATTCAGGTCAGGTGAGCATGGGGGCCAGCTAATGGTATCAGTTCCTTCATCCTCCAGGAACTGCATGAGTTCTCTTACCACGTAAGACTGGGCATTGTCGTGCACCAGAAGGAATCCAGGACCACTGCACCAATGTAGGGTCTGACAATGGGTCAAAGGATATCATCCTGATACCTAAAGGCAGTCAGAATACCATTGTCCAGCCTGTAGAGGTCTATGCATCCCTCCATGGATATGCCTCCCCACACCATCACTGACCCACCACCAAACCAGTCATGCTGAACAATGTTACAGGCAGCATAACGTTCTCCATGGCTTCTCCAGACCCTTTCATGCCTGTCACATGCACTCAGGGTGAACCTGCTCTCATCTGTGAAAAGCACAGGGCACCAGTGGTGGACTTGCAAATTCCTGTGTTGCCAGCCGAGCTCCACGGTGCCAGTCAGCGAGCACAGCGGGCACTAGAGGATGCTGGGCCCTCAGACCACTCTCATTAAATCTCTTTCTGATTGTTTGATCAGAGACATTCACACCAGTGGTCTGCTGGAGGTCATTTTGTAGAGCTATCGCAGTGCTCATCCTGTTCCTCCTTGCACAAAGGAGCAGATGCCTGTCCTGCTGATCGGTTGAGGACCTTCGATAGCCCTGTCAAGCTCTCCCAGACTAACTGCCTGTCTTCTGGAATCTCCTCCATGCGCTTGAGAATGTGCTGGGAGACACAGCAAGCCTTCTGGCAATGGCACGCATTGATGTGCCATCCTGGAGGAGTTGGACTGTCTGTGGAACCTCTGTAGGGTCAGGTATCGCCTCATGCTACCAGAAGTGACACTTACCCTAGCCAAATGCAAAACAGTCAGAAAACATTAGGAAGGAAAAAAATGTCAGTGACCTTCACCTGTAAACTCATTCCTGTTTTGGGGGTTGTCTCATTGTTACCCTTCTAGTGCATCTGTTGTTAATTTCATGAACACCAAAGCAGCTGAAACTGACTAAAAAGCCCCTCAGTTACTTACTTGACCAGATCAGTATCCCACATGTTTCACTGATTTGATGCAATACTTAGATTAAAAAGTGTTCCTTTAATTTTTTTTTGAGCAGTTATATACTGGTTGTGTGTCTATGGTTGTGTGTCATGTAAACAGCTGAAGTGTGTTGTGTTAGTGTAACGTAGTACATTTAGTTAATAAAACTGTCAGTGGAGATTCTGGTTCACATTAATGTAACGTTTAGAAAACCTAAATTTGATTAAAACAATAAGGTTAATGTTCTGTGTTGTCAGTAGTCCTGAATATCTGTTGAGTCTCTGAAGTTAAACTGGAGAAAATCTACTCTCTAATGATTAACGTTGTTTAATGACTGATTCATATGTTGTCGTACGTATTCCTGCACTGTAGATTGGAAAAATAACCTCCCAGAATATGACCAAAGTCACGATTAATAATACAGTTATTATATTTCAATTACAGCACAGATAAGCTGCATAATAAAATCCTCTCCCCTAAAGCTAAAGTGATTGCAGGCCTTTCTGTCTTTTAGTGCTTGGAAAACTATATGACAGAAGAAATCTTTCCAGGGTCACTTTAAAATTAACCTCTGCTGTTGATGCTGATACTGTGACGTCTGTCTTCATCTCAGGTGCCTCATGTTCACTGTGAGGATCTTCTGAGTGAAGCAACAGAAGGAAAACCTCATCTGGATGTGAAGAAAGATGAATGGACGACATCCTCAGTGAACCACTTCCTGTTTAACTTTAACTTACAGAAGGACAGACCAACTGTTTCAGCAGTTTATTATTCTCTGTTCTTAGTATTCACAGGTTCCATTTATCGCCTTTAACTTCATCTCTGCTGTTGCAGCATAATGATAATACAGAGTACATGTTTCCATTATTAATAGCAGATATGCAGCATTAAAACATCAACACATTCAGGTTAAGAGCTTCATTATTTCCTTTACTGCACATTTAAAAACTACATTCTTTAACAATTTTGAACTGTAAAGATGTTTAAACATATGTAATAAATGAATGAAATAACTAATGTGTTGCTGACATTGATGTATAAAAACTGGACAGTCACAAGACAAGTTGTATTATGAAGAAAGGAGCTGAATCTGCAGCATTATTGTCAGTACTGGAAGGACTGGAAGACTGCTGTTCCTCACAGTGGTGAAGGAGAAAAGACTTCAGACAACCACAGCTGGATGGTCATGTTCTCTGCAGCTCTCAGTCCATAGACCAGATGTTCCCGATGATCCAGACCAAGGCTGGAAGGAAAAGACATGAACAGTGAGGAAAAGATCTGCAAGGTTCTTTCATTCCAGCTGCTGAAACATTAAATATCAGAGTGAACACATTAGGATATGAATAGAAAACAATAGAGTGTTGTATTTTGTCCTATTTTTTAATCTTATGGAAATGTCTGTTTTCCTGGTTGAGGCTAAAGACCATTTTACTGCCTTAGATGGACAATAAAATGTATTCTGTTTAATTCTAATGTATCATTAGCATTAACATGAGACCCACACCATGTATATGACCATACACTTAGAGAGAAAAAATTCTGAAGCAAAGAACAGAGATATGAACTCAGAACTGAATTGAGAGATAAACATTCATCAGTTGCAGTTCTGTGGAGGAACATAAACGTAAATTTATTTATATCTACTGATCATTAAAACAGCAGTTATCGATCCATTATGATTGATTATCTGTGATCTGCAGGAAACTTAGCTACACCTAACAGTTACTACTTTATGACACTGACTAACCTGATTTAGCATCAGTGTTAACACTAAGTCAGTTAACACTAAGTCAACCTCAGAGTTACAGAAAAAAATTTAAAACACGATGTTAGAACATGTTTATAACAGAGGTTGCACTCTGATGTTAACTTATAGTAACTTCACAGGTTTATATGTGATGTTGTCCAGCTGGGGAGAAGAGTACAACTAGTTACAAAAATGACCTACCTGTAGAGTTTAGCTCGACTTTTGGACGCTAATGTTGTTAGCAGCAGCCTCGGTATACAGCAGAAGTCCAAAAATGTGGGTGGGACACAGACTCCTCGGCTCTCAGTCAGTCTGAAAAAATCACTACTCTCCAGCTCCACCCTTGTTGTCGTCACTGGCTCCAAAAATCCAAGATGTCAACGAGGAAGAGGCTTCATTTTCTCAGTGCAGAAACAAACGGGTGACGTCCCGGGTGCTACGTCCATCTTTATATACAGTCTATGTTGTCAATTAACAACTATAAATACCAAGATTCGGCGCCAGGGAGTGACGTGGGTGCCGCGAACAAGATGGCAGCTGGTTAGATCCTCTCCGACAACCGACTTTATAATTTTAATTACTAAAATTGTGAGTGGCTCCAATTTGAAATCTTTATCTCCAATTTTTACTGATGAAGAGATTACGGTAGTGCTGGTAGAAAAAAAACTGCGTACGGAGTTCAAAATGCCTCTTAAACAACCTGGAAAGATGTCCACACGCAACAGTCCGACGTATGGTGACGAACAAGGCCAAGGCCAGGCTTCTGCAAATGATGCAAATTTGATGACTGAGGTCCTTAAAATGAGTGGTACTTTACAGACGGTCGCTGTTGACGTTACTACAATCAAACAGACGACATCTGAATTGAAAACAACTGTGGCGGATTTGCAAGTGTGGGTGAAGGAGGCTGAGACGCGTATCGCCAACATGGAGGATACAACTGAGAAGCTGCAGACGGATGCTAGCAAGAGAGACGAGCTGGTAGAAGCCATGTGGGAGCGCATTCAGGTCCTCGAAAACCATAGCAAACGTAATAATGTGCGAATCATTGGATTAAAAGAGACTTTTGGAGTTGACGGGACACTCGTGCATTGTGTCAAAAGCATGCTAACGGAAGGGCTCGGCATTGATGTCGCTAATGCAGAGTTTGAGATGGAGCGGGTTCATCGGCTGCTGGCCCCGCTGCCTGACCCGGACAGGCCGCCGAGACCAGTGCTTGTTCGTTTTTTGCGACAGTCAGCGAGGGAGAAGGTCATTAATGCAGCGAAAGGGAAGCGTGGCTTTGACTGGGGTGGATGTCGGCTGTCCGTATTCCCGGACATGACCAGAGAGCTTGCTGAGAAAAGAAAGGCTTTCACTGTGGTGAAGCGAAAGCTGCAGCAGCGTAATGTGAAATACACTCTGGCGTACCCAGCGACGCTAAGGGTGAATTGGAAGGGCAAAAATATGACTTTCAAGTCAGCAGCAGCAGCTGAGAAGTTTTTCAACTTTCACAATGAAGAAGGGAATGAGGAGGAATCTGTCGCAACCGAGTGAGAATTACGTAGGAGCCACACATATGAAGATGCCGTGCGTTTCTGTCGGGGAGAGATGACCCACCTGCCATCCAGGACAGAGAGAGACAGAGGAGAGCGGCTTTACACGGACCCGATAAGGTTTTTGTTCTGTTTTACCTTTTAAGCTGTGAGACAGCTATGACTATTATGGTTTCAGCGTTATACAGGCTGGAAATGTTCTTTTTCCACGCCAAATGTTTTTTGGGTTGGCAGCACATATTCTGGGGGTTCACTGGGGGAATGGTATGTGAATATATATGTTTGAAATGCAAGGTTACAGTTTCTAAACTTGAATTTTTTTCCTGCAATGACTGGGAAACATGTTAAGTTATTTTCCTGGAATATAAATGGAAGTGGAAATCCAGCTAAAAGGCGAAAAATTTGGTCATATTTAAAAACAAACCAAGCAGATATAGTATTTCTCCAAGAGACCCACCTGAATCAGGGGGAGGAGTCAAGATTTAGAACAGGATGGGCAGGTCATATGTTTTATAGTTCTTTTTCAAGTGCCCGCAATGGTGTAATGATTCTTGTTAGGAGAAATGTCCATTTTGTAATGCAAAAAGAATTTAAAGACACAGAAGGGAGAATAATATGCATTCAGGCTATGATTGAAGGTATAACGATGATCCTTTGCAACATTTATGCACCAAACAGGGAAGATCCCCAATTTTTTCATCAGGTAAATAAAATTCTGGGAGAGATGGAAGGGCAAATTGTGTTAGCAGGGGATTTTAATGAGGTTATGGATCCGTGTCTTGACAGAAGTGTTTATAAAGGGCCACTTTCCACTAAGAGCAGATCAGCGGTTCACATGCTAAAAGATGATGCGGGTCTGATTGATGCATGGAGGTTAATAAATCCGTCCAAGAGAGAATATACATTTTTCTCTCACTGTCACAAGTCCTATTCCAGAATTGACCTCTTTTTGGTGTCAAACTCTTTGATCAACTGTGTCATGAGCTGTTCCATAAAATCTATTGCATTAACTGATCATGCAGCCATAGAACTCTGCGTCAGACTAGGTGTGGAGCAAAGACAAGGCTCCAGGTGGAGAATGAATGTCTCACTCTTACAGGACAAATCCTTTAAGAAATCGCTTGGGGAAGACCTTAAAAACTTTTTTGATCTGAATATAGGTAGCACAAAGTGCATTGAAAGTGTCTGGGAAGCCTCTAAAGCTTACATAAGGGGAAAAATTATTGCATATGGTGCAAAAAAGAAAAAAGAGGGCTTACAAAAAATAAAAGAACTGGAGACAGAAATTAAACATAAAGAAAAAAACTATCAGAAAAATATGATGAGTCATTATATCGAGACACCTGTGGGTTAAAATTTCAATTGAATGAAATCTACAATAGAAAAGTGTCCTATTCTCTGTTTCGCCTAAAAACAACTTTTTACGAGGGAGGTGAAAAGACTGGAAAAGTGTTAGCCAGACAAGTTAAAAAACAGGATTTTCTAAATTCTATCCCTGCTATTAAACAGGGAAGTAAACTGGTTACATCTGTTACGGACATAAATAAAGTATTTAAACAGTATTATGAGACTTTATATACCTCTAAAGTGTCTAAAAGTAATTTTGAAAATAACAGTGAAACTTTCTTTTCTAAATTTAACTTGCCAAAAGTGTCTCAGGAACATGTTGAAATGCTCGATTCTCCGATAACCGAAGTGGAAATCAGAAAGGCAATCTCACTGATGAAAGCTGGAAAATCTCCAGGTTATGACGGATTCCCTGCAGAGTATTATAAAATCTATATAGATGTCCTCGCTCCTGTCTTACAAAAAGTATATGAGGAAGCTTTTCAAAGAGAACACATTCCCCCAACTTTTAATGAAGCACTAATATCTCTGATACCAAAAAAGGACAAAGATAATACAGACCCATCAAATTTCAGGCCAATTAGCCTGCTGAACTTGGACTGTAAAATACTCACTAAAGTGCTGGCCCTGCGATTACAAAAATTTTAAGTACTATTATACATCCTAACCAGACGGGCTTTATGAAAACTCGGTCTTCCTCTGACCATATTCGAATATTATTGCATTTAATGTGGTCGAGTCAATCTAGTGATGCACCAGTAGCAGCCTTCTCCTTAGATGCGGAGAAGGCGTTTGATAAAGTTGAATGGAGTTTCCTTTTCCTGGCTTTATCTCGATTTGGCTTTGGATCGCACTTTATTAAATGGGTCAAAATACTATATAAGGAACCAAAGGCGGCAGTTATTTCCAATGGGATAATTTCACAATTTTTTGGTATATCACGTGGGGCCCGACAAGGGTGCTCACTGAGCCCCCTGTTATTTCTCATTTTTATTGAAACATTAGCAGCGAGTATCCGATCAAATGAAGGAATTAAAGGAGTGTCAATTGGCCAGCATGAAAACAAATTACTTCTATATGCTGATGACATTTTAGCTATTATTACTGATCCACAATCTTCTTTACCACATCTTTTGGGTACTATAGACTTATTTTCAAAAATGTCGGGGTATACTGTAAATTGGGGAAAATCTGAAGCTATGCCTTTATCATTTCATTGTTCTTCCAACATGGTAGAGAAATTTAAATTTAAATGGGTGCCCAAGGGGATGAAATATTTGGGGATCAAACTTAGTCAAGATTTGGAGGAGATACCTCAGCTAAATTTTACTCCAGTTCTGTTAAAAATTAAAACAAATTTGGAGAAATGGGAAAAGCTAAAATTGTCACTGTGGGGTAAGATCAATGTTATAAAAATGGTTATAGCTCCACAATTTCAGTATTTATTAATGATGATACCAATGGAAATTCCGCCTATCTTCTTTAAACAGTATGAAAGTCTGATCAAACAGTTTCTATGGGAAGGAAAAAGAGCAAGAATAAAACTGAGTAAATTGTATGCACCTAGGGAAAAAGGTGGTTTAGGATTGCCTGATGCGAATTTGTATTGTCTGTCTTTTGAAATGGCCAAATTGGTTAAATACTGGGAGAAATCAAAGCAGGGACAAGAATGGATAAATATAGAAACAGAAATCTGTTCACCATTTGATCCCAAAAATATACTGTCTCAGAAATTTGATAATACTAACCCAGTGCTTACTCATTCTTGCCAAGTATGGCTGAAGGCACATAAAATGATTAAGATATCACATCAAGTACAAAAGTATTCATCTCTTTGGAATAACACAGCAATATGCATTGGTAAAACACCAGTATTCTGGAGGCAGTGGCATTCCTGTGGCATATATACTATTGAAAATTTATATAATGATGGGCAATTTGTGTCTTACACAGATCTCATTGAAAGATTTAAATTAGAAAGGAAAGACAATTTTTGGAAATATTTGCAAATGAGACATTGCGTGTCTACAAAATTCAAAGAGGGTGGTGATAATGTAATTTCTGAGTATATCCAGATGCCACGGGAACGTCATACAGCTTCACAGTTTTACAGGCTCTTGAATAACACCCGCAATAGTGAATCTGTTAATATCAAACTTTTATGGCAGAGAGATCTAAAGGTAGATTTTTCAAATGAGAGGTGGTCAGATATTTTATCAGATAATGGGAAATACGTGAAGGAAGCAAGAAGTAAATGTATACAGTATAAACTATTGCACAGATATTATCATACCCCGGTCAGACTACACGGTATGAAACTTGCATCAGACAACCTGTGCTGGAAATGTAAAGTTGAGGTGGGAACATTCTTACATTGTATGTGGGAATGCGCTCTAATATCACCTTTTTGGACAAAGGTCATTGAAGTTTTAAGTCACTGGGCTGGTTCACAGATGCCCTTGATCCCAGAGCTGTGCTTACTTGGTGAAAGATGTCAAATGCCTAATGTTTCAAAGAATGTCTTCAGTATTGTTATGACTGGACTGGTGACAGCATCCAGAATAATTTTGAGACATTGGAAAACCACTGTGCGTCCGGAAGTGAAAGACTGGATTAAAACCATGGCAGAGACAGCCTCTTATGAATCTATGCTTTACAAATTAAAAGCCACCATGGAGGACGAAGACACTAAATGGGACTCATTCTGGAGTTTTCTCAAACAAAATCTGATTTATACTGATGTATAAAATAATACTTTTTTGGTTTGTTTGCTTTTGTTTTTAAATAATAGCTGTCTGGATTTGCTCCTGTTTTGGTTGCAGGAAACAATGTAACTTCTTTGTACTTGCATTTGCGATATGTGTGACTCTAAAGGGAAAGGGGTGGGGGTGCGCCAACCAAATTTTGTGTTTTTTTTGTTTGTTCTGTTTTGTTTGTTTTGTTTTGTGTTTTTCCCTGTTTTGTAAATTTTAGAAAAAGTTTTTTGAAAATCAATAAAAACTTAAATCACAAAAAAAAAAATACCAAGATTCGACTACATTAGGGAAATGCTGTCTGCTAAGAAAGGTGGAGAATATGGTTGGGAATAGAAAATTATTATAGCTCAAAATAGGGCTTATACTGAACCCAGATCCTAAGAGAGGTTTTTACTAGTCACATTGTTAGTACAGACCTGTCCAGGGTGTCCCCTGCCTTTGCCCGAGTCAGCTGGGATAGGCCCCACGACCCCAGTGAGGATAAAGTGGTGTATAGAGAATGGATGGATGGACATTCTTAGTACAGGGGGAAATGGATGAACTAAAAAGAAAGGGTATTTAAGCCTTCACAGACACCGATTTGGAAGCGTTTGACGAGAACCAGCTAGGTCTTTGGGAGAAATTCTTATTATATATTGAAGACAGTTTAAAAAAAAAAAAATACTGATATTGACAGTCCAGTAATAAAATGTGAGATTTGGTAAGAATGTCAATTCAAGTGTTCCAGGTCTTTGCAAGTAATGTCTGCACAGCAACAGAACCTTCTGATTCCAAATAAACTCTGAGTTTTCACAGTTAACTTAATTTAAGAAGGTTTGGGGGAGGATAAGTGGTATGCATTGCAACAATTAGGACAACTGTGGAATAATATTAAATTCAACAAAGTTAATTTCTTCAACAAAAAATAGACTAAGCACACACCAGTTTTTACAGTGTTCTTGGATTTCGGTCAATAAGGGTGCAAAGATAGCTTTGTAAAGGCCTTTAACTTTGTGTGTAACATAGACTCCACTAAATATAAAGCTATACTGGGCATTTTGAGGATAATTCATTATAGCTGTTTTAAGAGGAAAAAAATCACTCTTGTTGAAGTTTAGTTTGTATAAAGATATATGACTGATAAATGACTGAAGAGTTGCAGGAATTAAAGGGACTGAAATAGGAGGGCTGGGCACATACTGTCAGGATTCTGCCTTTTGTTCCTGTTCCTGTGTTTCCCTCTTGTATTATCTGGTCTCTCTGTCTCCCTCTGTCTGCTGCTCCCTACCCATTCTGCACCTGGCCTCTGATTGTTTTCAGCTGATGCAATCAAGCCAATTCATTCCACCTGGTTCCCCTTGCTAATATTTAAGCCCTGCCTTTTCCTTCAGTTATTGCTGGCTCATCGTCTTGGACTCACCTTGTTCCCGTCTCCGTTCCCTCCTTACCTCTGGACTATATCTGCTCACAGGATTACTCTGTTTTCCCCCGTTTAAGGATTCACACTTTCAGACTCAGTGATTTTTGTTTGGCCTTCAGTTTGTTTATTCGCCATCTGCCATAGTTCCTTGTGTGTGAGTACTCTTCCTCCGTTCTGTTGTTTTCTGCTGTTTAGTTTGTTGAAGCCACCTCAGTCTTGTTTTCAGTTAGTAGTTGTTTTGTTTAAATAAACCTTTTTTCATAAAGCTAGGCCGTCTGTCAATTGTGTCTGCACCTGGGTTCACCACACCCCACATCCCTGACAGTATGAGCCAGCTATAATTGAACCCAGCAGGCACAACTCATTTTTTCAGTGTTGTAGTTTAGTGCAGTATGGCTATGTTTGATTTTGACAAGTACGCTCCCTTTGTGGGAACCCGTTTGGCTGTTAAGTCACCACCCAGGGGATGACGTGGTTCCCGAGAGAGGAATTCCCAGCCATCGCCCACGTTTAGTGACTGTAACAGCTTTTGGGTGGACGGAACTTCAGAACCCGATGATTTAGACCCCAGCCTGGATTATTTTTCGCCGGAATCCGAACTTTCATTTTCTTATAAGCCTTCTTCCCAGGGAGATTCTGGACAGAAGCGGGGTTCAGGGAAACCATGGACTCTGCTGCAGTTCTTGAGTGAGTCAGTAACGCTGCCCCAGCCGCAGTTCTTGAGTGGGTCATCACTCCGGCCACAGTCCCCGAGTGGGGTTGACAGTTTCCACCCCAGCCAGGACAATTCTCTGCCGGACTCTGAACTTCAGCTCCCTGATGAGCCCTCTTCCCGAAGGAAATCCAGACGGAAGCGGGGCTCTAAGAGACTCCCCACCTCAGCCGCAGTTCCTGAGCAGGACGACGCCGCCACCTCAGCCTTCGCTCTGGAACGGCTCGACGCCGCCACCTCAGCCTTCGCTCCGGAACGACGCGACGCCGCCACCTCAGCCTTCGCTCCGGAACGACGCAACGCCGCCACCTCAGCCTTCGCTCTGGAACGGCTCGACGTCTCCACTTCAGCCTTCGTTCCTGAGCGGGTCGACGTCTCCACTTCAGCCTTCGTTCCGGAGCGGGTCGACATCGCCACTTCAGCCTTCGTTCCTGAGCGGGTCGACGTCACCACTTCAGCCCTTGTTCCTGTGCGGGTCGTGGACTCTGACCCCGCAGCAGCAGCTCTCGAGCGGGTCGTGGACTCTGACCCCGCAGCAGCAGCTCCCGAGTGGGTCATGGACTCCGACCCCGCAGCAGCAGCTTCCGAGCGGGTCGTGGACTCCGACCCCGCAGCAGCAGCTTCCGAGCGGGTCGTGGACTCCGACCCCGCAGCAGCAGCTTCCGAGCGGGTCGTGGACTCCGACCCCGCAGCAGCAGCTCCCGAGCGGGTCGTGGACAACTCCGTCACAGCAGCCGCAGTCCAGAGGGTCTAGGCCGCATCAGCCACAGTCCAGAGTGTCTAGGCCGCATCAGCCACAGTCCAGAGTGTCTAGGCCGCATCAGCCGCAGTCCAGAGTGTCTCGGCCGCAGCAGCCGCAGTCCAGAGTGTCTCGGCCGCAGCAGCCGCAGTCCAGAGTGTCTCGGCCGCAGCAGCCGCAGTCCAGAGTGTCTCGGCCGCAGCAGCCGCAGTCCAGAGTGTCTCGGCCGCAGCAGCCGCAGTCCAGAGTGTCTCGGCCGCAGCAGCCGCAGTCCAGAGTGTCTACGCCGCAGCAGCCGCAGTCCAGAGTGTCTACGCCGCAGCAGCCGCAGTCCAGAGTGTCTACGCCGCAGCAGCCGCAGTCCAGAGTGTCTACGCCGCAGCAGCCGCAGTCCAGAGTGTCTACGCCGCAGCAGCCGCAGTCCAGAGTGTCTACGCCGCAGCAGCCGTCCCTCCACACGGCCTTCAGAGTGTGTCAGCCGTCCCTCCACGCGGCCTTCAGAGTGTGTCAGCCGTCCCTCCAGACGGCCTTCAGAGTGTGTCAGCTGCTGACGATCCTCCAGTGGTACCCTCTGTTCCTGCAATAACAGAGGGGTTCCTATGCCGACGGCCTCCAGCCCGGCCGCCAGAGGGTCCTCGTCTCGTCCACCGCCGACGGCCTCCGGCCCGGCCCCCAGAGTGGTTTCGCTGCCGGCCCCCAGAGTGGTTTCGCTGCCAGCTCCCAGAGCACCTTCGCCACAGCACCTTCGCCTGACGGCCTCCGCCACAGCGCCTTTGCCTGACGGCCTCCGCCACAGCGCCTTTGCCTGATGGCCTCCGCCACAGCGCCTTTGCCTGACGGCCTCCGCCACAGCGCCTTCGCCTTACGGCCTCCGCCACAGCACTTTCACCACTCCGTCGTCTGACGGCCTTCGAGTTCTTTTTGGGAGTATATTCTTTGGTTTTGTTTGGACTTACCAGTGACATTGTTTTTTGGATTTGCTTTTTTTTTTGCGTGCCTTGGTGCCGCCTCACACTGAGTTGGACTCGTGTTTTTTGCCCTCTGTCCGAACCCCCTCCACCCACCCGACTCCTGCGTCTTGTCTCTGTCCCTCCATCTGAACCCCCTCCACCCACCCGACTCCTGCATCTTGTTTTCCGCTGTTTAGTTTGTTGAAGCCACCTCAGTCTTGTTTTCAGTTAGTAGTTGTTTTGTTTAAATAAACCTTTTTTCATAAAGCTAGGGCGTCTGTCAATTGTGTCTGCATCTGGGTTCACCACACCCCACATCCCTGACACATACATTAGGAGGTACAGGGGTACTGTGATGGTAAGTGGTCTAAGCTAAGGGATCTTTTCCTTTTTGCAAGAAGAGGGAACTGGAAGCATGAGTAACAGTTTTTGGGAGCAACTTAAAATCAAAATGCACTTTAAAAAGGTGAATTGAAGTGACAGGTGAAGTGAAAGTGAAGAAAGGAGCTAGCTGATGATAACTTTTATAATTTAATTTTAATTTTGTTTATTTATTTATTGCCAAATTCATAAGGATAGCTATTTTGCTCTGGATATTTCCCACTTTGTTGAAACAGTCCTGCTGCACCAACTACTGAAGCAGTGATTGCTATCTGTAGTTCTTCTGCAACATATTGTTCAGTGGAGGGAATATTCAGTTTATTGAAGAAAATACCGAAACAGAAGGGAATACAATCTTGATTGGATGAATGAAAGAGACACACGAACCAGCAACAACATTAAAACCACTGACAGGTGACATGTAAAACATTGATCATTTTGTTACAATGCAATGTTCTTCTGGGACATTTTGGACCCTAACATTCCATGTGGGTTTTACTTTGGTACGTAAAACCCAGCCAAACATTGTTCCAGACCAAGCACATCCACCCTTGGCAACTGTGCTTCCCAATCACAGCAGCCTCTCCCAGCAAAACAGGGTGCTGTGGCATTGAGAACTGCCTTGGAATTGTGATCACATGGGACCCAATGCAAATTTCACAGGAGCTTGCAGTTTTAATTTTGCTGTACAGCTATGCAAACTGTGAATATCATATTTCATCGATTGACAAAAAAGTGGTGGCATGTTACTCTAATGCATTCCCGCATAACTATACCTATGTACAATGTGTACTCACTGCCCTAGATTCACAATTGTTATAAAAGTAATTGTAATTTGGCTACCACACAGTAAATAAAGCATTGTACTTGGGGCATGGAGGAAGGCACAAAATCAGTGGAACACTTTACTGTGAAGGCAGGAATGTTTGTGTGCAGGTGGGACTCGCAAGAAAGCAGTCCCACACAGGCATCTAACCTACCACACCTCAAAAACTGCTCAGGGATCCACCTTCCAAACTTCCCTCATCCCAATCTGATCATGAATTTCCGGATGTGATGGAACAAGTCAGATCCTAGGAGATCCCACTCCCTGACCCACAAGGACCCAAAGGAATTGCTGCCAACGCCCTCGTGCCAGACACCATAGGCCATCCCCAGAGGTCCCCTATCCGTTCCCCTATCCGTTCCCCCATGAATCTTTGGCAGCATGAGAAGAATATACACACTGTTAGGCAAGTGGTATTAATGTTGTGGCTAGGCAATGTATAACATTGTTTAAAATTAAATTTTAATTTCCATAGGTACAGTAGTTTTGTCTAATTTTGTTTGAATCTATGGGGTTATGTAACAATTTTTAATGTAAATTTAAGACCAGGTTCCATCTTTATCTGTCACTTTATTTCCAGTGTCTAAGTTCAGATTTTTCTCACTGGGCTACTTTATAAATTAGGCCGACACAAGGCACTGCAGAGCACACCTGTCTTAGTAGTGTGGAATCATTACTGACCTGCTTTAAGCATTTTTGTTATCATTGTGGTGCTGTAGCAAACAATTCTGTGGCACTACAGGAGATAAGCAAAAAAATATTTTACAGCTGCGCTTAAATTGCTCTGTGAACTAACAAATTAACAAACCAAAGGGTTCCTGCATATTTGATGCTTGTACCAACAAATATGCCTGTGTATATGTGATTTAGGTCTGTCTCCTCCAGTAAAGAAAACGGAGCTGGATAGTCCGTCTGCCCGGGAAGATTCACCGAGAATGGGTTCCTTTACTCAACACCACCGGCCGGTCATCGCTGTTCACAGTGGTTAGTAGCACACACAGTGTCTCACACACCATGCACGCACACACAGATTATTTATATTTATTAGGATGATGCAAGATCAAAATATCTTTTTGACATCATTTTCTTCTAAGGTCTGTCTCGGGGTCCCCATCCTTCTTCATCTCTTCACTTTCCATCCTCCTCCTACTTTCCCCATGGAGCAATCCGCTATCCTCCTCACCTGGCCCAGGACCCCCTAAAAGATCTGGTCTCATTAGCTTGCGACCCTGCTAATCAAGCTCCTAGCTCGGTGAGTGCCAATAGTCATCAAAGGTCCAAATACTGTTCCCTCTCTCCACTACCATTCTAATTTGCTAACCGCTAGTGTTATGTTACACAAAATGTATATACAGTTATGAACGAAAGTTTACATACATTTTTAAATTAAAATCATTGTAATTGTAATGTACATCGTGGCAGTCTGATCCTTTACTGAATAGCTTTTAAAACACCCTTAACTCAGCCAAAACATAAAGGTTTAAAGTAACAAGAACAACAAACGGACTGAAAAATGCATGGGGTACATGGTAGGCCATCCTGGCTCCCAGACTATGAGCACACAGCTGAAATTTCTGGCAGATTGGAGCATGTACAGCTATTTATGAAACACTTTCTGTCCATCCATGATGTGGGGCTATCACTGTGCCTGTATATTGGTCTATGAAATTCATCAGGGCTGGACTCTGATCACACATTTAAAGTTGGAGGCAGATTGCAGCATGTACGGTGGATTTACACAAGACTTCCTGCTTCATGGTGAAGCATCAATGTTCAGTCAACTGCCATGGTCACGCCCTTTGAGTTTTGTGTACGATTTTCACAAATATTCAACCTGAAGGTATGTTGTATATATTGTCCCAATTTGAGGTGTTTTGGAGTTGCCGCCTATGAGGATTTAATTGCTGAAAATGACCAAAAACACCAGAAATCTGATATTTAATTCAAAATGGCCAACTTCCTGTCGGGTTTAGAGTATGGCTCTAAGAGACTTTTTTGTTCACATTGACGTGCTACATATACATGGCAAATTTCGTAGAAGTATGTGAAATTTGCTGTGGGGGCTATTTTTAAAAATGGTGCAGGGAGCGCTATGGCACGTGCTGTGAATGTATTTTGACATATGGATGCGACCAGGTCAAGGCTGTGATTAAACATGTAAAATTTGAGGTAGATTGGAGCATGCAGAGGATAGTTACACAGCAGTTGATGTTTCATGGCGAAGCATTACATTTCCACAAGCCATCATGGCCACACCCTTTAACATTGGAGAAACCTTTTGATAACTATCACAGTTTCACGCTGGCATTCACTGAGCTCCTGAGAGCAACGCATGCTTTCACAAATGTTTGTAAAAGCAGTCTGGATGCCTAGGTGCTTGATTTTATACACCTGTGACCATGGAAGTGATTGGAACACCTGATTCTGATTATTTGGATGGGTGAGCGAATACTTTTGGCAATATAGTGTACTTGTAAAAGGAACAAGTTATTATATTTATAAAGAGGAGAACCATAGAAGCTGAAAACAGATTGAAAATGTATATTAATGGACTAATGAATATTATCTGTGTAAGAAAGAATATATAATGGAATATTAGCAGAGAACAAAAACAATATTAATGTGAAGACAATTAAAGCTGAAAACCCCCAGCAATATTTTGCAGAAAATAACAAAACTATAAATAATCGTAAGTAAATTGTAATTGAATTTAATACATTCTTTGTAAGTGTTGGACCAAAACTAGTATATGAAATCAAAGATCCAGGAACTACAGTGGGTGAAGATGATAGGTCTGTAATGTTTCTCACACCCATGAGAGGGAAATACTAGATATGGTTACTAAATGAACTCCTCAGAGATTCACTGACCATAATGAAATTAATATGAAAGTTTATTGGTGGTGGTTATTGCAGAGAGGAGTGAAAGCAGCGGTTCCAGGTAAATTAAATGTTTTTCTTATTTGATACCAGATTTTTAAAGAATTTGCAACTATAACATTATCTGTAATAGAAGATGGAATTTTGGGTAGGCGTGTTGCCAGTACATCAGTGCCCTACAGTTTGCGGCTCAGTAATAATGCTGAAAGTTAGACAGAGAGAGGCATCCTGCCAATTTGCGTTTGGTTATGTGTTGTTGTTTTTTTAGAAGTATAATGTGTTTGAAGCCCCATTGGAAGGAAAGGATAACAGAGTTTAGTAATTTGAAGAAGGCGATTGGTATAAATATGGTTAGGTTTTGAAAGTAGTAAAGAAGCCTTGGGAGTGCCACCATTTTTCTAACATGAATAAAGGAAAATCTTCCTGGAATTAATCCAGTTTGATCGTGATGAATTATACTCGCGATACACTTACTGAGTCTAATCGCAAGGATTTCAGTAAAAATTTTAAGGTCGCATCCAAGTAGCGTAATAGGGCGGTATGAAGCTGGGTCGGTATCATCTGTCTTTTTATAATATCAGAGAAATATGGGCTGAGAATAAAGAATCAGGAAGTCGGAGATTGTTGATTGTTTATTCCATATCTAAAATGGAGTGCTAAACTCCAGGACCTGATGGCTATTCTGTGCAATTCTATAAAAATACAGAATTATTCTCAGTTGTCTCCTCTTCTGCTTGTAATATTTAGCCATTCTTTTAGTCAGAAAAGTCTACCAAAGAGTCTGACAGAGACAACTATTTCTATTCTTTTTAATGTTGTACATGCCCCTGCATTCAAGGAGGTACCAGAGGTGGTTTTCTCCCTGGATGCAGAGAAAGTGTTTGATAGAATTAAATGGTGTTATCTGTTTGCTGCATTGGAAAGATCTGATTTCGACTCTGAATTTATCTCTTGGATCTGCCGGTTATAAATCTCCCCCGAATCATCAGAAACGACAATTAAATTAGCTTCCCAACTTTCTCCTCTGTCCAGGGCCACACGGCAGGAGTGTCCTCTCAAACTTTTTTATTTGCTCTAGCTATAGTGCCTTAGTCAATTAAATTTCAAATAGCACTCAATACTTATAAAATTCACAGGATTGGAACTGTACGCACAATTTCTCTTTATGCAGATGACCTGCTACTGTATATCTCAGATCCAATGTTTTGTGTTCCTAACAACAACAACAACAACAATTTGGAACCTTCACAGACTATAAACTAAACCTGTCAAAGAGTGAATGCTTTCCAATCAACAATCTAACTTTCAGATACCAGATGGTGCACTTCCTTTCTGTATGTTAAGGTCCGGCTTTAAGTATTTAGGCATACACATTACCAGTGTCTTTTTGGGTCTTTATGAAAATAATTATAAACTCCTCATGATAAAGCTGCAATCTGATCTGAAGTCTGTTCTTTATTTATCCCTCACAGGCAGTGTTAATCAAAAACAATCAAATAAAATCAAAATATACTTTGTTAATCCCAAAGGAAATTGAGGTACCCAGCAGTGCATTACACTACAAATATACAATAAGGCACAGTGAGGTATAGAATACAATATCAAGATGGGACACTCTGCTAAATAAGTACAAATCCACCATCCCTACCTGGACGAGCACAGACGTGTGTTAGACATGTGTATGTTTTACCGGCAGCACTGTGAGGATCATGTTTTCTGACTTCTCCAGTGCTTTTATCACAATCCAGCCTTCCCTGCTCAGAGCGAAGCTTGAAAGAGCGGGAGCAGACTGTCACCTGGCTGAATGGATCATCGACTACCTCACCAACAGACCACAGTACATGAGGCTTCAAGACTGTGTGTCTGATGTGTTAGTCAGCAGCATGGGGCACCACAGGGGACAGTGCTCTCCCCCTTTCTCTTCACCCCGTACATGTTGAACTGTCACTGTAAGATTCAGGTGGTAAAAGAGGCTCTTACTTGCCCGGGATGGCTATTGCAGCTGAGATGGTGGAAAAGAATAAGGTGAAACTTGCAGAGGATGCAGATCTTCATATTTATTCACCAGCACATCACGAAGCAGTCCGACAGCATTTCCCCAGCACACAGAACAGGCCCACCTCAAAATCCCCTCACACCCAATATATAGGTGAGCTTAAACCACTATGCCCCATTGACAGGTAGAATTCAAGGAGCAGTGCAGCAGAATTACTTACAATATATTACAATTTATATACAAAATATGCCTATTTATTATTAACAAAACACATTACAGTTTCCAAACTCATATGTACACTAAAAACTACCCCTTTAAGTTACATTAATTACCCACTACAATACATTTTCCCCAGCCCAACCTCCCCTCCCATGAGGCCACTTGGCTCAGTCCAATCAGGGGAGATGAACAGCACCTGGACTGCACTCACATGGGCATGCCTCCATGGAGTAACCCAGCCAATCACACCTGATCAGTGAGGGAAGATGGACAATCCCTCACATTTCCTCCCCCTTCGGAAGGCTGGCCCTCTTCTCTCCGGGACAGAAAATCCGCTACAGAGTTCTGTCTCCCTGGAATGTAGCAGATGTTGAACCTGTATGGTTGGAGTGACAGGAACCATCTAGTGATGCGACTGTTTGTGTCTTTCATCGACTCCAGCCACTGGAGCACCCTGTGGTCCGTTTCCAAGGTGAACTCCCTTCCCAGGAGATAGTACTTGAAGGAGTCGATCACCCACTTGATGGCCAAACACTCCAGCTCCACTGTGGAGTAGCGGGTCTCTCGTGGGAATAGCTTCCTGCTCACAAAAGCCACCGGTTGCTTGTCCTCGCCCTCGCCTTGCAGAAGCACTCCTCCAATTCCTCTGTGAGATGCGTCAGTCTGGACAGTGAACGGTAGACTGAAGTTTGGACTCTGGAGAACCGGCTTGCGACACAGGGCCTCCTTGAGATCCTGGAACGCCTTCTCCTGCTCCTCTTCCCAGGTCCACTTGGTCTTGCTGGCACTAGTGAGGTCAGAAAGAGGGGCTGCCCGGGCTGAGAAGCTCCGGATGAACCGACGATACCAGCCCACCAAGCCCAGGAAGGAGCGGACCTGCTTCCTGGTGGTTGGTCTCTCAGCCGCTTGCACCGCCTCCACCTTGTCCTTGACTGGCCGGATCACTCCATTGCCCAGGACATGCCCCAGGTACTGCAGCTCCCGCCTGGCCAAAGAACATTTCTTTGGGTTTATCGTCAGGCCAGCTTGCTTGATTCGGCCAAGAACGGCTTTTAGATGCCCCAGGTGTTCCTGCCATGAGTTGCTGAAAATGATAACATCATCAAGGTATGCTCCAAAAAATGACTCCATACCTGCCAACACCTGGTTCATCAGTCTTTGAAACGTCGCAGGAGCCCCATGGAGGCCAAAAGGCATCTTTGTGAACTGCCACAGTCTATGGGGTGTCCTGAAGGCGGTGAGGGGCTTGGCAGCATCCGCGAGAGGCACTTGCCAGTACCCCTTACACAAGTCCAGGGTACTGATGAACTGAGACTGGCCAACCCGCTCTATCAGATCATCTAACCTGGGCAAAGGAAAGGCATCAAATTTTGACTGTGCATTTACCCTCCTGAAGTCGATGCAAAAGCGAATGCTCCCGTCCTTCTTGATGACCAGTACAACAGGATTGCTCCACTCACTGGTGGATGGCTCTATCACTCCCAGTTCAAGCATGGTCTCAATCTCCTCTAATAGAACTGGCACCATCCTCTCCGGGATGCGGTACATCCTCTGCCTGATGGGGGTGCTTGTCTGTCAGCTGAATGTCATGGTACACCAGATCTGTGGTGCCTGGCTTCTCCTTAAAGAGGTCAGGGGAGATGATGGCTTCAAGCTCCTGCTGCTGTATAGGAGGGAGATGGGACAAGTCAATTTGTGTGGCTGAAGGCTTTGCTGGAGTAAACTCACCCTCCTCATCTTCCTCCGGCACAGCCCGAACATAAAACTGTGGGCTAGGGGGGGGGATCTCGAGTCTTCCACTCTTTCAATAAATTAATGTGAAAAGTCTGTTTTTTGTTCCTCCGCTCAGGCATGTCTATTTCGTAGACAGTGTCACTCTGCTTTCTCAGCACTGTATATGGACCCTTCCATTTTGCCAGTAGCTTATTTTCAGAGGTAGGTAACAATAACAGAACTTGCTGACCTGGTTTGAAGGACCTCTGTCTTGCAGCGCGATCGTACCAGGTTTTCTGGTTCTGCTGTACTTTCGCCATCTCTCTCCTCACCAGCTGTGTCGACTGTTCCATCTTGTCACGCATTTTAAGGACATAGGTGAGGATGTTGGTTGCTGTCCCCTCTGGTTTCCCAATCCAGGACTCCTGCAGGACATCCAGAGGCCCCCGGACCTGACGACCATAGAGGAGTTCGAACGGCGAGAACCCTGTGGACGCCTGTGGAACTTCACGGTAAGCGAAAAGAAGATAAGGTAACCATTTATCCCAGTCTTTGCCACTGATGGAAACAACCTTCTTCAACATGCTTTTTAGGGTCCTGTTATACCGCTCACAAAGTCCATCAGTCTGTGGGTGGTAAGGCGTGGTCCGGATACTCTTAATACCCAACAGCCTGTACACCTGCTTTAGAGTGTTGGACAGAAAGTTTGTACCCTGATCTGTTAAGATCTCAAAAGGAAATCCTACTCTAGAGAAGAGCTGAAGAAGAGCGTAGGCTATCTGCTTAGCTGTAATATCCCTTAAGGGGAATGCCTCAGGGTAGCGAGTAGCATAGTCACAAATAGTGAGAATAAACCGGTTCCCTGACTGTGACCTTTCTAGAGGCCCCACTATATCCATGGCTATCCTACTGAAAGGAACATCAATAATGGGAAGTGGCTGAAGTGGATATTTAGGGACATTCTTATTAGCAAAGAGCTGACAAACAGGACATGACTGAAAAAAGTTCTTTACTGCGGACTGGAGACCAGGCCAAAAAAATTTACTGGCAATCCGGTCAAAAGTCTTTTTGGAGCCCAGATGACCCGCCCATGGAATGCTATGACCCAGCTTTAGCACCTGCTCACGTAACTGGGTGGGGACCACTAGCCTCTCTGCTTGTGATTTCCCAGACTGGTGGTACAGCAACCCCGCCCTCAGGACGTAACCCTCCCTAGGGGCCGCCTCACCAGCCTCCTGCTTTGCCTGGCCAAAGGCCTCCTGCAGTGACTCATCCTGACTCTGGAGCTGTAGAAAATTTAGAGGCATGTCAATATCAGAGTCCCCTGGATTTGGAATACATTTCATTAGCATTTTTGCAGTACCTTCCATTTTTTCCCGTCTTTTCTGGCGTCTACTTTTTCGAGGTTTAAAGGAGCCCATCTGAGGGACATTAGATCCAAAAAATGGTAGGTAACTCAATGGATTTGGATCAACAGGGGGAGAACTTTGGATTTCCTGGGGATTAACATCTCCCCTTTGTATGTCTAAACCAGCCTTTGACTGCCCTTTGCTTTGGGATCTGGTCACCACACAGACAGGTTTAACAGACTGGACTAGCTCGGACAATACAGGAATATCCTGGCCTAAAATCACCTGATGAGCGAGATTTTTCACCACCCCAACTGTTAGCAAATATGTCTGACCTGCCACTTCAACATACACTATAGCAGTGGGGTAAGTGCGATGATCCCCGTGGACACAGGAAATATCCAAGCCTGGTCCAACAAAATGGCCCTGACTTTTCAAAATGGCGGGATTGACTAGCGTTTGCACACTCCCAGTGTCAAGTAAAGCCAATGCTGGCTCCCCATTAACTTTAACCTCTGTTAACTGCTGTTTGCCATTTCCCCGAACCTCCTCCCTTCCCGGTCGAGGCACAGTACAAAAATAGGCAGATTTAGCTTTCCTGGCAGGGCAATCAGGTTTTTTGTGTCCTTCCTGACCACAGAAGAAACATACGAGACCCTTACCAGAGGGCTTAACTTTCCCCAAGTCAACATTTTCCTCTCTAGGCCTACTCGCCCCACCTGCCTGATCCGGACCAACCCCCTTGCCAAAACCCACAGACCTACCCTGTAATGTACTGCCTTTGGAGTATGGGTCGAACCGGAATGTCTTCGGTCCTCGTCTGGCTGACAGGAAGTTCTCCACAAACTCCGCAGCTTCACGCCCCGAGGTTGGGTTACGCTCCTTAACCCAAACTCTCAGCTCTGGTGACAGCGAATGGTAGAACTGCTCCAAGATGAGGATTTCACCCACTTGCTTCTTCGTCTTCTTCTCTGGCTGCATCCATTTTTGGTATAAGTCTTTGAGGCGGTTGTAAAACTCCCGTGGAGTCTCCCCGGGCTGGAAGTCTGGCTCACGAAACCGCTGGCGATATACATCTTCATTAATTTCATATTTTGTCAAAATGGCTTCTTTCACACTTTTATAGTCACATGAATCTTCCAAAGCCATAGCAACATAGGCTGCACGGGCCTTACCAGTCAGATGTGGAATTAGCCTCACTGCCCAGTCCATCTCTGGCCATTGATAAGCGGTGGCCAGACGTTCGAAGGTGGTGAGATATTGCTCAATGTCGTCACCATCCTCCAACCTGGGAATAGCCGACTGTGCCCAGCCTCTACCAGTGTGTTCCTGTGCCACTGGTACCGATTCGGCCTGTTGCTGTGGTGGGGGATGGGGGGGTGCTTGTACCTCAACCCTGGGGCTCGATCTTTCACCCAGGCGGCGGACCTGCGCGCCTGCATCTGCCTCCATCGTTCCTCTTGCTCCTGCGTCTCCCGGTTCCATCGATTGCTCAGGTCGGTTTGGGACTGCAGGCATTTCTGTAGCATACACATGATGGAGGACAGATCCGCGGCACCTGGAGGCTCTTCTTTGGACTGGGACTCCACATGTTCTCCTCCTGTGGCTCCCTCCTCCAAAAACTTTTCCTCGTTCTTCTTCTTAGGTGGCATGCGTACTCAGTTTGGCAGCACCAATCCCACTTCTGACACCACAATGTAAGATTCAGGTGGTAAAAGAGGCTCTTACTTGCCCGGGATGGCTATTGCAGCTGAGATGGTGGAAAAGAATAAGGTGAAACTTGCAGAGGATGCAGATCTTCATATTTATTCACCAGCACATCACGAAGCAGTCCGACAGCATTTCCCCAGCACACAGAACAGGCCCACCTCAAAATCCCCTCACACCCAATATATAGGTGAGCTTAAACCACTATGCCCCATTGACAGGTAGAATTCAAGGAGCAGTGCAGCAGAATTACTTACAATATATTACAATTTATATACAAAATATGCCTATTTATTATTAACAAAACACATTACAGTTTCCAAACTCATATGTACACTAAAAACTACCCCTTTAAGTTACATTAATTACCCACTACAATACATTTTCCCCAGCCCAACCTCCCCTCCCATGAGGCCACTTGGCTCAGTCCAATCAGGGGAGATGAACAGCACCTGGACTGCACTCACATGGGCATGCCTCCATGGAGTAACCCAGCCAATCACACCTGATCAGTGAGGGAAGATGGACAATCCCTCACAGTCACTAGGAGCTGTCACCTCCAGCAGTTCTCTGATGATACAGCCATTGTCGGGTGTGTATCTGAGGAGGACGAGCAGGAATACAGGACGTCATCCCTGATGTCGTTGACTAGTGTGCACTAAGCCATCTGCAGCTCAACACCCACAAGACGAAGGAGATGGTCATTGACTTCCGCAGGAGGAGGACATGTCAGACTGCAATGGTGAAGATTCAGGGTTTGGACTTTGAAATGGTGGACTCATTTACATGGACTAATGGACTCATGGACTAATATACAAATACCTGGGTGTTCACCTCGACAATAATCTGGACACTTAACACAGAGGTCCTGTACAAGAAGGACCAAAGTTGTCTCCACCTGCTGAGGAGATTAAGGTCCTTTAACCCTCTCTACCCTAAATACGCTCTGGAGCGGAAATCTTGTTGCGCCGCTGTAATCAAAACAAAGAAAGAAAATGAAGCGTCGAGGAGTCTGCCTTTAAACTTGTGCTGAAAGTGCAGATTTTGAACTTTCTACCAGTTTTTTTAATCATTTTGATCGGCCAAGTAAAACCAGAGATGTGATCAATAGTTAACGCCACATTTTTTACCGAACTTCACCCGAGCATATTTCCAGCGTCTTTTATGCACGGCAAAACTTTGAACTTTGGACTCAGCGGAGAGTCCTCTCTGCTGAAAGCATCTGACGAGAAACACAGACCCTTGGAGTGATGCTTGGTGTTGGACGGAAAATGTGGACCAGATTTTCGCAAACCTGGCGTTCTCTGGAGTAAAAACGTGAACTGGATTTTGCCAAAGGCGACTGAGAAACCTGAAGCTGGGTGACAGAGACGCTCTGACGGGGAGCGGCCGCACAGACGGGAAGCGGCCGCACAGACCCCTCTGTGTTCATAGTAAGAGAGTGGAGTATTCGAGAAATACGCAGAGGAGAGATGGCCAAAGTGCGGATTTGGAACTTTCTATAATTTTTTTTTTTTTTTTGGTCAGGATATAGTTATAACTCTTTGGGAGAGCAGCATGTCCTTCACTGGCTTTGGCCACAGATCACTCTCTCTGCTAGACACCAAAGATGCACAAAAATGAAGATTTTGTTTCAGATGTAATATATTAGTACTACTACTACTACTACTAATAATAATAATAATAATAATAAAACAAAAACAATAATAACAATAATAACCACAACAATAATAATAATACAACAACAACAATAATAAAACCACAATAACAATAATAGTAATAATAATATTCATAATAAACATATTCTAGCAATGGAGAACACCAGGAATCTGGATTCTTCCTATGGTCCTAAAGCCTGTTTCTATTGTATTTGTCATTGTAGAGACTGTGGTGGACAGAAGAAGTTTTTTTTGGAACGGCACAAATTCATTTATGTAAAATTTTATTGTGACTCCTCATGATTTTGTAAATAGTTGTGCAAAAACGCCTAAAAACATTCCTGCATTTTAGTGCAAATAGTGGTATATAACTGTGTTAACCCTGTAAAGCCTGACCCATCAAAAAATAGCCAGAAAATTCTGATTTTTTGGAACTGACATGTTTATCACTCCTTTTAACAAAATCAAAAAAAAAAATATTCCATATCATTTTGTTTATGATATACTGTTTGTATCATATATGATACATCAGGCTTTTGGGGTAACTTTTGGCTCACAACCATATACAGTGAAACTCCACTTGCTCCAGTCTGCTGTTAGTACTGAGTGATCTGACACACTTCATAACAAAAAATAATACAATAACAGATACATTATAAAGAAAGAACAAAACAATATACTTCAAGAAGCTTTGTCTCCATCTCCCAGTAGATTCTCACACTGAACATATGTACTAATCCCCTATGTGTTTACATGCCTAGACCCTGCTCTGTCCCCTCGTCATCCTCATTTTCCACTAACTGCCCCATGGCACTTGTATTTCCATCCAGTATCTCCTTGATGACATTTTCAGTGTACTTTATTTTTCTCTCTTCTTTGTCTAGCCATTTTGACATCTAAAAATTGGTCAATATAGTATAGCGATTATGATTTCAGAGTAATTGTTATTGTACAAATACTCAAAATGCATTTGAAGATGGCATTTTATTCCTTCATTAAATTAATTAAGTGAATTAAGTAACCAAAGTAGTGTGTTGATGGCATTTTCACTTTAATTTCTTTTTCTGTGTTCTTCCTCTAGTCTTTTTGACATATAAAAACAGGTCAATAAAATATAGCGATTATGATTTCAAAGGAACTGTTATTGTAAAAATACTCAAAATGCTTTTGAAGACGGCATTTCATTCCTTCATTAAATTAATTAAAAAATTAAAATAGTATGTGTTTGTATTTTCACAGGTACAATGTAGATTACATTACAAAAACGCTATATGACAATTCCGGGAAAAAAAGTACGTTATAATCCTGTTGTATCATATATGATACAGACATTTTGACATGGTTTAACTGAAATATAAACAATGAATTACTTCGTAAATATGCATTCTTTCAATGCAGAAAATACTTATTTGTAAAACTGAATAACAATTTAGATGTTATTCTTACCGTTACTTTTGAAAATTAGAAATTGTTTTCCGAAAAAGGAGTGTAGATAGCCTAGCCGTGCTAGACCCATGCTCTGAAGACGCAAGGGTCTAGGCACGCTCGACAGGGAGGGAGGCGAGCTAAAAGGTTGTCTATCAAATCACTCTGCAGCAATTGGGTAGGTATACAACCAATCAGTGCAACGAACAGGCTCCTAGAGCGCCGGAAATCAGAGGATGCGGTAGTTCGGTGAAGCCTTATTCATACAGTCAATAGGTGAAGCTCAAGTATATTGCAGACATGTTAACAGAAAGATTATTCAGAGTCGGTGCTAATGGAGCTCAACGACTGTTGTCGTTTTTGTTGTCGACCCTGGCAGAGAATTAAATTCGTTGCCATGGGTTGTCTAGCGCGGCTAGGCTAGAGTGTAGACGATTTCACGAAAGTAGCCATTTTGAAATGGGTCAAAGTTCAACTTCAGCTGCCAGTAGTGGGATGATAATCCACCAGGGGGCAGAATACATGTATAAGATTACATACAACAGGTTTTTAAGGAATCTACTTATCATGTTGATGAGATACAGGTCTCAGAAACTCGTGTATCATATATGATACAAGCGGCGTTACAGGGTTAACTGCTAAATTTGTACATCATTTTATGACAATTTCTATTTACATTATAAGTTCTGAAAAAGATTCATTACACATGTTTATGGTGTCCACAGCAAAAAAAAAAAAAAAAATCAAACTTTTTTCTACTCGGACTTTGTATTTTTTCTGCTGTTTTAGGTCAAGTGTGTTCATAATTATATCAAAAAGTATAAATAATTATAGAATCACACAGGTGAGGTGGTGCTGAAAAAAACGACACCAAGCAAAGAAAGATCAACAGCTTTTAAGGTGAAATGTATGACACTGTGATAGTGTCTGCTCTTTTCTATGCAGTGGTCTGCTGTGGAACAGGGAGCACAGACATGTACAGAAAGAGACTAAATAGACTGGTCAGGAGGGCCGGTTCTGTCCTGGATTGCTCCCTGGACTCCACAGAGAAGGTGGGTGAGAGAAAGATGTTGGCAAAGCTCACATCCATCATGGACAATCCCTCTCTCCCACTCCATGACACTGTGGGGTCTTTAAGCAGCTCCTTCAGCAGCAGACTGCAGGCACAGACAGATGGCAGGTTTAAACACAAAGAGTTTATTAAACCAAAACCAAAGTTGTAGTGTTAATCATTACTTTGGTCATATTCTGGGACTTTTTTCCCCAGTGTACACTGCAGGAATGAGTACTACAACATGTGAATCAGTCATTAAACAACGTTAATAATTACAGAGTATATTTACTGTTTTCTCCAGTTTAAAGGGGACATATTATGCAAACCGCACTTTGTGAAAGTGTTCTTACAGTAGTGTGTGTTGCAGTAGCTCATTATGAGGTTCGAATTTGAAAACTGTCTGTTTCCTCCCTGTCTTGCTACACCACATTTTGTGAAAATGCCTGCTCAAACGTCTGATTTTGATTTGGGTCCGCTTATGACGAAATAAGCGGATTTAACTCCTCCCCCTGACTGCGCCCCCCCTCCGCACTGTCCTACCAGCGTGCGTTGTCCTGGGTGAGGGAGGGGGTTCTGGAGTGGCGGTTCCCTCACAGCGCCACTCTTCTCTCATTTACCAGAGCTCGGCTTCTCAGTGCGGGCACCGGGCAGTCTCGTGCGAAGTGACCAGGCTCATGGCACCAGTAGCAGCCGTCTGGAGAGCGGCGGCGACGTAGGAGGCTTGGTCTCTCACTCCTCTTCTTCCCCGGGCCGGCACTCAGCCATCCTTACGTGCGGCTTGAACGCGGAAGTCGTGGGGGGCCGGGACGTGAGCCTCTCTCGGCTTCTCGTAGTGCCTCGGCTGCCGGAACATCTCCCCAGCTGCCGGCAGCCAGCCACCGGGCACCATCAGGAGAGAGTGGGGAGCCGCCCGGCGCCGCTGCTGTGCGGAAAGCAAACACTCAGCGAGGCACTACGAGAAGCCGAGAGAGCGGAACGCGCGCTCACGTCCCGGCACCCCTTCAGCGTTCAAGCCGCACGTCAGGATGGCTGAGTGCGGGCCCGGGGAAGAAGAGGAGCGAGAGACCGAGCCGCCTACGTCGCCGCTGCTCTCCAGACGGCTGCTACCGGTGCCATGAGCCTGGTCACTTCGCATGAGACTGCCCGGCGCCCGCACCGAGAAGCCGAGCTCCGGGAAACGAGAGAAGAGTGGCGCTGTGAGGGAACCGCCACTCCAGAACCCCCTGGCTGGCTGCAGGCGGCTGGGGAGATGCTCCGGGCCGGCTGCCGGAGCATCTCTCCTGCTAGACTCCTGCCTGTGGCAGCCCACCGTTTCGCCGCGGCGGGTTCTTGGTGTGGTGGAGCTGTCGGGGATTACGGGAGCGAACTCTCCGCTGGCTGGCTCTTTTCCTCTTGGGTTTGCTCCCAAGAGGCGGCTCAGTTCCTCGGTGACAGCTTGTTGGAGCTCCCTCAGTTCTTCCTCCATCTGCAGTCGGGCGAGCGCCATCCCACTTCTGACACCAATGTAGCACTGAGCGCATCCTCTCCCAGAGAGGGGAGGGGGAGTGGACAGATGCGTTCATTTGCATACCTGGAAGCAGGCCCAGAAACAGCTTGTTCTGAGGAGGGCTGGTGAGACTGAATTTTTCAACCGCTGAAACTCCGAACAAAGGATGATTTTGGGGCGAACAAACTTAAATACTATGTTTTTGGGCTTCTGAGACCTATATGACGTGACTGAAAAATAGCATAATATGGGACCTTTAACTTCAGAGACTCAGCAGATATTCGGGACTACTGACAACACAGAACCTTAACCTTATTGTCTTAATCACATTTAGGTTTCTAAATGTTACATTAATGTGAACCGGTGTCTCCACTGACAGTTTCATTTACTAAATGTACCACGTTACACTAACACAACACACTTCAGCTGTTTACACAACACAAACATCGTTAGCTTAATTCTATGTTAGCTTTAGTCAGGCTACAATGGAGCAGCTAGCTCGGTTAGCAACACTAATTCACATTAATGCTCAGTACTGGATGCCACCACTTTTCTCTGGTCAACACACACAAATAAACACCAACATCTGGACTGCATAGCACACATTATATCTGGCACTACAGCTGCATATAAAGGGCATTAAAAGTGGCACCGATAAGAAAATAAACACTTACCGAACTATCAGAGTCCCTTCAGCGTCTGCTGGTAGGATTAGCCGAAGGTTAAAAAACTGGTTAAAACAGTGATGGCGTTGCTTATTTAAACCGAAAATTCAGTAAAGAAAAGTTATATTACCTTTGCTGACATGTTTCGACAGCTTCTGCTGTCTTCCTCAGAACATCATCTGACGTTTGGTGACGTGTCCTTTTTATCATGTGGACAGTTTGACAGATCTGTCAGAATCTGTCAAACCCACCACGCCTCGCTATCGTATAGTAATGAACGACAAAATGAACCTAATTCAACTGGTTAAAACAGGCCAACGGCAGAGAAACTGTCTGTGGAAAAGGTTCTGCTGCTCAACCGATAAATAAACCAACAGTTATTTGATCGGAATTAAATCCAAATGAGGAGAACAGAGTCTCGGCTGCCTTCTCCAGATGACCTGTCAGTTATTCCAGGCCGGACTGTCAGTCAAGTAACTACGCCCCCTGACCTCGCAAAACTTTCATGCCCTATAAAAAATCAATATTGATTTATTTTAAGATTGGTCAATTGGTCTCTCATTTTGACCATGAAAACGGACGAAAAAATCATAAGCCGTAGAAAAGCAGTCTTTCAAATTATAGTTTTTCCTGTGATGAATTGGGGTCTATGTAGCCAGAGCTTTTTGGAGCCAAAAAAGCGGACAGTTTTACATTTTTTTGACGGACGGTCTTTGGCACTCCGTGTTGGCTTCATTTTTGGAGCCAGATGCTCCGTCCATCTTTATACACAGTCTATGGTCTGTCCGGGAGGGTAAGAGCCAGCAGCTCAGCAGGCTGACAGGCTGAATCTGGTGCTGACGACTGCAGCGACAGCTTCGGCAAACACGCAGGCGGTAAACAGGGCAGACTGGCAGGAGAAATGTGGCGTAGCTGATGGTACGATCTGCTGATGAGTGGTGTGGGAAGTCAGACTTCATTGCTGGTGGAGAGCCGATGCAGCTGTGCTGGTGCAGCAGCTGCCTCGGATCAGTGCAGATCATCAGCGGCCAGGAGCACAACAAGAGGGAAGAGGCTGGAACAAGGGAGAGTGCGAGACAGAACATCAGGGAAGAGAGAGAGAGAGGAAAAAAAGAGAAGCGAGGAGGAGGGAGAGGAGAAAAAGAGGGAGAGAGGGGAAAAGATGGAGTAGAAAGAGAAGAGAAGGCAGCAAGGGGGGCCAGGCAGGGACCCTGACATCTGGTGTGCTTGGGCCAAACGACGTCAGGCAAACCTCTGTTTCTCATTGATCAGGGGCTTATTGACAGACTTGTTTGATCTTAAGCCCTGATCTAAAAATCAACCACGTACAGTGCAGGTGGAACACTGGACACCAGTTTGGATTGACCACTGCTGCTAATGCTTCTGCGATGTCATTCAGCAGTTTTCCTTGTACATATGGACCACTAGTTACGGCCATTTCTTGCTGAAGAAACCCTTGGATGCTCAGATGTTGGTTTGTCTTCCAAACTGTTGGTTCATCTGTATTTCTGCAGCGTGTATCCAACTGCTGAAGGACTGCATCTGTACTTCCTGGCTATCTAGTAGCAGCTGGACCCTTCCTGGCTGAGACTCTGTATTGTATATATATATATGTATATATATACAGTGCCTTGTGAAAGTCTTCGGCCCCCTTGAACTTTTCAACCTTTCGCCACATTTCAGGCTTCAAACATAAAGATATAAAATTCTAAGTTTTTTGTCAAGAATCAACAACAAGTGGGACACAATCGTGAAGTGGAACGAAATTTATTGGATATTTTAAACTTTTTTAACAAATAAAAACCTGAAAAGTGGGGCGTGCAATATTATTCAGCCCCCTTGCATTAATACTTTGTAGCGCCACCTTTTGCTGCAATTACAGCTGCAAGTCGCTTGGGGTATGTCTCTATCAGTTTTGCACATCAAGAGACTGAAATTCTTGCCCATTCTTCCTTGCAAAACAGCTCGAGCTCAGTGAGGTTGGATGGAGAGCGTTTGTGAACAGCAGTCTTCAGCTCTGCCCACAGATTCTGGATTGGATTCAGGTCTGGACTTTGACTTGGCCATTCTAACACCTGGATACGTTTATTTGTGAACCATTCCATTGTAAATTTGGCTTTATGTTTTGGATCATTGTCCTGTTGGAAGATAAATCTCCGTCCCAGTCTCAGGTCTTTTGCAGACTCCAACAGGTTTTCTTCCAGAATGGTCCTGTATTTGGCTCCATTCATCTTCCCATCAATTTTAGCCATCTTCCCTGTCCCTGCTGAAGAAAAGCAGGCCCAAACCATGAGGCTGCCACCATCATGTTTGACAGTGGGGATGGTGTGTTCAGGGTGATGAGCTGTGTTGCTTTTACGCCAAACATATGGTTTTGCATTGTGGCCAAAAAGTTCGATTTTGGTTTCATCTGACCAGAGCACCTTCTTCCACATGTTTGGTGTGTCTCCCAGGTGGCTTGTGGCAAACTTTAAATGAGACTTTTTATGGATATCTTTGAGAAATGACTTTCTTCTTGCCACTCTTCCATAAAGGCCAGATTTGTGCAGTGTACGACTGATTGTTGTCCTATGGACAGACTCTCCCACCTCAGCTGTAGATCTCTGCAGTTCATCCAGAGTGATCATGGGCCTCTTGGCTGCATCTCTGATCAGTCTTCTCCTTGTTCGAGGTGAAAGTTTAGAGGGACAGCTGGGTCTTGGTAGATTTGCAGTGGTCTGATACTCCTTCCATGTCAATATGATTGCTTGCACAGTGCTCCTTGCGATGTTTAAAGCTTGGGAAATCTTTTTGTATCCAAATCTGGCTTTAAACTTCTCCACAACAGTATCTCGGACCTGACTGGTGTGTTCCTTGGTCTTCATGATGCTCTCTGCACTTTAAACAGAACCCTGAGACTATCACAGAGCAGGTGCATTTATATGGAGACTTGATTACACACAGGTGGATTCTATTTATCATCATCAGTCATTTAGGACAACATTGGATCATTCAGAGATCCTCACTGAACTTCTGGAGTGAGTTTGCTGCACTGAAAGTAAAGGGGCCGAATAATATTGCACATCCCACTTTTCAGTTTTTTATTTGTTAAAAAAGTTTAAAATATCCAATAAATTTCGTTCCACTTCACGATTGTGTCCCAATTGTTGTAGATTCTTGACAAAAAATTAAATTTTTATATCTTCATGTTTGAAGCCTGAAATGTGGCGAAAGGTTGAAAAGTTCAAGGGGGCCGAATACTTTCACAAGGCACTGTATATACCCATCCAGTGTTGTCTCTGTTGATTTGATTATGGGGTAGTAGGGCCGAACAAAATGCAGAGAAAATCATGTTATGTTGTTATGTTGACAGATGATATTAATTGTAGGCAGGCACCTTTGTCACACCACAGTGCTTAATTTATAATGAAAGTTTTGTGTCTTCAGTATTTCCTCACTTTTATCTATAGCCACCTGAGACCCAGGGAAAAAAAGGTTTTGTCATTTCGATTTTTTTAACATAAATGAAGTGTTTGGGTGGTAAAGAACATACTGCAAAGATTTTTTTAAAAACTTAAATTTATCAAGATTTTATAACATATGCACTGTAGTGTACAACAGGACGCCATTGGTGTTTAACGTGAAATATTCACAAAGTAAATATGTTGATTATGAAAATAGCTCATCTGGAATCTTCTTAAATAAAGCATGTATGAACATATTTGTTTTAAAACATACATTAAAACTTCACAGAAACTTCACAATAACAATATACAATGGCTTTGCACTAACCAAAAGGATGTGTGGCAATGGGTGTGGCCAATCACAAAAAGGCATGTAACTCCCTAATGGCTTCATGAAATATGTACCACAAAATTTTGGGGCAAGGTTGGTCATAGGCTAATGAAGAACTGATTAAATATCCACATCCACTAGTCAAAGAGTACTAGGCTTGGCCATTCACAATAACACAACTAATTCCCAAACGGCTTTATCAGATGCTTCATCAGATGCCAACAATGAGGTGTCTTCCACAATGATGAGGCAATTCAATTTTTTTTTCTCTCACCCTCTCCTGTCTCAACCACTGGGCTGTCATCTTCTGAAAGGTTTAGGTCTGAATCTACCTTAATGATTCTCTGAAGAATTACCTCTGCCTCTGTCAAACACCTGTTTACTAAAGAAAAAAGGGAAGTAAACATAAGTCCAAAGTCCTGACATGCACTGGTAAATGTTCTATATTTATATAGCGCTTTACTATACCTGCAAGGTACCCAAAGCGCTTTACAAGATACGTCACATTCACCCATTCACACACACGGCGGACGCTGCCACGCAAGGCGCTAACCACGACTCATCAGGAGCAATTAGGGGTTAGGTGTCCTGCTCAGGGACACCTCGACCTGAGCACAATGGGCCTAGGATTGAACCGGCAACCCTCCGGTTGCGGGACGGCCATTCTACCCACTGAGCCATGCTGCCTCTACAGTGTACGTTCATAAATCAATTGTTTTTCCTATGAAAATAACTAATCAAATCTTTGAAAATGCACTCAAATTACTCTTTAGAATTTTATTTACTATAAGCAGTCAAAATATAGCACTAAAAATACAATTAATGGGCTGACTGCCATTTTGAAAAGACCCACAAAGGGAGTTGGCAAGACACACACCCACACATGTGATGTCATTTTAAAGCTAAGTTTGTCTGCTTTAAGGAACATCAGGATTTAAAAGTGTGGCATATATGGTATTGGAGAAATGAACAAGAAATGAATGTGCACTACAGTGCACAAAAATGAACTGCCGTGTCTCAGGAGGATAGGTAAACATGGCAGGTGATTAACAAAACTGAATATGATATGGGGAAAAGGGCTGAGAGGAGTACCCAAAGGAAATTACAGGGTTTACAAATGACTTAATTGCTTTATTTGTAATGAAAGTACAAATTACTGAGTGAATAATGGAAAGCAAAACTGACAAAACAAAAGGCAAACTAAGTGCTGAGAAAGGGCAGGCAGGAAAACTAGATAGCTGGGTCTGAATCTGGAGGTCTTGAACAGCATGACAGTAGAAACAGACAACAAATGATCCAAAGTGATTAGTGGATAACAAGGCAAAGAACCAGTTTGGGCATGTGTTAAAATTAGTTATCTGGCAGTAAAATACTGTCTGAACCAGGGCTTTTTAGTGAAGAGTGTTAAATTAGAAGCAGGTAAGTCAGCCGAGGCATATTTGTATTCACTTCCTGCTAATTAGGTTGCAATTCAGTCATACACACACTGAGGCAGAGAGGAAGGAAGAGCGATGGCTAATAAATCAGGGGCAACGGCAGGGACTCTCACACTCCGTCAGTGATGAAGATGAAGGATTTGAACTCTGTGCATTCATTAAAATAGTTTTTATCAAATACTGCACGTGGCTGCACAGTGGAGTAGTGGTTAGCACTTTCACCTTGCAGCAAGAAGATCCCCGGTTCAAATCCCGGCCTGGGCCTGGGATCTTTCTGCATGGAGTTTGCATGTTCTCCCTGTGCATGCGTGGGTTTTCTCCGGGTACTCTGGCTTCCTCCCACAGTCCAAAAATATGCTGAGGTGAATTGATTACTCTAAATTGCCGGTAGGTGTGAGTGTGTTTGTTTGTCTGTATATGTAGCCCTGTGACAGACTGGTGACCTGTCCAGGGTGTCCCCTGCCTTCGCCCGAGTCAGCTGGGATAGGCTCCAGCACCTCCCCATGACCCTAGTGAGGATAGAGCGGTGTATAGAGAATGGATGGATGAAATACTGCACATTCTGATAGTGATGTAACTTCACGTCATGACAGATATCACCAGATATCACAGTGAAACATCATATTTATAACAGTTTTTTCTTCTGAATGTTCCAGCTGAATGGCAGTAACCAGGTTAAAGTGCCCAGTCACTACATCTCTTCTCAGATGTTGGCACCACCCGGACCAGCACCATCCCTGGCTATTCCCCCATCATCCCTCCCTAGGCCAACACTTCCTACAGAGTCAAAGGCCACTACCTCCTCCTCTGATAGGGCAACAAACTCCCCCACCTCACCCAGTAAGTGTTTAAAAATTTACTTTCACTGGCATACATATGGATGGAAGTGCAATAGAAAGACAACATAAAAGGCTGAAGCATAAAAGGCAAAGGGTCCTTGGTCTGTATTCTAGCACAATGGCTTTAAATATCCACAAATCATCATTGTTTTTAACTGAAGAAAGAGCTAAAGTGCCATGTCCAAACCAATGCAGGACAATTGCACTCACGGAGTTTGAGAAATAACGAGCCTGTCCTCAAACCAAAAACGACCACATAGGTCGTCTGTACACGCCCGTATTACGACCCAGTGTTACGTTTTGACTATGCGACCTCTGGCGGTTGAGTAAATATCGACACTCTGGAGTCGCAGGTGAAACGTCATCATGAACAAACTTTTATCTAACACTATCCCTGTCCCTATCCCTAACCCTAACCTTAACCATAACCCTAAAAACGTGTTGGGAAAGTGAGAACAAAGCCGTTTTGCGACGGAAAAGCCGTTTCGCGGATTAAATCCCGTAATGCGTTCGTTTTCCCCGTAGGGGCGCAAACGCTCATACGACCGCATAGGTCGTATTCCGGTGCACGGTGCAAACGACCGATGCGGTCGTATGAATTGGAGGACAGGTTGGAAATAACCCCATGACTGGCCTATGCAAAATTGCGCTACACAAAATTGTATAGTGCGCAGAGCTCACTCAGTGATTCTAATAGCAACTCACCATGAATGATTTATAATGCTGTAGAAGCAAAATTTTCACAATATTTTACAACAGTTTTAAGGAGTTGGAATAATTTTAACATAGCTTGTTTAGTCAAAGGTTATATAAAAAGAAAAAAAGACTGCATACCACTGTACCCAGGACAACTGACTTGTAGGCAGTAGCCAAGCTATTAAAGGGATTATTTTTTAAATAATCCTCACTTCGCTTATTTGTACCTCAAATCTTTGCACAAAACTGTATATATCAGTAAGTTATTGCAAACACAGAATTACATTCTGAACCATTTTCTAGTAATGCTGGACTGACACACAACCACTCACTGATGTAAACAGTAGTTGTCAAGTGGTTTCAAAATTAAGCATGCTTTTGATCATCATGTTTTCAATATAGTGATGAAATGTAGTAAGTAGAGGCAGATTAAGTAAGAAAATGTTCCTTTTCTGTTGTTATCCTTGTACCATTTTTATTATTAAAAGTGTTGTAATTCATGTATATTCATTGTGAAGACTTTTGATGTTAATAAATATTAGATTTTTTTCCAATATCTCATGGGACAATATTATTCAAGTGTTTTTGACTGACTGTCGACAAGGCACATTTTTTCCACCTTCTTAAAGGAAACATCAGGTCTCTCTTGTTGTGGAATTAACTTAATTATTATGCCTATTCATATGTTCATGGCTTGCAGATGCAGACCTAATATACTGTGTGTTCCGGATAATTATGCAAATGTGATTTTTCGTTATTTTGAAGAGGCTTTTTGCTTAATTTTACTAAATCTGCTTTTTTACTATTGCAAAGGCCTATTGTGAGTATTATTTGGTAGTTTTCGAATATTTTTATTATTTAGAGGTGTAATAATCCAATTTTCTAGAATATGACTGTTCCAGATAATTATGCAAGTCAAATAAAAAAATAAACAAAGTTCAGTTTTAAAAGTAAACAACACATTTATTTTATACCAACAAGTATATAACATGATAATCTTTATTTTTAAAACAATATTCAACAATGGTACAATAAAAAATAAATTTTAAACAATATGTAATTGAAAATGTGTTTATCACATGTTGATATAACCGCCTTTCTTCTGCAATACTTCAACCAGTCTAGAATCAACTGAGCATGTGAGCTTTTCGATGGTTTTAGAGTCAATGTTCTTGCTTGTGGTCAGTATTGCTCTCCAATGACTGTCCTTAGAAGAAAACTGGCGGCCATTGGCGTACAACTCCTGTTTGAGAATTGCCCAAAGATTCTCTATTCCTTCTTCTTCTAGAGAAGAGTAAAAATGAACTCGGAAAATTACACCAAGTTCTTGGAGCAAAATTTTATACCATGGTACAAATCTAAGCCTGCCAGTTACAAGAAGAGCATCATCTTCATGCAGGACAATGCGCCAAGTCATGCCTCCAAGTACACAAAAGAGTGGCTGGCCAAGAAGAATTTCAAGGACAAACGCCTGATGACATGGCCCCCTGCTTCACCAGATCTAAACCCAATGGAGAATCTTTGGGCAATTCTCAAACAGGAGTTGTACGCCAATGGCCGCCAGTTTTCTTCTACAGAGGCCTTTGCAATAGTAAAAAAGCAGATTTAGTAAAATTAAGCAAAAAGCCTCTTCACAATAACGAAAAATCACATTTGCATAATTATCTGAAACACACAGTACAGTGTTTTAAAAATAAAGATTATCATGTTATATACTTGTTGGTATAAAATAAATGTGTTGTTTACTTTTAAAACTGAACTTTGTTTATTTTTTATTTGACTTGCATAATTATCTGGAACAGTCATATTCTAGAAAATTGGATTATTACACCTCTAAATAATAAAAATATTCGAAAACTACCAAATAATGCTCACAATAGGCCTTTGCAATAGTAAAAAAGCAGATTTAGTAAAATCAAGCAAAAAGCCTCTTCACAATAACGAAAAATCACATTTGCATAATCTGAAACACACAGTACAGTGCTTCTCAAATGGACCCATTTATTAGGCAACAAAAACTGATATGTAAAACTTTTTTTTTTACAATTTTTATTTTTATAAAATATTTTTGCAAAACTGTGAACATTTAGCATGTGAACATTTTGAGTGTTATCTGTCTGTCTTTGTTAATTTTGGCTTGATGCCGATATTTAATTTTAAAGCCTTTATTGGCCACTGATCATGCCATTGTTATCATGGATTCCGAGTGGCCTTTTAAAGGAGTTTTAAACTGCCTTAATTTTGCAAGTGAATTAGTGTTCAATATCAATACAGGGGCTAGATTTCTGTGAGTTAAAAAAAAACTTTGAAAAAAGACAGTATAGTGATCAACATGAGTTAATGTTAAACTGTACATGAGAAATGCATCCTCTTTAAATAAATCAACTGAACTGAACCCAGGCTTCAGTCACATTCAAATATCCATACCAGTTTCACTGTCATTACAACAAACATAAATTATTTAATTATGTGTTTTGTTGTGGCACAGGATCAAAATAGTCTGACAGCTCCCGTTCAGGCTAAGGTGGTACAGGTGAAGATGGTGTTACGGGTGTTAAAATTACTGCAATGCTTAGGATAGCGTTACTTTTTTTAAAACATTATTTGTTTGGCCTTTCTTTGGCTTTTTTTATTGATAGGCATAATGAAGGAGAGACAGGAAATGGGGGAGAAGAGTCAGGGGAAGACATGCAGCAAATGGCCACGAGCAGGAATCGAACCCGGGCCACTACATCGGGACCACCCCCTGTACATGGGTTGCCCGCTTAACCCGTTGAGCTATACAGGCGCCCGGGTAGCATTACTTTTTAACTGGCAACTCAAAAAAGAAAGGATGGTTTTTACTTTGCTGACATGTTTCGACTGCATCTGCAGTGTTCCTCAAAGCGTCATCCGATGTGTGATGACATGTCCTTTTTGTCACGTGATCTGCCAGATCTGTCAGATCGGCCACGACCCCTGCTGTCCGGTGGTCTTTGGAGGATGGAATCCCAGGCATGCGAGAGGGGTTCTTTTTATGTTCTTGTGAGTCATCCAATTTTTTCCTTTTCACATTCTGTCTGGTGTTCCTTTCATCTTGTGTCGAATGATCTACCTGTTTCGCCAATGTATGTTTTTTCGCATGATTTTCACGGAATTTTGTATATAATGTTGCATTTATTGTCCAGTTCTATTTTGTCTTTTGGATGAACTAATATCTGCCAGACTTTTGTATGTGGTTTTACTGCTGTGTTGATGTTGTGTTTTTTCATTATGCATTCTATGGGTTCTGTTATCCCTTGGATATATGGAATGGTGATTATGTCTTAATTTTTATTGTCTGGTTTTTGTGTGTTGTTTTTTTCTTTTGTTTTTTCTCTCTGTTTTTGGCTTGTTGTTTTCCTTTGTTTATGGCCCATACCGGATATTGGCAGTGTGTGAGTGCATTCTTGATGTGTTTTTTCTCCTCCTGTCTGTCTTTATCTTCAGTTATGATACTGGTCTGTTCGTATAGTGTTCTAACTACTGAAAATTTGTGTGCTGTGGGGTGTTCTGATGTCCAGAGGAGGTACTGGTCCGTGTGCTTGGGTTTCCTGTAAACTGTTATTTTAATGCTGCCGTCTCCTCTGTGGTGAATATTCGTGTCCAGGAATTAAATGGTCTGGTTTATTTCTTATTCGTGTGTGAATTGTATGTTTCCCGTGTCGTCCATGTTGTTCAGATGATCAGTGAGTTCTTGTGTGTGTCCAGATTTTAATATTTTCAGGATGCCGTCGACGTACCATTTCCAAACTGTGGGTCTGCAGTGTGTAGGTGCTGTGTGGATGGCTTTTGTTTCCAGGTCCTCCATGAAAAAGTTACTCATTATTGCGGATAGTGGAAACTCCCCTTGCAAAACCTTGTTTTTAATTGTAGATTGTTCCTTTAAACTGAAAATAGGTGGATTTGGCAGTGAAGCGGAGTAATGTGAAAATGTCATCTCCTGTGAGGTTTGTGCATTTTTTCAGTGTCCTGTCCTCCATGCATCGCTTTTGTACAATGTGTAATGTGATGTAGCAGAATGTGTAGAAATGATAGATACTACACTTTATGATTAAAATTGCACTCATTAATTTAGGGTCACCATCCTCAGCTTATCTAAGGAAATTATCAATTTAGACTAAGTCTCACAGAGACTCTGATGAAAATGAAATTGATCAGTCTCATTATGAAAGTTGTAAACTCTGATTTCATTGACCTCCAGTCCCAAAACAAGGAAATACACGGTAGAACCTAATGAACTGCGATCATCACTGGAAGCATTTGGTAGAATAGGTGATGAATTTAGAATGACTTTGAAAATTGGAAAACCAATTGTAATTTGTAATTCACCCATTTAGCAGAAGGAAAATGATACTTGCACAGCCTTTGTAAAAGTGAGAAGGAGGCCGCTGCAGGATGTGGAGCTGTGATGATCTGTTGGATGAGTTGGTTCAGGAACAAAGACACAAGAAGGCACTTTCACAGGATTTGCATTGCAAAAGTGTGCCAAAGTAAAAACACTAAGAGTCAAAGCCCATAGTTATCAAGAAAATATTTGCACTGTTGTAGTTCCTAAGTAATTCTAAAGTCCAGTTGCATTCTTCTAAGAGTTGCATTCTCTACGTTTCTCATGTAGAGAAGCCCATTCTTACAACCCCAGTTACAAGCCAAAATTGAATTTTTCTAAAAGCCCAGGTTACATTCTTCATAAAAAAGCCTAGTCCAAGACAAAATCATTAAGTCCAGCTTTTAAAAAGCCCAAAACAAAACTAAACTAAAACTCCAAAAACCCAAAAGAAAAGCCAAAAACAAACTAAAACTAAATTGCATTCCAGTTGCTTTCCTCTTTGAAAGCTTTGGAGCCAAATTCAAATCAGCATCCTCCCAAGAGGTGGTGTTAAGCTTCACTGTCCAGGAGACGTCAGAGGCCAAATACCTTTGTAACTTACTATTAGTTTGTTTCTTAAATGTAGAGTTCCAGATCAGATTTGATGTGTTCTTCTTCCATACTGGTCCTGATCAACCTGGTATCAGAGACTGAGTCAAGATCTTCATTCTGGTGATGGTGCATTTCTTTAATGTTCTGATTTAAAATGTTCTATTCACTCCTGTGTTGAAAGTTTTGTGTGTTAGGTTGGGAGACCAGGAGGTCAGAATGCCAATCCTGCTGGCTTTCCTCACAGTTGACACTTTATGACCCTTGTAAGATAGTGACCCTAACCCTAACTGCTTCCTGTTGTCTCCAAAAGTGCCATGAGTGGTCCTTTAGTAGTAAACATCCGATCAGCAGATGTTCCATTTGGAGGTGAATTTTGGGTTAGCTGTCTCCTGAAATGGTGTCTTACCAAATGTACAGCTTTTTGAGAGGGTCTTTGGATCTTTGTGTGTCGCTCTGGAATGTTCTGTTCCTTAGTACGCTACAGTGACATCAATGGAGGTTTTTGTGAGTAATGAAACTACCTCATGTAACATGAGTATCTCGTCTTTTTGTACTGTGATATTGTTGAGTTTTTGTGCCAGTTGTTTTGAGTTCTTGCAGTGATGTAATGTACCAAGGAGAGGTTGATGATTTCTACTCGAGCTTTTGGAAGGTTGTAGGTGACTGATCGAATACTGTCTACTATGGGGCACAGTGGTGTGTCTTTTTTTGTGTATTTTTGATGTTCCATATATCTAGGGGGTAATGCTGGCTGTGGGTATCAGATGGTTATATGCTCCCTGTGTTATATTATTGGTTTCCAGTCGTAGTTTTAGCAGAGTTTTCAGGGTCCTTTTCTTTTGTTCTGTGGAATCTGTTTTGAGTATTTCCTATGTGTTCTTGTCCTCTAGTATGTTTGTTAGCTGTTGTTCATATGTGTCTGTGTCCATGATGACTGTGGTTCTTCCTTTATCGGCCTTTGGGATGGTGATGGTCTTGTCCCATTTGAGTGATTTTATTGCTTTTGCTTCTTTCTTTGTGATGTTGCTATGTGGAAATTTTGCCGATTTTAATATGCCTGCTTTTGAGTTTCTGACATGCTTGTTCCATTGCTAGTATGAATTTTTCGTCCAATATTGTGGTAGATGTGATGGCAAAATTGAGACCTCTGGGTTAAAACTGTTCTGGTTCTGTGAGGGTGCGTTGTGATAAATTTCATAGCCATTTATTACTGAGTTTTGTGTGTGTGTGTGTGTGTGTGTGTGTGTGTGTGTGTGTGTGTGTGTGTGTGTGTGTGTGTGTGTGTGTGTGTGTGTGTGTGTGTGTGTGTGTGTGTGTGTGTGTGTGTGGGCGGGTAATTATAGGGGTTGTGGGGACCTAATGTCCTCACAACAATAGGAAAACCAAAAGAAATGTCATTTGTGGGGACCTCATTTGGGTCCCCATGAGGGGAAACAGTGTTTTCTTGGCCATGCTGTTGTTACTGAAAAAAGTAAAAGTGCAGAAACATTTCTTTAGGGTTAGGCATTGTTTTGATCTGGGTTAGGGTTAGGGTAAGGGTTAGGGGTTAGATATGAATGGGAGTCAATGGTAGGTCCCCACAAGGATAGGAATACACAGTGTGTGTGTGTGTGTGTGTGTGTGTGTGTGTGTGTGTGTGTGTGTGTGTGTGTGTGTGTGTGTGTGTGTGTGTGTGTGTTGTGTGTGTGTGTGTGTGTGTGTGTTTCTGTTTTTTCTTTCTCTTAGTTTGTTCAACTTTTGGATGTGGCGATATTTCTTTGTGGTGAATTCTTCTTTGTGTGTACGTTTTAAATGTGAACTTATCTGTTGGTGTATGTCTGGCTCCAAAGTGATGTGTTCTTTGAATTTGCTCGAATTCTCTTTATTATTGTATTGATTTTTTCCAGTTTGTTGGTCGTCCATATCCTCTCTCTGATGAGGGCCTTCTTTGCTTTGTTGATTGCGTTTTCTGCGTTCTTTGATAGGATGGGGTTTCTGATTTTGAGGCTTTCAGGGGTTGTGTCCTCGTCTTTGCATCGGAGGTTGAATATGAGCTGGCTCCTGTAGCGTGCTCTCTTTTTTTTAAATTTTCCAATCAGCGGAATATTATGACACATTCTTTTTTAATATTCTTTGTAAACTGGGCCTACACCCTCTCGCATACCTGGGATTCCATCCTCCAGAGACCAACGGACGGCAGGGAGTGTAGCCGATCTGACAGATTCTGATGGATCTGTCAAAAGGACATGACATCACACATCGGATGACGCTCTGAGGAAGACTGCAGATGCAGTTGAAACATGTCAGGTTCCAAGTTGTAGTGTCTGCAATTTGTTGATGAGTCTGCTGGAGCTGATGGAGTTAAATGCCAGGCTGAAGTCAACAAATAGCATCCTAATTTATGTGCTGGGGTTTTCAATGTGGCTGAGAGCAGTGTGGAGGGCGATGGAGATGGCATTGTTTGTGGATCTGTTGGACCAGTAGGCGAACTGATGTTGATCAAAGCCAGGTGGGATGTGGGCCTTTACATGCTGTAAAACCAGTCTCTCCATACATTTCATGATCACCGATGTCAGGGCCACAGGCCGGTAGTCAATTAACCCTGTGATGGCAGAGGATTTGGGCACAGGGATTATTGTGGCAGTCGTCAGGCAGATGGGGACTGTGGCTTGCTGCAGTGAATGGCTAGTTATGTTAGTGCACCTAGCAGCAAGCTAATGAGCACATGATTTCTGCACCCTCCCTGGCATTCCTTCTGGTCCTATCAGGTACTGCAGGACTTGCAGTACCTGATATTGTTCAGTGGTGGGGGATGGTCATGCTCTGATAATGTCAGCTGTGTGTCCTCTGCCTGTCTGTTGTCCCCTTTAAAGCGGGAGAAAAAGGTGTTAAGCTGGTCTCCGAGAGAAGTGTCGGTGGGAGGGAGGATGTGGTGGCATTGTTTGTAGTCAGTAATATTTTGAATGTATATAATAAGAATATATCTATAATGTAATATAAATAAATAAAAATATAATAATATATATAGTAATTTATGTATGTGTGTATACTAACTGTATACAGTTAGTTCAGGAATCTGTCCTCAAAGCAGGTAACGGGTTTAATAGTAAAAAAGTATTAACATTTGTAGCACCAGGCAAATTTTGTCAGTTCATAATCAGGAATCCCTCTTAGGTCAGATGTATACACATCAGCTGGGTGGAATTTGTCCTCCTGTCTGAAACAGACACGCAATAAAGGAAGAGAGGAGCTGAACAGTACCCTGCCCATTGAAAAATAGACTCAGCAACATCAAATTGCTGGAAAACAAAGTAACCATAGACTGAGTTAAAAGATGCGTGTTCAGTGTGAAATGAACTTGCTTGCACAGATGTGATCATACAGATAGTGGTTTTAGAATTGAATTGTAAGAACAGGAAAAATCAGTGACTCACTTCAGGGGATTGGACACTGTTCTCTGCTCCCTTGGTATATTGAATAGATTTTGTGGTGCATTATTCATCTTTGAGTGACTTTTGAGAGACATTATGAGACTGATGATGTTAACTTAAACACCCTCAGCATACTCTGCCCCTGGGACTCCCCCTGCCAGTCGATCCTCCTTCGTTGGAGTCACCCCTCGAGACCCAGGTGGACTCTATCAAGCCCAGGTAGGTATGGTTCATTTGATGTTGTCAGGGTCAATTTAGGAAGGTCCAAACAATCCCTGTATTCGCAGAAGGTTAAGAGGCTTCCAAATCTGTTCAGAAAACAAATCTACTCTCATTCTTTATTAAATTTTGATAAAGCAGAAGTGATTTAATGAAATAGTTTGCATCTTTAGTATAGCACTTATTTTGTGCTAATCAGGGTGACTTAAGATGAAGATTTCAAGTAGTCCACACTAAAGATGGTAATCAGCTTTGTCATTAATGTTGCCCTTAAATCAAAGGATTTTGTTTCTGGACATGTTCATGGGATAAAATGCTGTCTCTTTCTACTAATCCTCTCTAATATTAGTATTGTTGTGGCGCATGGAGGTATGGGATCCCAAAATCAGCCATTTATACGGGCTGACTGTGATCTCATAGCAGTGGGTGTTGTGAAGCATGGTGGTATGAGATCCCAGAATCAGCCACAAGGGGGAGACTCTGGCAGGACAACAGCTAAATAAGCGAACATTGTGATATTATAACTGGTGATTTATGATCAAGTTATGCCATAACCTGATCATAAGAAGTGTTTGAACTAGCCAAATGTCTATTTGTTACATTCCTTAATTTTGAAACAGTGTAAAATCACAAGAGTGTCACTATTAAAAGGGATGGTTTGATTATGGTTGAAAGGTTGTCTTGATAATCTTTGTTTAAGAAGTAACCAGGATAGAACAGCAACTCACTGTGAAAAGTGATGTTTTTGGTTACCATAGTAAACTGATGTTGTCATATAGACCCTCCAGAAAAACATGGGCAAAAATCCTTGATTCCGCGGGCTAAAATCCTTGATTATGCGAATAAATATGCAGGGTATTAATGCCATTTTATGCGGGGAAATTGCGGAAAGTTGCAAAGTATGTGAATAGTTGTGAAATATGCAAAAAGATGCGAAATATGTAAGAACTGGGAAAAAAAGGTGATTCTTCTCCTACATTCTGTTACTAGGCTACCCTTTTCCCTTCCGTTTTTCCTCGCTTTTGAAGTGCTGCAACACGGTTGATTTTCTTCGGTGCTCCAGAACGATGTTGCACGGGGTGCAAAAAAGTTTCTCCCCACTTTCATGCAGTAAATCTGGGTACTGTTTTGCCCGGTCTCTGGCTGAAATATTCGTAGGTAAATGTGATCTTTGAGCATTCGCCATTCTTGTTTTTCGTCTCTGAGCACCGCGCCAGTGTTGCCAACTCCTCAGTAAGGAAAGTAGCTGTTGGCTGTCCTCCTAAAAGTCGCTAGAAGTCGTTAAATGATGTCATTGCCTAATTTGCATATTTCCCAGTTTGCATGTAATTGTAATCAACGTTGTAGGAGAGAGGAATAACGTTGTGGAAAAGACCAAAAAGTGAGTATAAAACACCCAAAATATGTTTTTGTACTAGAGGCTAAATGCTGTGGTTTATTTTAGTATGACAATGAAGAAACATTTTCATTTATATCCCGCTCCGTAAGTCTGGATGGGATCTATAGTGACTTTGCGCATGCGCGATTCACCTGCCGTCTGGCCGCGGAGTGATGTGTCCTCTATTCAGACACTGGGACAGCTGCGGGGTTACTGGACTGACAGCCTGTGTTTTGGGAGGGGAGAACCTCACAGCAGCACCTGCTGCTCGTTGAAAACAGTAACTGCATAATGATCCGAGGTTTCCTGTCAGAGTCTCCAGAACGGCAGAAAACGTCGCTAGATTTGTCGCTAGTCACTTTTGACAAAAAAAGTGACGCTAGGACGCTTTGGAAAATCACTAGATTTAGCGAGAAAGTCGCTAAGTTGGCAACACTGCACCGCGCTCCGCATCAGCTCGTGCTTCTAGTGTGTGTGTGTGAATGCGCGAACTGATGACGTCAGGCCGGGCGTCACATAAAAACTCATTCACAACTCCATTTATATCGGTTATACTTTTCTCATTTTATGCGGAAATTGTGAAATCAAGTGGGACCCACATATTTCTCTTTCTTTCATGGAAATGTGAGATTCTTGCAGGAATTATGCGCTGTTTTGCGGGGATTATGCGGCCTTTTGGGAAATAACTGACCCCCGCATAATCAGCGGCATTTTGGTAATTAATGCGGGAATTCATGCAATCGCATAATTGCGTTTCTCTGGAGGGTCTAGTAATAGATTTGACTAAAATGAGGAACTTATGCTTTATGAAATGGAAATGCTTTTAAGAGAGTTGATTACTATGAAACTGAGATGTTTTGGAAAGAGTTTTGATAACTCTTAAACTAAGAGGGTTTTAACCTGGTAATGAGGTGAGAAGTCAAGAGCTAAGGTGAACTAGTGTCAAGTGTTCACAGTAAAGATTAAACTCAAAATAGACTTTGGGGATTTTTATAAGTCTGTACACATTGTCCAAAAGATTGCACAATGGAATGACAGCAACAGTTGGAGGCTGACGTCTGTTTCTCCATTTCCTGATCAGGAGCCTGTAGGAGCTGCAGACAGGAGAGATCGGGGGGTGGGGGTGGGGGGGATAGTGTAGTAGATGGGAATGACATTTTTACCCCTGACCAATAGGTGGCATTACAGGTTAAGCTTTAGGCTGACAAGGCTAGAAGAAGAACAGTAGCAGGCTAATGTTTTTGACCAGCCTGGCTAAAAATGTTTATTAAAAAAGCCAGAAGTAACTGCACCATGTTGTCCGGTAATCCTTCATTGACAAGGATATCACATATTGGCGACGAGGAAACTGGTGAGCTCAGAAGACGCTGTTAGGAAGGAAAACAGCTGGAGAGTTCTACAACGCAGATTCTCGGCTAATGTCAGACAACGACGAAGCTAGTGCTAGCGGTGGTATGTTGGCTTCCATGCTAGGAACAATTACTGCATTTGACAGTTAGACGCAAACTTGGGAGGAATATTATAAAGTTTTGGAGCATTTCTTTAAAGGGGAACTTTGTTTTTTTTCAACCTGGGGTCTGTTTTCATATGTCATTTCATACATGTGAGTGATGGAGAAATGAATTTTCGACATCGCTCCAGTATTTAGCCAGGCAGGCAGCTTAGCAGCTCAGCTAGCAAAAAGTATGGGGCAACTTGCCCCCGCGTCAAAGTCCGCCCGTGCTTTTTTTTCCCACACTCACCAGCTCGGATAGTCTCAATGAGTGTCCCACAACATACTAGAGATGAGAAGTGAATGAAAACCTCCACATTACCTGGCGATCGCTCTTTGTTGTGGTCTGTAGCCAAATCTCAGGACGCTAGAAAGCAAATCTCGTTCCGAAATCGCGCGATAGCTCGCGCAAGTTGCCCCATACTTTTCGCTAGGTGAGCTTCTAGCTGAGCTGCTAAGCTGCCTGCCTGGCTAAATACTGGAGCTATGTCGAAAATTCATTTATCCATCACTCACATGTATGAAATGACATATGAAAACAGACCCCAGGTTGAAAAAAAACGAAGTTCCCCTTTAAGGCTAATGGCATTACTGATGCAGGAAGAAAGCGGGCAACATTGTTGAGCTCAGTAGGCAGCAAGACGTACAGTTTAATGAGAAACTTGCTAAGTGCGGACAAGCCTGGTGCTAAGTCTTTTACGGAGTTGACTAATCTGCTTCAGTCACACTACAATTCAAAGCCCAGTAAAATAGTTCAGAGATTTAAGTTTAATTCAAGGACTAGAGCAACAAACGAGACTGTGTTGGAATACGTTGCTGTATTGAGAGAGCTGGCACAACATTGCAATTATGGAGATAAACTCACAGAGATGCTTGTGTGCGGCATTGCAGATGATCGCATACAAAGAAGACTGTTGGCAGAGCCGGACCTGACATTTGACAAAGCTTTGAAACTCACACAGGCCATCGAGACAGCGAACAGAGATATACGGGACTTGCAACTCAAGGCGCTGGACAGTACAGTAAGCAAAAGTTTGACAACTCTGGCGATGCATAAAGTGAAAATGGAACATAAACGGCAACCCAAGGGCGCTCCATTAGCCTGTTATCGGTGTCGGGGTGACCACTTGGCAAGGGACTGTCGTTTTCTAAATGAAAAGTGTCATGCCTGCGGTAAAAAAGGGCATGTGAAGAAGACGTGCAGGTCCATGTCTCCTAATGACCAGCAGGCTAAGGGAGGAGGGAAGAAGGTTGTAAAGGATGGAAAGGATATCCGTAAAGAAAAAAGGCAATACACACATCATATGAGTGAGTACTCAGATCCACAGTCGAGTGAGGAAGAAGTGTTTACACTGCACAAGGTGAAAGATGAAAAAATGGCAAAAGTAGATCCCATTACTACACCGCTTGACATTAATGGGAAGGCTGTAACATTTGAAGCGGATACAGGATGCAGTGTGACGATTTTGACAAAAGCTGAATATGGCAAGTTATGGATAGCTGGAAATGCACAGGAGCTGCAAAACTGCTTGTTGACTTTGAAAACATACAAAGAGTTCATTTGCAAAAACAGGTAACTCCGTTTTAGAAATTTTCAGAAAACTCATTTTTTTAAATTGTTTACTTGAGATAATATTAACAATAACACTAATAATTTATTTTTTGTATTTTGTCATGTATTTTTCTACTGGGTCAAATCCACTCAACTTCAGTTTGATTGATATTATCTCAAGTAAACAAAATACAATTTTTCTGAAAATTTATGAAAATGGAGTTATCTGTTTTTGCAAATGAACTCTTCATATACTGGTGAAAGAGTTGCTACGCTAGGAATGGCAAATGCCACTGTAATGTACAAAGACAAAGTTAAGCAGTTACCAGTTGTTGTGGTAGCAGGCAGTGGACCAAACCTGCTAGGCCGAGCATTGCTAAAGGACTTGGATATGAACTGTGTATGTGTCAATAGGATGGAACAGGCTCAGCTGACTTTGCAGAATGTACTTCAGCTGAGCGAAAAGGTGTTCAAAGAAGAACTGGGGACCTGGAGAGGCCCGCCAGCAAAAACATACATAAAAGAGAACGTTATTCCAAAGTTCTACAAGCCAAGACCGGTACCCTATGCCATGAGAAAGAAAGTCTCTAAGCTAGAGCAGTATCCAATACCGAAGTTGGAGGACTTGTTTGAAAAGCTGACTGGAGGTGAGAAGTTCAGCAAACTGGATCTCAGTCATGTGTATCAACAAGTCATTCTGGATGAGGCTTCAAAGCCATACGTCACTATCAACACACACAAAGGGCTCTTTCAGGGGAATCGCCTACCGTTCGGTGTCTCCTCCAGTCCAGCCATTTTTCAAAGGATGATGGAAAGTCTGGTGACAAGAGTTTCTAATGTGGCTGTGTACTTAGATGACATCTTGCTGACTGGTAGGAGTGACCACGAGCACTTGGAGACTTTGAACGAGGTGCTGAGGCGTCTAAAAGAGGCAGGACTTCGACTCAAGCGCAACAACTATGCCTTCATGGAGAGAGAGGCTGAGATTCTCCGAAACAAAGTGGATGCTTCGGGGCTTCATCCTCTGCCAAACAAGGTAATGGCCATAGAACAGGCACCAGCACCCACCAATGTCACAGAACTAAGAGCTTACTTGGGCTTACTCAACTATTACAACAGATTCTTACCAAACCTGTCGACATTGTTAGCTCCATTGCATAGACTGTTCAGAAAAGATACAAAGTGGAGTTGGCAGAAGGAGCAAGAGAGTGCTTTTCAAGAGTCTAAGAGACTAATGCAGTCGTCAGAAGTGTTAGTGCACTATGACAGCCATAAAGATTTAATACTGTCCTGTGATGCGTCACTTTATGGTGTAGGGGCGGTGCTGTCGCACTGCATGCCAGACGGACAAGAGCGACCCATCGGTTTAATGTCACGGACACTCACGCCAGCGGAATCAAACTACTCGCAACTGGACAAAGAAGGACTGGCAGTGAAGTTCGACATTCAGCGCTTCCATAAGTACATATATGGAAGGAGGTTTGTCATTTGTACAGATCGCAAACCATTGCTGGCAGTTTTCAGTGAGATGAAAGCAGTACCTCAAATGGCGTCTCCTCGCATTCAGCGTTGGGCAGTGACTTTGAGAGCATACAAATATGAGATTGTCTATAAGCCAGGAAAACACCACAGCAATGCAGACACTTTGAGCCGTCTTCCCCTACCTCAGCAGTCCTCAAAGAGAGAGCAGGAGGAACGTGTGCTGATGATGGAGGATGTCACACTGGTGTTAGCAAGTGAAATGAGTCAGTGGACATACAAGGGCCCAGTGCTGTCCCGAGTAGGGCAGTTTATCCAACACGGCTGGCCACCACAGCAGTTAGACCCAGCTTTCCAACCTTATACAGTGAGGAAAACAGAACTAAGTGTGCAAAATGGTTCTGTTTTGCGGGGGTCACGCGTCGTAGTACCACCACCAGGTTGTGAAGCTTTGCTATGCCAATTACATCATGGTCACCCAGGCATCACAAGAATGAAAGCATTAGCACGAGCTACTTCTGGTGGCCAAAAGTTAGACTCTGACATTGAAGTAGTGGTGAAGGGATGTAGCACATGCCAAGAACACCGCAACTTACCAGCTTCAGCACCACTTCACCCGTGGGAGAGGCCAAGCAAGCCGTGGCAAAGGCTACATATTGACTATGCAGGACCTTTTATGGGTCATATGTTTTTGATCCTGATGGATGCTTATTCCAAATGGATGGACGCTTATCCAGTAACCTCAGCAACGTCAGCCAACACTATTGAATGTCTGCGGAAGAGTTTCAGCAATCAGGGACTACCTGAGATGATTGTTTCAGATAATGGTTCATGTTTTGTAAGTGCTGAGTTTAAGGAATTCATGAACAAAAATGGTATCGAACACATCATCTCAGCTCCATACCATGCTACTTCCAATGGCTGTGCTGAGCGAGCAGTCCAGACATTTAAGTCCATGTTGAAAAAGGCAGGTGAAGGTAACATCACTACCAAAGTGTCAAGAGTCCTGTTTAACTATCGTATTACTCCGCAGTCAACCACAGGACTGTCACCTGCTGAAATGTTGCAGGGCCGTAGGTTAAGATCAACACTGGATCTGGTGCATCCTGATCTCAGATCCAAGGTGGAGCAGAAACAGGGCCTTCAAAAGAAGTATCATGACAAGCAAAGATCAGAGAGAAGTTTCAGAGTTGGAGATGCGGTGATCACCAGAAACTCTGGTGATCACCTCTGGTGATATGGACCTAAGTGGATCCCGGGGTTTGTTACAAAAGTCACAGGACCAGTGTCGTACAAACTCATGCTCGGAGATGGAACCATCGTACGATGACATGTTAACCAGGTACTAGCGAGGCCTGAAAAAAAGGATGTGATAGAACTCAAAATCCCAGAAATACCTACAGTGCCTATGTCATCGGCAGCAGTGTCACAAAAACCAGTAGAAGTGCGGAACAGCTGTGCTTCTGAAGGGACTGTACAAGACCATGCAAAACCTTCAGTGACAAACAGTCCATTCCCAATCACGGGAAATGAAGCACCATCACAACAGGCAGTTGCACCTGCACGTCAGTCTCAACAAACTGTGTCTAAACCAAGCTACTTGAAAGACTATGCATGTTTAAAAAAGAGAGAAGAAAAAAATGCATAGTGTAATTTTTTGTCATGTTCATTCTACTGTTTAGTAATTGACACTGAATATAAAGTGAATTAGTTTTGTTACGAGGTAGAAAGGTTCAGAACTACTTAATTAGTACATTGTTCATGTGAAAAGTGAAAACCTAAGGGGTGAGGAATGTAGTAGATGGGAATGACATTTTTACCCCTGACAAATAGGTGGCATTACAGGTTAAGCTTTAGGCTGACAAGGCTAGAAGAAGAGCAGTAGCAGGCTAATGTTGTTGACCGGCCCGGCTAAAAATGTTTATTAAAAAAACAGAAGTAACTGCACCATGTTGTCCGGCAATCCTTCAATGACAAGGATATCACAGGTAGATAGTTTCAGTTCCTTAAGAGTGGAGGTGTCCATGCGGTCGGTGAATGGTAGAAGTGTGCAAGTTAATTTAGTAAAAGATCATTGCTATGTTAATTAAGGGTGCTCTCATTGCATATGCAAAAGGTTCAGTTCACTATGAATTACACCTGTTCGATTTGTAGTTGGACTAGGTTCATTTTGTCGTTATTACTATACGATAGTGTTGCTTATTTAAACCGAAAATTCAGAAAAGCTGCATTACCTTTGCTGACATGTTTCGACAGCTTCTGCTGTCTTCATCAGAGCGTCATCTGACATTTGATGACGTGTCCTTTTTATCACGTAGCCGGTTTGACAGATCTGTCAGAATCTGTCAAACTGACCACGCCTCCCACTGTCCGGTGGTCTCTGGAGGATGGTGTGCCATGACGTCATCTGACGTCACCAAACGTCAGATGACGCTGTGAAGAAGACAGCAGAAGCTGTCGAAACATGTCAGCAAAGGTAATACAACTTTTCTGAATTGTCGGTTTAAATAAGCAACACTATTGTACACCTGTTCGAGACACAAGTTGGGAGTTGTTGGGTGGTAGTCGCTCGATGCAAACCAGGGTAGAAATGCCCTGAGCAGAGAGGATTTTATCAAGCAACTTCGGACGGGGGATTCAACATGATCTGCAAAGGAATAACTGTTCTATTGGAATTATGGACAAAAGTACTGCTTTTTCTGAGCTTTTTGAAGTTTGCTGAACTGTGATTTAAAAATAATGTTGACTGAAACATTACTGAACTCTATTTTCCCCGTGAGGAACAACACCAGAATGGATCAACAAGGTTTTACTGGCCCAAACAAACAAATTGGATACATGCAGATCTAAATCTGGTCCGGACCCCGATCCACTTCCCCCTGGACCCCGGCGGGGTCTCAAAGGCTTGTCGGGTTTCAGGTGAGCAGCTGACTACGGCCAAGTCGACTGCTCTCCCCCTCCAAATTATAATAATCTGGGTGATTATTACTTCGCTTTTATGAAAGCATAGTTCCACTTATGAGTTGTGTTGAGCAGTTGAAAGAATATGGATGTTGGATTAATTATCTGATGATTAAGAGCTATTGCTATGTCCTTACTAAAATATTATAATAAACATTTTTCCTGCAATTAAAGTTAAGAGATTGGAAATTCACTTTATCCCTATACCAATAATTAATTCTGAATATTTTCTCTGGTAGTAAAAAGTCAGGTTATAGTGTGCATTACATCTAAAAAAGGTTCTGAAAGGTTACTAGTCTTTGGGGCCGAGGGTGGCCTATTACAAACATATCCTTGGGATTTTCCTAACCTCTAAACTTTAACCTAGCACCTTACCAAATGCCAAATCCATGAGAGGAAAAGCTGCCGTTAACAGACGTGACTGGTAGTTAGTTTGACCATTTGAAAGTGGCTACTCAGTTAAATTAATTATCAGAGGAAGCAGGATTAGGTGGCTGGATGAAGGCAGTTAGAAGCTAGGTGAATTTCCCTCGAATACCAGCTTAAATGTTCTTCAGAACCCATCTGGGTCAGACCCCACTGGACTGTAGAACCGGACCCGTTAGACGGAGAGCTGGGTGTCCAGTGATTCTCTGACAATCAATTAATTTATTTGGTTGGGGGTTGGAGGATTTACTGGCCCCCTTTAGGTTTCAACAGTATATAAGAATACACTAACACTATTGTTAACTGGCAGCTTTAATCTGAAAGTATGTGTCTGTGCAATTCGGGCCGTGAAAGCTTTGTATCAGTTAATAATGTAGGAGATGTAAAATACTCGAGGGGGCCCAACAATTTAAGAGGGCCCTAAAATGGATATAGTAGTCATTAATTTGTGTCAACATGAGTAAAAAAAATAGCACACTTGCTGTTACAATTATCTGTGTACGTGAGAGAAAGCAGATCTCTCGTTCATTTTTTCAGTGCCAAGCCAATCTATTTTTCATGTTCAGTTGTAGAAGCGGTAATTTTCCTTGTTTTATTTGTGGACGGTGACGCTCCATGATTTTGGTTTTTACGAGGTAGTGGTCTGAGCCTGGCTTTTATGGTGAAGGTATGATGAGTTGCAAGTGGACCACTCTTCGCCACAGGTGTGTTCACTCAGGTGATTATCAAATATCCTGCACCTGTGCACATTCCACACACACCTCAGTCACACCCACAAGAGGGAAAAGGGAAAAGAGGGAAAAGCTGCCACTAAGCAGAGGTGGAAGTGGAGGGCATGACAAAATTAAGATATTTGCCTAAACTGGTAAATATATAATAGCTATATATTAGATAGGATATATATATTAGATAAACGTATTCAAATCAATAAAACAACAAGGGTGCCCAAATGTATGCACCTGCCTACTTTTATTTAAATAATTATTGCACACTTTCTGTAAATCCTATAAACTTCATTTCACTTGTCATATATCACTGTGTTCGTCTGCTATATGATATATTTAACTGAAATTGCTGATCCAAACAACCAGTGATTTATAAAGGAAAATCTTGAAAATTATCAGGGGTCCTCAAACTTTTGCATACCACTGTACCTAATGATAGTGTCACTGGCAATCAAGATTATTGTCAAGGTCATTGCGTAAAACAGCCAGTTGTGGATTAAGCTGCAGACAAATGGATGATGAGATGAGTAGACACAGCAGTTGAAGTTAACATACAGCACCACAGCACAAATTTGCAGCTTACTCTCCTAAGTCCTGTGGTGAAAATCAGGTTGTCAGTTTTCTTTTGACGTACAGGTGTCATGCTCCGCCTGCGCCGGTGCGATTATGCAATCAGCCTGATCATGAACGGCTGTGCAGAGAAGCGCAGCTGACAGGAATTGACAATCGCCGCTGCATATAAGCCTGCCTTCCTGCACATCTCTTTGCCGGTTCATTGCTCCATGTTCACCTGCCAAGACCACGACGCACTCCGCCAAACCCTGCGCACCGTTCTCCGTTTCCTGTATGCCGTTTACTGGACACTATTTCCCCTTTTGGACTGTTACCTACCCTCGCCAATTATCACCCTCTACTCAGCCAGTTTTGCCCATCTTGCCGCCCGTCAAACTCTGGACAGATTCTCTGGACCTCTCGTGAGTCTTCTTTCCCCGTATTTAGTTTAGTTATATTTATCAATTTTATCTCGGCCTTCGGGTCCGCCCTTGGTTTAGGTTAGTTGTGTTCTCCTCCCCTGGTTTCCCTCCTGTTGCTGTTATTAGGAGTTTTTCTGTTCATTTTCTCTTGTTGATATTAAATCATTAATTTCATCCACCTGTCTGTGCCTGCTGCTTGGGTTCACACCTCTGAATCGTGACAGAATGAACCGGCCACCCAAGAACCTAGCAGGCACCCCAGATTTTTTTTCCGTTCTCCCCGATTCATGCAATGTCAGCTCAGACCAGAACTCCCCCATTTTGGGGAACCCGGCTGGCAATTAAGCTGCCATCCCGGAGACGACGCGGCTCCCAAAGGAAGGGTTCCCGGCCAGAATCTCCAGGGAGGCACTTGGAGATATTTTTTCTTGTGAGGAAAATAAGCAATTTTTCTATGCCCTTAGCGACCTGTACTGGGACTGGTGGGGGGACCACAGAAATGTTCTGGTTATCCAAGGCCAGCGATTGGCTGCCCAGAAACCCAGGCTTATTGACCACCTTCCCGATTATATCCGGGATTTTTTAAACGCTCCCGTGCCCCACATCACCCCTCCAATCCCCGAATCTCACCACATCGGTCTCCAGCTTGATGACCCACCTATCCCTGATTCCCCGTTAGCCACAGAGTCTGCCATCAGAAAACCTGGTCGCACAAGCTGTAGAAGACACCGCAACTCCCCTTCTCTGGTTCCAATCCATCCCCTGGAGGGGTCTCTGGTTCCAGTCCATCCCCTGAAGGGGTCCCGCCATTGCCGGCAACCGACCCGATCCCCGGAAGGGTTCCACTGCTGCCGGTTCCCGGTCCGGCCTCCGGAGAGTTCCCGTCGATCCAGCTGCCGGTTCCCAGCCCGGCCTCCAGAGAGTTCCCGTCGATCCTGCTGCCGGTTCCCAGCCCGGCCTCCAGAAGGTTATCGTTGGGCCTGCTGCCGGTTCCCAGCCTGACCTCCAGAAGGCCCCAACCGACGCAGCTGCCGGTTCCCAGCTCGGCCGCCGGAGGACTTCCGTCAGCCTGGCATTCGGGCCGTCCTGAGCAGCAGTCCCTTCAGCCTGTCCGGCTCCAGTCTGTCTAGCCCCTGGACCTTCCTCCGTCGTTGCCCAGCCCACCCACCTGATCCCAGCCCACCCACCCGATCCCAGCCCACCCGTCCCTCAGGCCGCCCTCCAGAGCGGTCCCTCCTGCAAGAAGTCACCTGCCGGCACCCCAACCAGGCCTGTGTGCGCCAGGAGGCGCACCTTGAGGAGGGGGTACTGTCATGCTCCGCCTGCGCCGGTGCGATTATGCAATCAGCCTGATCATGAACGGCTGTGCAGAGAAGCGCAGCTGACAGGAATTGACAATCGCCGCTGCATATAAGCCTGCCTTCCTGCACATCTCTTTGCCGGTTCATTGCTCCATGTTCACCTGCCAAGACCACGACGCACTCCGCCAAACCCTGCGCACCGTTCTCCGTTTCCTGTATGCCGTTTACCGGACACTATTTCCCCTTTTGGACTGTTACCTACCCTCGCCAATTATCACCCTCTACTCAGCCAGTTTTGCCCATCTTGCCGCCCGTCAAACTCTGGACAGATTCTCTGGACCTCTCGTGAGTCTTCTTTCCCCGTATTTAGTTTATTTATCAATTTTATCTCGGCCTTCGGGTCCGCCCTTGGTTTAGGTTAGTTGTGTTCTCCTCCCCTGGTTTCCGTCCTGTTGCTGTTATTAGGAGCTTTTCTGTTCATTTTCTCCTGTTGATATTAAATCATTATTAATTTCATCCACCTGTCTGTGCCTGCTGCTTGGGTTCACACCTCTGAATTGTGACAACAGGTAAATTATTAGAACAAATAAGTTCTCTTTAAGTTTGTCTAACACTGTTCATAAATGAGCTAATCACTTAAATAAGGTATTAATGTGGATAAACAAATACTGTACGGTATGCAGGAACAGAATAGAGTAGACACATATTCATGCAGTTGTTTTACAGACATGGGCATTAGCTTTGATGGCAGATTTATCATTCATTTTAATGTCCTGATGTAGGGTCGACATTTCTATTTATTTATACATGAATAATCTAAATTACATTTGATTAGAGAGCTGTTGATACACAAGTTTGTCAAAAAAAAAAAAACTTTCGTTTGAGAGAGCTGCCATTTGAGATTATACAATTCTAACCTGTGAATTTTCATTTTGTCTTTGTCTCTGTTCCAGTCTTGGTACCTGGGCAACTGAGAGAACTCTGGACGAAAGTTGATTGTCATGGCAGTGCTGTTCTGGAAGAAAGGAGAAAATGTTGTGAAGACATTGCCAGAGGAAAAATATATTCAGCTTTGTAGAAAAATAATGCATGGTCATACATATATATAAATATATATTGTAGTATATTTATATATGTGTTTGTAGCCAGAAGAGTCTGCCTGGATAGAAGACAGGTGCTGCTCTTATTCAGCCATTTCACAGCTCCAGAATGAGCTATACCATATGATGCTACATGGCTGTCAGAAATGGCCACTGACATAAGTTGTGATTTTCAAGTATTAGCAATGGATTGTTGCAGAAATCTAGTTGGTCCAGATGAACTACAGACCAGAACCGGCCATCAGCATATTGCATCCCAAGAAGCCAGTCCCCAGGAAGGGCCTGTTTCCTTGGGATGGATGTCAGCCTGTACCTTTGGTCTCTACACTAAATCCAGTACAATGCCTATATAAACCTCACCTCCCTGTTAACACCCAGAATGCCCCTTTCCGCTGCAGGTGCTGCTTTTAATATATGCAAGTAAGCCCCCCGTATTTTCTGAGAGATCCTGTTCATATCTGTTTCTTCGCACTTTTTATCTGTTATTGATATGTCTGAAAAAAATACTGGCTGGAACAGCACTGTTTTTTGTCTCTTCCCACCAAAAGACAGAAGCTTTGTCTTTTTTATTGACAATCATCTGCCTGATACCATTGAGTTGCTTTACAAGCGAGGCTCGTGTTTTTTAGACTGTTTGTGCTTTTTACCCCCAAAAAAAACAAGTAAGTGGAATATACCAACACACCATGCAGTGCTACATAGTTAGATACTATTACAGAGCCAGACCCAGTTGAACTTCTACTGGGTTGGGGATCCTGACAGGGCCATGATGTCATTTTTTCAAATGGCCAAAGGTGCACTATTTTGAGTTGCACCTGCCACAAGGAAACAACACAATTCTCAGTGTGTGGTGTGGTACATTCATGTTTGCTTGTTACAGCTACCGTTATCACTTGATTAGTTGTCAACTAAGTTAATTGCCAAATGTTGTGATAATGGCAGTAATTTTAAGGTAAAACTGTCTAAATTTTCTGATTGCTACTTATATATGAATATTTTTAGTTTTTTCCTCTATCATCTTAAACTAAATATCTTTCAGCTTTGGACAAAGCAAGGCATTTGTTGTCTTCAGCTTGGAGAGGCATTTATCAACATTTTTCACCATTTTCTGATCTTTTACAGCCCAAACCACTAATTGATTTATTTAGAAAATAATTCACATAACAAGCAAGGATGAAAGTAATGGTTAATAGCAGCCCTAATGTCTGTGCTTGTGTTTGTTTGTGTGTATGTCCAGGTGGGAACCCATGTGTGTGTCAAAATGTGAATATGTACATCCACATACTCAGTTTTGAGGAAATGTTGTGCAGATTTTTTTATGTGTCTGAGAGAACCCAGTGACAGGATTTGTACTTGTATGTAGGTTGATTAGAAAGAGAAGATAAACATACAATTCATTTTTCTTTGTGGTGTAGTCATGGGGCACATTAGGTTTGTAGAGTCTTTTTTTTTTTTAATTGTTGATACTAATCAGCAGGTCATGTGCATACTGACTTGAACTGAGCGCAAAATTCAGGTGTCTTGTCCAGTTCTAGAATGTGTGGTGTTCCTAGACAGGTGCTGAAGTTTGTCCCAGAGGAAAACCTTTCTGCTCAAAGCTTGGTCTTTTATATCTTGGGAGACAAAATTATAGCAAAAATCACTTATCTATCTATCTATCTATCTATCTATCTATCTATGAAATAGTTTTGACAAAACAAGACCTTCTCAATATAACTCAGTAGAGTTGTTTTTTTTATATTTGCTTAAAATAAAGCTTATATATAGCTGACATTGTCGCTCAACTGAGAAAAAAATGGAGCCGCTTACTGAGGTTGAGAAGGAATGTTTTTCCAGTCTCAAATTTGACTTACTCCTGTTGCTAGTTGCCCTCCTTCTATCTTACGTATTTCTTGTGATAATTTTCTTGTGAGTTTCACAGGAAAAATATGAGAAACATATCAGACAAATTCAAAACTAAGAAAAGGCTAAAATGAGAATAACAGTTTTTACTCCCAAGCTATAGTCAAGTAAGCTGTAAGCAGTAAGGATTTCCTCTGAAGTAGCTCAACCCCAGCCCAACTTCAGTATGGTTTGGAGTTGAGGCTCGGTGAGACAGACAGTTGAATGAAAGACTGGCTTAGGTCAAACCTTGATAATTTACCACAGCTGGACAAAAATTAAGCATTCACAACTAGCTGAGAAGTTGTTAACTCAGTTGTGTTTGTGTCCAACATTGATGCAATGTTTTGCATGATTATTTTGCTTTTTGGGGGCTAAGTAGTACTTTGTTGTAGGTGGCTTGTGCAGCATGGCCTTTGATATATTTTATACCATCTCATCTCTTGCTGTTGAGATGAAAACAATAAATATAAGTGAGATTTTTAAGGAATTATATTTTATAATCCATAACATAATTTACCTTTCAGGCTTTGCAGATATAAAGCAGACTATTGACATTTTTTGATTGTTGATGTAAATCAGCTAAAGGACTGGTGTTGCTGAGTTCACCACATCAGATTAATGCCAAGTAAATTTTGGAATAGCTTAATCACAGGAAATTGTCTGCTGGAGTGTATCTGCAGTCTGTGGATGTTACTCCATAATTTCTTTACTTGTGTTCCATATACATAAAGGAGAAAAGTCAAAACATTGTTCTTTACCTTGCTAACTGGCTGTTTTCATTAGTCCACAAATGTTTTCTATCTGCCCAGGAAAAACAAATGTTCTTAAAGGGAGGAAACCGATGTTTAAAAGATGCACAGTATAGCTTCATAACTCAGGCTCTGTGATTCAAGATGAAATTCAAAAACAAAACAGCCAAATCTTTATAGCATGGACACATTGACATTTGATTGACATAGCATGGACACGTGATCTTTATAGCATAACACAAAAACGGTTGATTGCAGTGGCACAAAATGCAAAATGTTTCTCTGGACTGCTCAAACAAAACTCAGGGTCTATCAAAATGAAGAAAACTGTAAAGTGTAGAGGAAAATCGCAACATGACATGACCTTAAGTATGCCATCTGTCAAGCATGGCAGTACTTCTGTTTTACTTTGGCCATGTCATGTGACTGCCTTTGTAACTGGCACATATTGACATTTACTGACATTTATTGAGGATTTCTTTGCTGACAAAAGCAAAAGGTTGACTGTAGAGGTCTAATTAAATCTCCAATGTTACATGTTCAGCACTATGTTTAAAGGGTTATAGCCCCCAAATAGTTGTTTCTATGCTTCTGTAAGCCGATTCAAAAAAAATGTATGCCTTGGTGTTTTAATCTTGCATTCCAAATTTTACAAAGATGTAATGGCCAAGAGTCCGAAGAATAGATAATATATTACTATGTAAATAGTTATGGCGTGGACTTCACATCTGTTGAAGAGGCAGCACAGTAGAGTTAACCGAAATGTTGGACTCATTTACAGGTTTTGGCTGTAGAAAGCTATTATTCTGGGCAGAAAGCAAACATTTTGGGGATAACAAAAATACTTTTTAAGATGCAGCAAGCAGCATTGAAAGATAACATTTTGCAACTCGCAGTGTTTTGCTTACAACATGCACCGGCCGTATGTTTGGAGAGCAGTTGTATGTTTTTGTGTGGCAATTCAGATGTGGAACAGCATCTCCAGTCTGATACTGGTAATCACTTACTTTACAGTTGTTGTTTTTTTTTTTCTCTTGTCTCTTTGGATTTAGACATTTTTGTGTCAGTCAGTATTGATTGTGCCTTTTTTTTTACCCACTTAGGATTTCTTTTTAACTCATATAAAAGTGTCTTTCATATGATTTTGTGCCACCAAGAATTTGCATATTTTTGGCCAACCATCTATCAACTCTGTATATAGGCAGTCAGGCTGCACCTAAAATTTCTTTATGTCTTGAACACAGGTCGCCTCTTTTTCTTTTCCTATCCAAAGGTTTGAGATTGAGGTTGAATTATGTAAGTTGATGCCTACAATGACTTTAAATTTGGGAGTGAAAGCTAGGTTTTGGTTTGGTTAGAGTTGGCGTAAAGCTAATGTATACTGCATGGTGCTGCCCTGGTCGCTGTGCTGACCTAAAGAATGCATGGCTCAACTTGATGATACCTCTCCGTTTCTATCCTGCTCTTCCTCCTTCTCCTCGTCCTCACTGTGCTCTATAATACATCAGAGGGCAGTGGATGGAAGGGCTGTCTGTTTCTTTGAATTTTAATAATAGCCCTCTTGTTAAACTTCTATTTGCACGATATTTCATAAAACACAGTACGTGCCTTGCCTTTAGTTAAAGAACAATAATACTTTTTAGAAAAGTTATCATACTTTTCATGGTACAGCTGGTAGCACTTACAAAACCACAAAAAAAGCTGCATGTGTGATTGCTTGGCATTAACCAGGTACATAGTTTTAGGTTGTGGCAGTGTGCCAACTAAGAAATTAGTTTGAGTGTAAAAGTGAAAGCCCTCGTTAGTTTCAGCAGAGACTGGGACAATATTGATCTTTCATTCAGCTAAAGACAAAAGGTTTTTTTTTTGTTTGTTTGTTTTACAGTGTAAAAGGAACAGTCTGACACTTTTGGAAGTAAACTGAATTGCTTTCACATGGGAGAGACACTCTTTTATTACCTTCTGCAGCAGTTTACAGACACTCGACCAATTACACACACACAATGCAAACACGTTTTGCCCAGCTTTCTATGAAGCTAGCCTAAACACTACCCTTACAACACTGATATTAACTCAAGCCCAATTATTCCTTTGTCTTTAATTTTTGTTCTTTTATTCATAATTTGAAGTGGCTATATATAAAGGGGGGGAGATTGTTTACTGTTGCAAGGTTGGCATGAAGGTTTGTGATCCACACTCCAGATACGAAACCTTCTTATCATGTGACTCCTATACCAAATTTGATAGAACAGACAGCTCTGAAAAAGCAGCAAGGAGGACACTGAGTTAAGATAAATGTTTAGAAAAGGAGCACCACTTCCAAAATGTTAGACTGTTCCTCTGAGTGGGGATTTTTCAGATTTTATTTGCCATACTCAGGTGTTGATTACACTCGTAGAGGAAATCGAATACAGTGGCTTTGCTGTGTAAAATTGACATGTTGATGGAGGTGTGAACATTCTGTGTTGCTGTGTGTATAACATCATTCACACACTGATGAATTTTAACGTACATGTCTTTTAACCAAAATGAAATGTTTTGGCGCATGGTTACATTATGGCTACTTTTGATTAGAAAATTGCATTTTGCAAAGGTTGAAACATTGGTTCATAAAGTATAGTCTCTCAGTAAGTTAATCCTAAATGTTAACGATACAGACAGAAGCCATTTTCAGAGATGCTGCACAGCTTTTACCACATCATGTTTGATATTTAGTGATAACACATTTGATCATACTTGTTGCAGTTACAGGTATTTCACGATATTGTGATTATTTTGTCAGACATTTAACTATAGTGGCCAAGCCACTAATCCAGTTTTAAGGAGACATGTTAAAGAAGTTTAGGTTTAGACTTGCAGGTTCTGCAGCTCTGTGACTGACAGTGAGAACACTGTCCATATGCCTGTATGATGACTTTGACATTGTGAGTCATCATGTGATAATATACAACAAAAGGCCATAGATGACACTCACTTTTATATAGTTGCATGCACTTATCACTACTTTTGCATAAGTTTGATTTTTAGTTTTTTTTTCTTTTTAGGTATTTCTTAAGTTGTCATTGTTATGTTGCTTGTAGGATTATAGCTTTTAACACAGCAATGTGTATAAAATATGTACAACATTAACTTATTAGTTATAAAGAGGAGGTATAAAATGTTGTGTTCTCCATTTTAATTAAACTCTCTTAACTTTGTGACCAAGTTGCGGAGTGAGTGAACCCAAGCAATAGGACAAATTGTAGACGAGTCAGTGAAAAAGACTAGCAATGTGATGACAAATGATGAGGAAAAATGGTAAAGAAGAGAGATAGTCTTGGTCAGGAAATAAAGTAAATTTATTAATTGCAATGCACACAAAGTGTATACCTCTCTGAAGGATACAAAATCCTCTAAATGTGCTACTTTAATAAGAAACACTGTTTAGAAAAATCTATGAATGGCTGTGTGACAAGTACACAGTCACAACAAGTGATAAACACTGATGTGTTGTTGTTTTGCTGTTGTTGATGTTGTGGTCAGAGTTGGTCCAAAAATACCGGGCTGCATTTCAGCTACATAACCGAAACATACTTGCTTCAATCCACAAAAGTTAATTGAAATGTGTTCAATTGCGTAGGATCAAAAACACAAGCTGTTTGACAGAAGTAACAATACAGAGCTTTATATCCACTGAAGAGCAGCAGCAGCTTTGGGTGACGTTGATTTTACTACTGTCTTTAATTTAAATCTTGAAAGCAAATGACTAGATTATTGGGTATTAGGCTTACTGCTAATAATTTCAGATTTGCAATCACTCTCTAAAAGATATTGGGACTGGAGGAACTCCTTAAATAGCATAACAGTGCTGGTGGGACAGTCTGCCTCAGTATCCCACACCAGACCATCTTCAATTCAGCACATTTTTTTAAGTCAATATGTAAATATAGATTGAGTTGACCATACGTTAAAATCTGGGCCATTTTAAGTTCTCCCACTTAAAATGATAACATAGGTCTATAATTTTCATCATAGCTACACTTCAACTGTGAGAGACAGAATGTAGAAAAAAAAATCCAGGAACTCACATTGTAAGATTTTTAAAGAATTTATTTGTAAATTATGGTGGAAAATAAGTATTTGGTCAGTTAGAGGTCAAACGTTTACTGTAGGTCTTCACCAGGTTTGCACAAGCTGTTGCACACACATGTGCAAACCTGGCCTATTTTGACCCATTTCTCTATGCATATCTCCTCAACAGCAGTGATGTTCTAGGGCTGTCGCCGGGCAACACGGACTTTCAACTCCCTCCACAGATTTTGTATTGGGTTGAGGTCTGGAGACTAGCTAGACCACTCCAGGACTTTGAAATGCTTCTTATGGAGCCACTCTTTCGTTGCCCGGGTGGTGTGTTTGGGATCATAGTCATGCTGGAAGACCCAGCCATGTTTCATCTTCAGTGCTCTCACTGATGGAAGGAGGTTTTGGGTCAAAATCTCACGACACATGGCCACATTCATTCTTTCCTTAACACGGATCAGTCGTCCTGTCCCCTTTGCATAAAAACAGCCCCAAAGCATGATGTTTCCACCCCCATGCTTCACAGTAGGTATGGTGTTCTTGGGATGCAGCTCGGCATTCTTCTTCCTCCAAACACGACAAGTTGAGTTTGTACCAAAAAGTTATATTTTGGTTTCATCTGACCACATGACATTCTCCCAGTCCTCTTCTGGATCATCCATATGCTCTCTGGCAAACTTCAAAAGGGCCTGGACATGCTTAAGCAGGGGAACACGTCTGGCACTGCAGGATTTGATTCCCTGTCGACATAGTGTGTTACTGATGGTTACCTTTGTTACTTTGGTCCCAGCTCTCTGCAGGTCATTCACCAGGTCCCCCCGTGTTGTTCTGGGATATTTGCTCACCATTCCCATGATCATTTTGACCGCATGGGATGAGATCTTGTGTGGAGCCCCAGATCGAGGGAGATTGTCAGTGGTCTTGTATGTCTTCCATTTTCTAATAATTGCTCCCACAGTTGATTTATTCTCTCCAAGCTGCTTGCCTATTGTAGATTCACTCTTCCCAGCCTGGTGCAGCCTGGTGCAGTTCTACAATTTTGTTGGACAACTCCTTAGTCTTGGCCATGGTGGAGTTGCAGTCTGACTGTTTGAGGCAGTGGACAAGTGTCTTTTATGCAGATAACGAGTTCAAACAGGTGCCATTAATACAGGTAATGAGTGGAGGACAGAAGAGCTTCTTAAAAAAGAAGGTACAGGTCTGTGAGAGCAACAGATCTGTAGGTGATCAAATACTTGTTGTCCACTATAATTTACAAACCAGATTCTTTAAAAATCCTACAATGTGAGTTCCTGGATTTTTTTCACGTTTTGTCTATCACAGTTGAAGTGTACCTATGGTGAAAATTTCAGGCCTCTGTCATCATTTTAAGTGGGAGAACTTTTTTGCTTCACTTGTAAGGACTGATAAAAACAGTATCTGTCTTAAAATGTTTAAACATTATGCACAGAATTAGTCCATGATGGGAGTGACTGTTGCTAAGTTGTGACATGGCTGACATGGCCAATAGCATATGTGCTACATGAATGGAAGTGAGAGCAAAGTCACTTTTGGATCTCCCGTTTTTGAACATTCCAGGTGTATAGGGTGGACATAACCCAATAAAGACAAAAATCTACAGTCAAAATTTGGATTGAAATCACCCCTCTCCTACAGTAGAACAAGTTTTGCAAGATGTGAAAAGGTTAAGGATATTGTATGGTGTATTGTATTGTGGATTACAGTTACAGTTTTGTGGTTCTTCGCCTCTTTCAGCTGATTACCAAAATTTGTAAATTGTATTCTGGAAGCTTTTTACTATTTACACTTTAAATTTTCCTTTGTAGGGAAAATGTTTGCACTGTTTAAAGGCAGATAGCTTCAAAGAAGTGTAGTTTGTCATTTTTTGTATGTAAGTCAGGAGGCTTACATACAAAATAGTGTGATAAAGTATGAAGCAGTGTGCATCCCCTTCATTTTTTCTCTGTATGTTGTTATAGTACAATATACTTGTCAGTATCCTGTTGTCAGAATACTGACAAGCATCGTGACAATAGAAAAGTCAAGAAAAAAAAATAGTAGCAGTTATACCCAGCCTGCTGAATGGATAACTAATCTACAGACCACTGAAGGTGTGATAGCTGTCCTAACTCAGGTGAAAGTTTTTTAAGCTTGTGTAATGTCTCCAAAATGTAATAGACAAATTTCATTTCCACAAATAAAATACCAAAACCAAACAAACAGTCCCCAAGACATCATTGTTAAATCATTAACAATAATAGAATTTAGAATAGATTATTTGGAAACTCAAGTAGTTTTCTGTCCTCTTCTTGGGTGTGCACAATGTTTGTCATGTAAATGTATCACTTTATCTGCTCTTCAAATAAACCAGCAGGTTAACAGCAAGTAAAAGAGCTACCAAAAATACAATGCTGCTTGGTTAATTTAAGGTGTTTCTAAGCAGCGCTTTGCTGTACAGACTATGCAACACTTCATGACTGCGACACAATATTGCAATAACCAGTGTCAGTTCTTAGATGACAAGCCATAAAAGACAGACTATTCTTTCAAGGTTGCATTTGAAATTACTCTAAGTGCAGATAAAGTGCTGAAAGCCTTTTATAAAGGTCATTGTAGTCGCCATATGAGCAGCTTGTATAAACAGTTGAGTAGCTAACAGTTTCTTGATCCAGTGTCTTGATGAGTTTCTTTATCGAATTTGTCTTTAACATCAAGTAATGATTTCATAAACTTTTTTGCGAGTGATATTTTGACAAATCAAAGTCGGAATACTGGTGAGTTGCTGAAATCAAGAAAGACATACTCGAATTCCTTCTTTTGTTGCTGTTGTCATATCAGACAGCTTTCACTCAGCTGTTTGAGGAGGGCTTAATCTTTAGCCATTTCTAATACTTGTAGGTTTCAGAGCTGAAATGCAAATAATCAGTTTACACACCCATTATATACCGATCAGGCATAACATTATGGCCACTGACAGATGGAGTGAATAACACTGACTATCTCTTCATCATGGAATCTGTTTGGAGGTTGGATATATTAGGCAACAAGGGAACATTTGTTCTTTTGTGTTAGAAGCAGGTAAAATGGGAAAGCGTAAGGATTTGAGCCAGTTTGACAAGGGCCAAATTGTGATAGCTGGACGACTGGGTCAGAGCATCTTCACAACTGCAGCTCTAATGGTCTAATGGCCAGTCTGCAGTGGTCAGTATCTATCAAAAAAGGTGTCGGAATACACAATGCATCACAGTTGTTGTGTATGAGGAAACATAGCTGCAGACCAATCAGGGTGCTCATGCTGACCCCTGTGCACCGCCTAAAGCACCAACAATGGACACGCAATCATCAGAACTGAACCACAGAGTGATGGAAGACGGTGACCTAATCTGATGAATTATATTTTCTTTTACATCACATTCATGGCTGGGTGCGTGTGCATCGCTTACCTGGGCAATACATGACACAAGGATGCTGGTGCTTAGCAATGTCAGTTGTATTATATTCACAACACGATCGCATTAATTCTTAATTCCATTTATCATATTATCGAAACAATAACGTGTGGCAAGAGACAATTTTGAATGTAATACATTACATGGCTTGAACGACGTAAAAATAGGAAGTAATGTGTACATATTATTCACAGATTTAGCCTTTGATTCAGCATTGTTTCAGTATTTAAGTTGTGTAGGAACAATCTGTTAAATAAGTATTAATAGGAACAAATTGTTGTGTATTGTTATGAGCATATATGAACCTTATATTAGTTCCATATTGACTATCTTTTGTTTATTTAGTTATATATGTATCAGTTAGCATTTCCTAAGTATTTACAAAATTGTGTACCTCCCAGATACAGTTTAGCATTGATCAGGGCCCATTTGATGCTGCATAGTTAAAAGAACCTATCTGAACACGGCTGAAGCTGCGAAGCTGACATTACTGAACCTTTGCCCTGATTGCTGACTGAACAATCCCAAGTCATACTAAAGTTTTTGGAAATATGCACAATAGTTGAGGTGAACGTCTATAAAAGTACATCATTAGTGATGTGGTATATTTTTAAAAAAAAAAAGTATTTTAGTCTCAAGTTCCTTCTAAGTTTTTCTTTACTTGGTGGTAAAAACCAGGTGCTGTTATAACCACAATTATTGTCTAATAGCTTAGACAATAACTGCTGAAATACTGTCTTTGGGCAATTCCTTTTAAGATACATCACAGAAGAGTCACAATTGCATTTTGATTGTGAGAATGGGGTTCTGTTTAGCATGGTGAACAGATTCAAGATTCACTGACAGGTCGCTGCGTGTGCATGTGCCCTAGCCTAGAATTGTAGAGCTAAACAGTGACTAAACAGTTGCATTACTGACAGTGATTCCTGTTTTCTAGTTTAGCAGCTGAATTTGATCGGATCTTTGAATGTTGTGTGAGACTGTTGGATATCTAAACAATTAGATTTTGGTTTTGGGGAAAATATATTCATAGAGGGCTCTTTTCTAACTGTTAGTGTGATTCAACGCTCTTCCTTAAAGCTGCTGCTGCCTGAAAACCTCCAGTTATTTGATAACCCCAATATGTGTTTTTTTGTTTGTTTTTTGTTTGTTTTTGGGTTTTTTTTGCTGTTTCCTACTTGAATTACAACTTGCTTCTTTATTTTTTAATGGTCATTCAAAATCTTTCTTGTAGTCCAGAGTTGCAGCAGATTGGAAAATGTACTTAGAGTTACTGAAAAGCTGATTGTAGAGCTGCAAGTTTTTCTGTGAAAGTGATGCCATACTATGTAATTTCTGTATCTTCAGGTACATTACTACTGTACAGTTTGCAATGACCCAAAGTGTTGATTCTCGGACATCTGTCAAGATTTATTCCATGGTGACTTTTGAGATACAACAGTAAAGGAGTGCTTTACTTTACAGATATATATATCCCTTACAACAGAGAGCATAGGCATGAACGGATTCCACCAGCTATTACATGATCACAGTCCACAGGCCTTTTTGATAAATAAATAATTGTACATGACGTAAATATCTGTTTTAATGAAGTCTGGATTAACAACAATAATGCTTAATTTAGTAAGAAATAATTCATGAGGGACTCCAAAACCTGAAAATAACAGACAAGGTTGTGGCGACACAGAGCAGTGTCCACTTTCACCAGTCTGTTATTGGCTATATTGAACATCTCGGAATTCATTATTACCTATGTTGGTCACATCCTTTCAAACACATTAAAGAAATAGTGCTGATGCTACTATTGCTATGGTTACTCATAATATAGTCTCACTAAGGACTATACCAGAACTTTCTTGTATTATTTGACTCAGTGACATCCCGAAGTACTGTTTTCACACCAGCCAATGAGAAATGTTCAAGTGGCATACCAATATAAGAAAATAATAGTTGCGATAGAGGTAAGCATATTATGTTCAAGGTTTGGAGAGCTGAAGTGCAAACATTAAGTCATTTACTGTGGAAAATGGCTGCAATTCTGGACTGGATGTAGTCTGTGGTAGCTTTAATAACACTCAAGACGTTTCTGTTGTGTAATTTTTCTGCAAATGTCAAACATCAGCAGTTCTGGATTGATCTGTGGTCGGAGTTTCTTTTCTTGTCTGAATGTGTCATAGTTTGAGTGATGGGCATCTGAAACAGTGTGTTTGAACTATTCATCTGTTGTGGGGATATTAACATCTTTTGAACCATATTTGCTAATCAGAAAATTCTAATGAATTCATTACTTGAAATGAATATGTTCCCTATGCAAAATATACCATTAATAAACAAGCTATACTGCAACTCAGCATTCAGATCCCATGTTTGTTCATTTCATTCATACCTGCTGATATCCTACTAATCTTCACTCTTAGTGGAGGTTCCAGTAGAAGCATCCTAGCTTTGGTAGAAACATGGTGGCTCTAGTTGAAGTAAGACAAGAAATATGATCTGCCAAATTCAGTTCGAGTACCAGATATACCAGTTTTAATGGTTATCTGTTGCTGAAACACCTCAGTCATTTTTCATAAATGTGGAGGAAATAAAACGCATGTTGACTAGTTATTTGCTGCTTGAATAAAATTAAGAGAAAATATACTTCTCTTAATTTTATTCAATTGTTTAATCTCCACTAAAAAAATGTTACACGGGCCACTGACGGAGACTCACATGCAGAGCAATGAGACACGGCAACAGAGTATAGACAAAATAAACAATTTAAAATACAGACAAAATACAAAACTTAAAGGACTACCGTTAGACCTAGTCAGACTACTAAGAAGGCAACTCGGAGACAAGGAACTGATTTAGAGCTCACTCAGGCAGATCCCTCTAGTGGGCTGGCAGAATAACTAACAACACCAGAATTAAATCAGAAAACAGGTACAGAACTAACCCACGCTAAGTACTGCCAAGGAAAGAGAGTGAAACGAGATATACAAAAGCCAAGAATAAGTGGAGACAAAAAGTTTGGCTGCATTGGATATACAAAACACTAGCGATCTATCAAATACAAGGACTGATTTCGGAGATCGAGCTGAAATCTTAGCTGACAACAGATTTTAGTGGAGGGGGGAGTACAGGCAGGCTACTTTGACATAATAAAATGAACTTCATAACATTGTTTTCACAACAAAATAAAATACAACTTTGTACAAACAGGCTTAAAAAAGGGGTGGAAGTAGGTGCACCGTAAAAAAAGAATAATGGAGAAAACTTAAAATTTCAAGGCAACCTTTTGCAGGAAGACTTTTGAATTGAGTCAGCCATTTGCTTTCATTGTCCTAACTGAAATTTTATGGTTAGGACAATGACAGCAAATTGTTGACACAATTCACATATCAGCGTAAGTGTAATTGGTACATGTGACAATTCATCGTTGTACTAATTATATTTATGCTATTATGCGAATAGTCACTACTATTAAATTTTGGTTTTGTGAATATAAAGATTTTTTTTGTTCATTTATTCATAATTCATATAACTAGCAAAAGCTGATTAACTGCACAGTCATTTATTTACTTGTATTTGAACAAATACACAATTCTAAATAGAGTCAACTATTTTATTGAAAGCTTGAAACATGAAAGCTTCAAACACTAACTCACTCACTATTGGGAATAACAGTAACAAAGAGTCAAGAATGGCACATCAGCCAACAGCTAGTGTCAATAAGAGTCTATGGCACATCTGCACAAAGGTACCCGACTATAAAAACTGTATATGCCAATGTAACAGTGAAGAATGGCCCATGGAAGCTTCAAACACTAAGTCACTCACTATTACACAATAACAGTGTCAATAAAAGTCAAGAATGGCACATCTGCCCAGAGGTATGTATCCATACTATAAAAACTATATGTGCCAATGTAACAGTGAAGAATGGCACATGTAAACTGTATGTAAACACACTCACAATCACACACAATATAACTCATATTCACTCTCTATTTCATTAATACCACCAATACTACCAATAGTAGTTATAAAGCCTAACTTGTGTGTGTGTATATATATATATATATATATATATATATATATATAGAGAGAGAGAGAGAGAGAGAGAGAGAGAGAGACAAAGAGAGAGAGAATTAGCATCTACACACGTGGACAAAATTGTTGGTACCCCTCAGTTAAAGAAGGAAAAACCCACAATTTTCACTGAAATCACTTGAAACTCACAAAAGTAACAATAAAAACTTATTGAAAATTAAATAATCAAAATCAGCCATCACTTTTGAATTGTTGATTAACATAATTATTTAAAAAAACAAACTAATGAAATAGGGCTGGACAAAAATGATGGTACCCATAACTTAATATTTTGTTGCACAACCTTTTGAGGCAATCACTGCAATTAAACGATTTCTGTATATGTCAATGAGCGTTCTGCAGCTGTCAACAGGTATTTTGGCCCACTCCTCATGAGCAAACAGCTCCAGTTGTCTCAGGTTTGATGGGTGTCTTCTCCAAATGGCATGTTTCAGCTCCTTCCACATATGTTCAATGGGATTCAGATCTGGGCTCATAGAAGGCCACTTTAGAATAGTCCAAGGCTTTTCTCTCAGCCATTCTTGGGTGTTTTGGCTGTGTGTTTTGGATCGTTGTCCTGTTGGAAGACCCATGACCTGCGACTGAGACCAAGCTTTCTGACACTAGGCAGCACATTTCTCTCCAGAATGCCTTGATAGTCTTCAGATTTCATCGTACCTTGCACACTTTCAAGACACCCTGTGCCAGATGCAGCAAAGCAGCCCCAAAACATTACTGAGCCTCCTCCATGTTTCACCGTAGGGACAGTGTTCTTTTCTTCGTATGCTTGGTTTTTGAGTCTATGAACATAGAGTTGATGTGCCTTACCAAAAAGCTCCAGTTTGGTCTCATCTGTCCAAAGGACATTCTCCCAGAAGCTTTGTGGCTTGTCAACATGCATTTTTGCAAATTCCAGTCTCGCTTTTTTATGAGTTTTTTTCAGCAGTGGTGTCCTCCTTGGTCGTCTCCCATGAAGTCCACTTTGGCTCAAACAACGACGAATGGTGCGATCTGACACTGATGTACCTTGGCCTTGGAGTTCACCTTTAATTTCTTTGGAGGTTGCTCTGGGCTCTTTGGATACAATTCGAACGATCCGTCTCTTCAAATTTGTCATCAATTTTCCTCTTGCGGCCACGTCCAGGGAGGTTGGCTACTGTCCTGTGGGTCTTGAACTTCTGAATAATATGAGCCACTGTTGTCACAGGAACTTCAAGCTGTTTAGAGATGGTCTTATAGCCTTTACCTTTAAGATGTTTGTCTATAATTTTTTTTTCGGATGTCCTGGGACAATTCTCTCCTTCGCTTTCTGTTGTCCATGTTCAGTGTGGTACACACCTTTTCACCAAACAGCAGGGTGTTATGCCCCTGTCTAGGGGGTAGGGTGCACAACATAAAGTAAAAAAAGAAGAAGAAAAAATAACCCCGAATATTTCCCCAGTCCCCAAAAGAAACAACAGTCTAACAAGTTCTAAAAAATACCAGAATTTATTTTGCAATATAACTACAACTTAAAGAGGCCACTGCATGGGCTGTTCATTCAAAACCAACAAAAGACGGATACAAACTAAAGAGGCATGTCTTGCTCTCAAACAAAAGAAAATATCCAATCCAAATACATACACAATAAGCAAAAAAAAAACCTACTAAACCAAACAACAAAACTCCGCTACTGTAATCGAATTCAAATATTTGGAGGCTGGGGAGACACACAAAGGGTGCTGCTGTCAAAGTGGCTCCTCCATCACTGCCGGCCGCCAGGATTTGAAATGACAGCCAGCCAATCAGCATTGTCCGCCAACCACGCCTCCTGCACACAAAGATTTACACAGAATCCACAGAGCACCCACTCCCAGACAATAAAACAGTTCGAAACTACAACAACAAAAAAAACAAAAAACAAATACGGCCACGGCCGTAACACCCCCATCACCAAAGAAACAAACATTTCCCCCATAATGTTTGTCTCTCAGGGAGGGAGATGCACACGGGACAGAGCATCGGCTATCACATTTTCACTGCCTTTCTTATGGTGGATCTCAATGTTAAAATCTTGCACCAGCAGTGACCATCTCATCAGCCGGCGGTTTTTGTTGCTCATCTGCGCCAAAAACACCAGGGGATTATGGTCGGTGAAGACCAGAACGGGCAGTGGACTAAGCACCAGGTACACTTCAAAATGCTGCAGAGCAAGCAACAATGACAGCGCCTCCTGCTCGATGGTGCTGTATTGGAGCTGGTGTCTGTTAAACTTTTTTGAGAAGTACGCCACCGGATGGTCAACACCACTGGCATCCTCCTGCAGCAGGACCGCCCCAGCACCACGTGCGCTGGCATCCACCTCCAGCTTGAAGGGGCGCGCGAAGTCAGGAGCTGAGAGGACAGGTGTGCTGCACAGGAGCGCCTTAGCTGACTCGAAGGATTTCTGGCATACCGAGGACCAGACGAATGGCCGAGAGACACTGGTCAGGCTTGTCAGAGGGGCAACTACATCAGCGAAATTCCTGCAAAAGCCTCGGTAATAACCTGCCATTCCGAGGAAACGGCGGAGCTGGCGGCGGGTCTGAGGCACGGGATAATCAAGGATGGCCTGAACCTTCGAGGAGAGAGCGCGCACCTGCCCCTGGCCAACCTCCTTACCCAAGTAAGTCACGGTGGCCCTACCGAATTCACATTTGGCCAGGTTGAGGGTGAGAGACGCTTTCTGCAGCCTGCCAAAAATAACACGAAGAGTGTTTACATGCTCACACCACGTGCTGGAGTAAGCAACAACATCATCCAAGTAAACCTCACAGTTACGAACATCAGATAGAACTCTATGCATAAGACGCTGAAAGGTGGCAGGAGCATTCCGCAGGCCAAAAGGCATGACCGTATACTGCAGGAAACTGTCGGGAGTCACGAAAGCAGAGATTTCAGACGCACGAGGGGTTAACGGGACTTGCCAATAGCCTTTCAACAAATCTAATTTTGTTACGAATTTGGCTGAGCCAACGCGGTCCACACAGTCTTCCATCCTGGGCAGAGGATACGAGTCAGGCTTTGTTGCTTTATTAACTTTTCTGAAATCCGTGCAGAACCGAGGAGTTTTATCCGGCTTCGGAACGAGCAAGCACGGAGAACTCCACGCGCTGCAGCTAGGGATTGCCAAGCCATTCTCCAGCAGGTAAGCCACCTCCTGCTGGAACAGAGCGCGTTTTGTGGGGTTCACGCGATAAGCATGCTGTTTAATGGGCGGATGATCACCAACGTCAATATCATGGGACAGAACAGTAGTACGGGAGGGAGTATCTGAAAATAGTGACAGGTGATCATTGATTAAACTGTAGACATCTTTTATAGCGGTGTCACTCAGGTGGGAAAGGTGGGTTTTTAAGTCTGCCAAAATCTCTGAATTTTGGAGACGAGCACAGGAGTCAGCCACAGAGACACGAAGGCCGTCGCTCTCCGGGAAATACTGAGAAGGAGGCAGAGGGGCACTAGCAACAGAGAGCACGGCTGAGGACGACGAAGTGACATCTAAGTCACGGTTATAATACGCCTTCATCATATTGATGTGGCACACACGAGTCTTCCTCCTCCTGTCTGGGGTTCCAACCACATAATCAGTTTCACTTAGTTTTTTCTGCACTGCATAGGGCCCACAAAATTTTGCTTGAAGGGCGGAACCAGGAGTCGGAAGCAGAATCAGGACTTTATCACCAATTTGGAATTCTCTTTTCACACTTTTTTTGTCAAATTGCTTTTTCATTTTCTTTTGGGATGCCGAAAGAGAGCTGCGCGCGGCATCGCAGGCTTTGTGAAGGCGCTCCCTAAAAGAACTCACATAGTCTAACACGTTTACAGGTGGGCCTGGAATATCGGACAGGTATTTCTCACGGAGCCATCTCAGAGGCCCACGCACTGTGTGACCGAACACTAATTCGGCGGTTCTAAAACCGGTAGATTCCTGTACACTTTCACGCGCCGCGAGGAGGATAAAAGGCAGCCCCTCATCCCACTCCTTGCCAGACTCGAGACAATATATTTTTAACATTGACTTTAACGTCTGATGAAAACGTTCCAGTGCACCTTGAGATTCTGGATGAAAACTACTGGCTTTTCGATGTTTTATGGACAGAGTGGAGAGAACCTGAGCGAACAGCTTGGATGTGAAATTGGTACCTTGATCTGTCTGGATGGATTTTGGCATACCGAATGTGGAGAAGAAATTTACCAGGGCTTTTATGACGGCTTTGGTTTTGATTGTGCGCAGCGGGATAGCCTCGAGGTACCGGGTTGCTGCACACATTAGAGTTAGCAGGTACTGATGACCGGACTTTGTTTTGGGAAGTGGACCTACACAGTCTATGATTATATGCTCAAATGGCTCACCGAGAGCCGGGATTGGCTGCAGAGGAGCAGGTGGAATAACCTGATTTGGTTTGCCGCTAAGTTGACAGACATGACAGGATCTACAGAAGGTGGACACATCACTCTTCAAACCTGGCCAAAAGAAATAACGCAGGATACGGTGGTAAGTCTTTTTAATTCCTAAATGACCAGAAAAGTTGTCATGTGCAAGACTAAGGACTTGGGGACGAAATTTTTGAGGCACAACCACCTGTTGAACCGAATTCCAACCCAGATCACCAGAAGGGGGGGCGTACTTACGCATTAGTATACCATTATCAATGCAGTACACAGAGGGCTTATCGGTGTTTGCGCTGGCAGCAGATGAGAGGCAGGTTGTCAGAGATGGATCAGTCTGCTGTGAAAGAGCAAACTCAGCCCTATCAACAACAAAGGACAGGTTAGCATCAGTTGGCAGCAAGTATTCGGCTACACATTTATCAGATTTTCCAACATTTTTTTCTGTTCTCACAGGAACATCATCAGCACACATAAAAGAATCAGATAGATCCAATACATCACCAAACTTGCGCGCCTGGGCGCGCGTAACGGCACAAGCCGGGAACACAGAGGAGTCACTGACAGCAGCAGGGGCAGAAAAATCCACAATAGGATGTTCGATCACTTCGGGCGTCGGAAAAACCTTTTCACCCGCTAAGTCGTTTCCAAGAATGAGCGCAACACCACGCACCGGTAAACGAGAACGAACGCCAATTTTAACTGGGCCAGAGACGAGAGGTGAGCGCAAAAAAACAGTGTGCAGCGGTGTTCGTAACACGCTCATTTTAACACTCCACAGAAGAGCATCAGAACCACAAAAAGATTCGTTTGAAAACGGCAAAACGCTCTGAAGAATAAGGGACTGTGTAGCCCCCGTGTCGCGCAAAATAGTGACGGGAACCTGGTTCTCCTCCTGACCCGCCAGCGACACCGAACCCTTGAGGATGAATGGGCGGTAAGCTTTATCCACCTCAGCAGGTTCACCTGTGCTGGACGGGGAGGGACCAGGAGCGGGCTGAACGAAACCAACACTTTTAGGGTTTTTAATATTTAGGTTCTGTCGTTTCCGCTGCAGAGCTGGGCAGTCCGAAATCACATGCCCAGATACACGGCAGTAAAAGCACTCACGTGTCTCAGCGGATGCGGCGTTTGTGCGTGGAGGAGTCTTAGGTGATGTGCGCTGGGGTTTGCCCACACCGCCAAAGGAGACGTCACGTCGTATCGGAGGAAAAGAGACACGATGTGTTAACACAAATTCATCTGCAAGCACAGCGGCTTTGGACAGTGTGTCGACCTTTTGTTCATTTAAATAAACAACAATTTTATCAGGGAGACACGACTTAAACTCTTCCAATAAGAGCAGTTCACGAAGCTGTGCAAAATCAGAGACCTTACTGGCAGCACACCACTTGTCCAGTAAAAGCGTTTTCTCTCTCGCAAACTCCACGTAGGTTTGGTTGGCAGATTTTTCACAGTTGCGAAATTTTTGGCGATAAGCCTCCGGTACTAATTCATAGGCCCGCAACACAGTAGCCTTAACAATAGCATAATCCAGACTTTCATTAATGGATAAGGATGCACAAACTTCCTGAGCTTTCCCCACTAGTTTACACTGGAGCAGCAAACTCCACACATCCTTGGGCCAACTAAGAGTTGCTGCAATGCGCTCAAAAGCGTTAAAGTAAGAATCCACCTCAGCTTCCCTAAACGTTGGCACCAGAGCAATATGTCTACTAACATCAAATTTCTCAGCGACAGCGGCGGGAGGATTTAAAGGGCTAGACAAAGGAGAAGCCCTGCCCAGCTCTAACGCCCTTATACGGAGGTGCATGAGCTCAACCTCTCGGGTTCTTGTCTCCAGCTCCACCTCCTTCAAACGAAGGGCCAGCTTCAGGTCCTCTGTATCGACTCCAGCCTGTAGGAGAGCGATAGGATCAGGAGAGGCCATAGCGGGTTTGGCAGCCTCCGCTCCCACATCCACCAGGCCGCTGGGGACCGGCTTAGCCGTGGTCGCCTCCGCCATCATCGGACGTGGCACCTCCTCAGGAGCACCGACAGACGCGGACTCTGCCGCCACTATGCCTTCCCTCACCAAATGCTGTGTCAGCTGAGCCTTAATCTCTGCCTTCTTGGCCATAAAGGGCAGAGAAACATTAAACAAATTGGCAATTAATAACAAATCTGCTTTGGTGCACTTATTTAACTTTTCCAGGGTAGGAGTTTGTGCAAACGCATCCAGATCCATACCCCAACACACAAAGAAAAAACTGCCAACCAACTAGAAAAAACCGAAAAAATACTCACCACGAACGCACAGGAGAAAAAACCAGATAGGACGAGCCCCCAAATTATGTTATGCCCCTGTCTAGGGGGTAGGGTGCACAACATAAAGTAAAAAAAAAAAAGAAGAAAAATAACCCCGAATATTTCCACAGTCCCCAAAAGAAACAACAGTCTAACAAGTTCTAAAAAAATACCAGAATTTATTTTGCAATATAACTACAACTTAAAGAGGCCACTGCATGGGCTGTTCATTCAAAACCAACAAAAGACGGATACAAACTAAAGAGGCATTTCTTGCTCTCAAACAAAAGAAAATATCCAATCCAAATACATACACAATAAGCAAAAAAAACCCTACTAAACCAAACAACAAAACTCCGCTACTGTAATCGAATTCAAATATTTGGAGGCTGGGGAGACACACAAAGGGTGCTGCTGTCAAAGTGGCTCCTCCATCACTGCCGGCCGCCAGGATTTGAAATGACAGCCAGCCAATCAGCATTGTCCGCCAACCACGCCTCCTGCACACAAAGATTTACACAGAATCCACAGAGCACCCACTCCCAGACAATAAAACAGTTCGAAACTACAACAACAAAAAAAACAAAAAAACAAATACGGCCACGGCCGTAACAAGGGTGACTACTTGTCTCCCTTTAAATAGGCAGACTGACTGATTATGAGTTTGGAAACACCTGTGATGTCAATTAAATGACACACCTGAGTTAATCATGTCACTCTGGTCAAATAGTTTTCAATCTTTTATAGAGGTACCATCATTTTTGTCCAGGCCTGTTTCATTAGTTTGTTTTTTTTAAATAATTATGTTAATCAACAATTCAAAAGTAATGGCTGTTTTTGATTATTTAATTTTCAATAAATTTTTATTTATTGTTACTTTTGTGAGTTTCCAGTGATTTCAGTGAGAATTGTGGGTTTTTCCTTCTTTAACTGAGGGGTACCAACAATTTTGTCCACGTGTGTATTTGACCACACTGTGCATTTCAGCTCAGGACCACCATTTGAAGCGCAGAAGAATCATGAAGGTTGAATTAACGTGAAGTTCATGTTGAGAAACAAATTTCTTCCACAGAATGACTTGAACTGTGATAAATATGAAGGAAAATGATGTTTTAGGTGTTCTGGATGTAACGAATTGCAGGGACAACATATTTGAGCAAAATGTCAATTTAAGCTCAGAAACAGCATTTGAAGCGCAGAAAAATCGTGAAGGTTGAATTTGCGCGAAGTTCATGTTGACACACAAATTTCTTCCTCAGAATAACTTGAACTGTGATAAATATGAAGGAAAATGATGTTTTAGGTGTTCTGGATGTAACGAATTTCAGGGACAACATATTTGGGAAAAATGTGAATTTCAGCTCAGAAACAGCATTTGCAGCGCAGGAAAATCAGGAAGGCAACATTGACGTGGATTTCATGTTGACACACAAAGTTGTTCTTCAGAATGACTTGAAATGTGATCAGTATGAAGGCAGATGATGTTTAAGGTGTTGTTTATGTAAGGAATTGCATGAACAGCATATTTCACCAAACTGTGCATTTCAGCTCAGAAACAGCATTTGAAGCGCAGGAAAATCAGGAAGGCAACATTGACGTGAATTTCATGTTGACACACAAAGTTCTTCTTCAGAATGACTTGAAATGTGATAAATATGAAGGAAAATGATGTTTTAAGTGTTCTGGATGTAACGAATTGCAGGGACAACATTATTGGAGCAAAATGTCAATTTGAGCTCAGAAACAGCATTTGAAGCGCAGACAAGTCATGAAGGCTACATTAACGCGAATTTCATGTTGACACACAAATTTCTTCTTCAGAATGATTTCAAATGTGATCAGTAGGAAGGCAAATGATGTTTGAGTTGACTTGGTTTGAAGGAATCGCATGAACAAGCATTCACGTGAAGTCCATGTTGACTCACAAATTTCTTCATCAGTATGACTTGAAATGTGATAAATGTGAAGGCAGATGATGTTTAAGGTGTTGTTTATGTAAGGAATTGCATGAGCAGCATATTAGACCAAACTGTGCATTTCAGCACAGCACCACCATTTGAAGCGCAGAAGAGTCATGAAGTTTGATTTAACGTGAAGTTCATGTTGACAGACAAATTTGTTACTCAGAATGACTTGAAATGTGATACATATGAAAGAAAATGATGTTTAAGGTGTTGTTTATGTAAGGAATTGCATGAACAGCATATTTGACCAAACTGTGCATTTCAGCTCAGAAACAGCATTTGAAGCGCAGGAAAATGAAAAAAGCAACATTAACGTGAATTTCATGTTGACACACAAAGCTCTTCTTCAGAATGACTTGAAATGTGATAAATATGAAGGAAAATGATGTTTTAGGTGTTCTGCATGTAGCGAATTGCATGAACAGCATATTTGACCAAACTGTGCATTTCAGCTCAGAAACAGCATTTGAAGCGCAGGAAAATCAGGAAGGCAACATTGACGTGAATTTCATGTTGACTCACTAAGTTCTTCTTCAGAATGACTTGAAATGTGATCAGTATGAAGGCAGATGATGTTTAAGGTGTTGTTTATGTAAGGAATTGCATGAACAGCATATTTGACCAAACTGTGCATTTCAGCTCAGAAACAGCATTTGAAGCGCAGGAAAATCAGGAAAGCAACATTGACGTGAAGTTCATGTTGACACACAAAGTTCTTCTTCAGAATGACTTGAAATGTGATAAATATGAAGGCAGATGATGTTTTAGGTGTTCTGCATGTAGCGAATTGCATGAACAGCATATTTGACCAAACTGTGCATTTCTGCTCAGAAACAGCATTTGAAGCTGTCAAGTAAGATGCAGATGTTGAGGTCTCAGAGAGGACTCAGGCTCATTACGGCCCTAAGGTAACAAAGGTTTTGAAGCAGACAAATAAAGATCTTAAGAAGAAACATTATAAGTTAATCATATGATTATGCTTGCTAAAATATACACATATATATTTTTTTGAAGTGTTAATTTGATTAAAGTAATGATTCAGATGATTTATTATGTTCAGATTGAGAAGAATGATTTAAGAAGTGATTCTGTGTGAAGTAATCCTTGTTTAGGCTCTGTGTGTGCGTACAGGCCTCATAAGCTTGTGAGTCCAGGCCTTAAGAAAGCAGAAGTGCAGTAAACAACAGTCACCATGACTCGGCAGCCACAATGACATTGCAGCTTCCTCAGAAACAAGGGAAGTTTGGGAAAAACCCAAAAGGGTGGGCTGAAATGTGTGTGTGTTGAACAGAATGTGGACACTGTGTATTTGCTGTAACAACATGACTTCTGTATTACTGCTGTATGTGATGACAAAGTTGATTGCATAAGTTAGACGGTGTCAGAGGGCGTACCTAGCCAGTTTTGTGTGTCTGGAGAGAGTATAAGAATGGGAGAGCAGAGACATTATTGGGGAGTCGTTCGCCGGAGCTGCGAAGAAGCGCTGCAAAGGGAACTTGGCCGGAGTTCTGAAGAATCTTCACCTTCCTCTTTTGCTCAAGAGACGGGAAGACGACGCGGGACTTAGGCTCCAGAGATCGCTGAGGACATCGTTGGAAGCAAAGTCTTTTTCTGACTTTGTTCAAGCGAAGACCACACTCTGCCAAGCGGAGAGTCCTAAGAGGTTCTGCAGTTATCCAGAAGAAACCAATAGAGGGAAGAACCGACTACACCCGAAGAGGCAAAGGAGGCAACAGCACCGGGCTGTTCCCCTCCCCGGGGCTGGGAGACCCAGTGACCCACTACAGCCTGAACAGACGAGGGTTTTCCATCACCACCATACCACAGAGAAGACAGCTGGGGCGTAAGCACTAACGTTCCAGGCGATTCCCAAGATAACTGCCAGACTACGATTGGCTTACAGGACTCCTCCGCTCCCCCCTGCCGAGGGATAAGATCCTTTTGTCCACAAAGAAGACATCGTACCGAGTCCTCCGGACAACTGAGTGCTTTTCCCAGACGCAAGACAAGACCGAGTGATACGGTAGTGGCCACGCTGTTCGCTCTCTCTCCTAAATTTAATAATTAGAGAAGATTGTCAGGTACGCTCAATTTATTTACTTTAGTCTCATTTTTTAATCAGAAATAATTAATTGTTTTAATCATGAATTGATGCTGTGCTCTTGCTAAAATTTGCTTAATAAAACGCTCTATTGCATTTAAAGAGAAGCCTAATGAAATTATTATAAACCACTGAAAATCTGCATAGTGGTAAAAAGTTAAGTTGATTGTGTGCATTTAATCCAATGGTTCTTACAGGTTACTCAGTCCAAATTGAGAATGTTTAAACATTACCCCTGAGGTTAGTTCTTTCCAAACCTCTAAAACGAACCCAGGAATAGCACCAAGTGCAGGCAAGTCCTTAGAGAGAAGCTGACCGAAAACGGACGTGAATGATAAATCAATTCTACTACTTAGAAAGGCTGCTCAGTGGGATAGCATTTATCAGATAAGAGGGGTGAGACGTTCGGATGCAAGGCAGTTAGAACCTGGGCGAGTGTCTCTCAATTCCAGCTTAATTTATTCTGCTGAAACCTGTTAGGGGAAATACTAATAGGCAGATAGAATCTAACCCTTTAAACGGAGAGCTGGACGAACTTTAACCTGAGGCAAGGGTTAAAAAAGGCTAGACTGGCGAACAAAGCGCAGGAAAATCAGGAAGGCAACATTGACGTGAATTTCATGTTGACTCACAAAGTTCTTCTTCAGAATGACTTGAAATGTGATAAATATGAAGGAAAATGATGTTTTAAGTGTTCTGGATGTAACGAATTGCAGGGACAACATTATTGGAGCAAAATGTCAATTTGAGCTCAGAAACAGCATTTGAAGCGCAGACAAATCATGAAGGCTGCATTAACGCGAATTTCATGTTGACACACAAATTTCTTCTTCAGAATGATTTCAAATGTGATCAGTAGGAAGGCAGATGATGTTTAAGGTGTTGTTTATGTAAGGAATTGCATGAGCAGCATATTAGAAAAAAACTGCATTTAAGCACAGCACCACCATTTGAAGCGCAGATGAGTCATGAAGTTTTGATTTAAGTTCAAACTGCATTTGAAGCGCAGGATAATCAGAAAGGTAACATTGACCTGACTTTCATGTTGACACACTTCTTCTTCAGAATGCCTTGAAATGTGATAGATATGAAGGAAAATGATGTTTTAGGTGTTCTGCATGTAGCGAATTGCATGAGCAGCATATTAGACCAAACTGTGCATCTCAGCACAGCACCACCATTTGAAGCGCAGAAGAGTCATGAAGTTTGATTTAACGTGAAGTTCATGTTGACGAACAAATTTCTTCTTCAGAATGACTTCAAATGTGATCAGTAGGAAGGCAAATGATGTTTGAGTTGACTTGGTTTGCAGGAATGGCATGAACAAGCATGCACGTGAAGTTCATGTTGACTCACAAATTTCGTCATCAGTATGACTTGAAATGTGATACATATGAAAGAAAATGATGTTTAAGGTGTTGTTTATGTAAGGAATTGCATGAACAGCATATTAGACCAAACTGTGCATTTCAGCACAGCACCACCATTTGAAGCGCAGAAGAGTCATGAAGTTTGATTTAACGTGAAGTTCATGTTGACAAACAAATTTCTTACTCAGAATGACTTGAACTGTGATAAATATGAAAGAAAATGATGTTTAAGGTGTTGTTTATGTAAGGAATTGCATGAACAGCATATTTGACCAAACTGTGCATTTAAGCTAAGAAACAGCATTTGAAGCGCAGGAAAATCAAGAAGGCAACATTAACGTGAATTTCATGTTGACACACAAAGTTCTTCTTCAGAATGACTTGAAATATGATGAATATGAAGGAAAATGATGTTTTAGGTGTTCTGCATGTAGCGAATTGCATGAACAGCATATTTGACCAAACTGTGCATTTCAGCTCGGGAATAGCATTTGAAGCGCAGGAAAATCAGGAAGGCAACATTGACGTGAATTTAATGTTGACTCACAAAGTTCTTCTTCAGAATGACTTGAAATGTGACCAGTATGAAGGCAGATGATGTTTAAGGCGTTGTTTATGTAAGGAATTGCATGAACAGCATATTTGAGCAAAATGTCAATTTGAGCTCAGAAACAGCATTTGAAGCGCAGACAAGTCATGAAGGCTACATTAACGCGAATTTCATGTTGACACAAAAATTTCTTCTTCAGAATGATTTGAAATGTGATCGGTAGGAAGGGAAATGATGTTTGAGTTGACTTGGTTTGAAGGAATGGCATGAACACACATTCACGTGAAGTTCATGTTGACAGCCAAATTTGTTACTCAGAATGACTTGAAATGTGATAAATATGAAAGAAAATGATGTTTAAGGTGTTGTTTATGTAAGGAATTGCATGAGCAGCATATTTGACCAAACTGTGCATTTCAGCTCAGAAACAGCATTTGAAGCGCAGTAAAATAAAGAAGGCAACATTAACGTGAATTTCATGTTGACACACAAAGTTCTTCTTCAGAATGACTTGAAATTTGATGAATATGAAGGAAAATGATGTTTTAGGTGTTCTGCATGTCGCGAATTGCATGAACAGCATATTTGACCAAACTGTGCATTTCAGCTCAGAAATAGCATTTGAAGCGCAGGAAAATCAGGAAGGCAACATTGACGTGAATTTAATGTTGACTCACAAAGTTCTTCTTCAGAATGACTTGAAATGTGACCAGTATGAAGGCAGATGATGTTTAAGGTGTTGTTTATGGAAGGAATTGCATGAACAGCATATTTGACCAAACTGTGCATTTCAGCTCAGAAACAGCATTTGAAGCGCAGGAAAATCAGGAAGGCAACATTGACGTGAATTTCATGTTGAAACACAAAGTTCTTCTTCAGAATGACTTGAAATGTGATAAATATGAAGGCAGATGATGTTTTAGGTGTTCTGCATGTAGCGAATTGCATGAACAGCATATTTGACCAAACTGTGCATTTCAGCTCGGGAATAGCATTTGAAGCGCAGGAAAATCAGGAAGGCAACATTGACGTGAATTTAATGTTGACTCACAAAGTTCTTCTTCAGAATGACTTGAAATGTGATAAATATGAAGGCAGATGATGTTTAAGGTGTTGTTTATGTAAGGAATTGCATGAACAGCATATTTGACCAAACTGTGCATTTCAGCTCAGAAACAGCATTTGAAGCGCAGGAAAATCAGGAAGGCAACATTGACGTGAATTTCATGTTGACTCAGAAAGTTCTTCAGAATGACTTGAAATGTGATCAGTATGAAGGCAGATGATGTTTAAGGTGTTGTTTATGTCAGGAATTGCATGAGCAGCATATTTGACCAAACTGTGCATTTCTGCTCAGAAACAGCATTTGAAGCGCAGGAAAAATGAGGAAGGCAACATTGACGTGAATTTCATGTTGACTCAGAAAGTTCTTCAGAATGACTTGAAATGTGATAAATATGAAGGCAGATGATGTTTAAGGTGTTGTTTATGTAAGGAATTGCATGAGCAGCATATTAGACCAAACTGTGCATTTCAGCACAGCACCACCATTTGAAGCGCAGACGAGTCATGAAGTTTTGATTCAAGTTCAAACTGCATTTGAAGCGCAGGATAATCAGAAAGGTAACATTGACCTGATTTTCATGTTGACACACAAAGTTCTTCTTCAGAATGCCTTGAAATGTGATAGATATGAAGGAAAATGATGTTTTAGGTGTTCTGCATGTAGCGAATTGCATGAGCAGCATATTAGACCAAACTGTGCATTTCAGCACAGCACCACCATTTGAAGCGCAGAAGAGTCATGAAGTTTGATTTAACGTGAAATTCATGTTGACAAACAAATTTCTTACTCAGAATGACTTGAACTGTGATAAATATGAAGGAAAATGATGTTTTCGGTCTTCTGGATGTAACGAATTGCAGGGACAACATATCTGAGCAAAATGTCAATTTGAGCTCACAAACAGCATTTGAAGCGCAGACAAGTCATGAAGGCTACATTAACGCGAATTTCATGTTGACACACAAATTTCTTCTTCAGAATGATTTGAAATGTAATCGGTAGGAAGGCAAATGATGTTTGAGTTGACTTGGTTTGAAGGAATGGCATGAACACACATTCACGTGAAGTTCATGTTGACAGACAAATTTGTGACTCAGAATGACTTGAAATGTGATGAATATGAAAGAAAATGATGTTTAAGGTGTTGTTTATGTAAGGAATTGCATGAACAGCATATTTGACCAAACTGTGCATTTCAGCTCAGAAACAGCATTTGAAGCGCAGTAAAATAAAGAAGGCAACATTAACGTGAATTTCATGTTGACACACAAAGTTCTTCTTCAGAATGACTTGAAATGTGATGAATATGAAGGAAAATGATGTTTTAGGTGTTCTGCATGTCGCGAATTGCATGAACAGGATATTTGACCAAACTGTGCATTTCAGCTCAGAAATAGCATTTGAAGCGCAGGAAAATCAGGAAGGCAACATTGACGTGAATTTAATGTTGACTCACAAAGTTCTTCTTCAGAATGACTTGAAATGTGACCAGTATGAAGGCAGATGATGTTTAAGGTGTTGTTTATGTAAGGAATTGCATGAACAGCATATTTGAGCAAAATGTCAATTTGAGCTCAGAAACAGCATTTGAAGCGCAGACAAGTCATGAAGGCTACATTAACGCGAATTTCATGTTGACACAAAAATTTCTTCTTCAGAATGATTTGAAATGTGATCGGTAGGAAGGCAAATGATGTTTGAGTTGACTTGGTTTGAAGGAATGGCATGAACACACATTCACGTGAAGTTCATATTGACAGACAAATTTGTTACTCAGAATGACTTGAAATGTGATAAATATGACAGAAAATGATGTTTAAGGTGTTGTTTATGTAAGGAATTGCATGAACAGCATATTTGACCAAACTGTGCATTTCAGCTCAGAAACAGCATTTGAAGCGCAGGAAAATCAGGAAGGCAACATTGACTTGAAGTTCATGTTGACACACAAAGTTCTTCTTCAGAATGACTTGAAATGTGATAAATATGAAGGCAGATGATGTTTTAGGTGTTCTGTATGGAGCGAATTGCATGAACAGCATATTTGACCAAACTGTGCATTTCAGCTCAGAAACAGCATTTGAAGCGCAGGATAATCAGGAAGGCAACATTGACCTGAATTTCATGTTGACACACAAAGTTCTTCTTCAGAATGACTTGAAATGTGATAGATATGAAGGAAAATGATGTTTTAGGTGTTCTGCATGTAGCGAATTGCATGAACAGCATATTTGACCAAACTGTGCATTTCAGCTCAGAAACAGCGTTTGAAGCGCAGAATAATCACGAAGGCAACATTGACGTGAATTTCATGTTGACTCACTAAGTTCTTCTTCCGAATGACTTGAAATGTGATCAGTATGAAGGCAGATGATGTTTAAGGTGTTGTTTATGTAAGGAATTGCATGAACAGCATATTTGACCAAACTGTGCATTTCAGCTCAGAAACAGCATTTGAAGCGCAGGAAAATCACGAAGGCAACATTGACGTGAATTTCATGTTGACTCACTAAGTTCTTCTTCCGAATGACTTGAAATGTGATCAGTATGAAGGCAGATGATGTTTAAGGTGTTGTTTATGTAAGGAATTGCATGAACAGCATATTTCACCAAACTCTGCATTTCAGCACAACACGACCACTTGAAGCGCAGAAGAGTCATGAAGTTTGATTTAACGTGAAGTTCATGTTGACAAACAAATTTCTTCCTCAGAATGACTTGAACTGTGATGAATATGAAGGAAAATGATGTTTTCGGTGTTCTGCATTTAGCGAATTGCTTGAACAACATATTTGACCAAACTGTGCATTTCAGTTCAGAAACAGCATTTGAAGCGCAGGAAAACCAGGAAGGTAACATTGACCTGAATTTCATGGTGACACACAAATTTCTTCTTCAGAATGATTTCAAATGTGATCAGCAGGAAGGCAAATGATGTTTGAGTTGACTTGGTTTGAAGGAATCGCATGAACAAGCATTCACGTGAAGTCCATGTTGACTCACAAATTTCTTCATCAGTATGACTTGAAATGTGATAAATATGAAGGCAGATGATGTTTAAGGTGTTGTTTATGTAAGGAATTGCATGAGCAGCATATTAGACCAAACTGTGCATTTCAGCACAGCACCACCATTTGAAGCGCAGACGAGTCATGAAGTTGTGATTTAAGTTCAAACTGCATTTTAAGCGCAGGATAATCAGAAAGGTAACATTGACCTGACTTTCATGTTGACACACAAAGTTCTCCTTCAGAATGATTTGAAATGTGATAAATATGAAGAAAAATGATGTTTTAAGTGCTCTGGATGTAACGAATTGCAGGGACAACATTATTGGAGCAAAATGTCAATTTGAGCTCAGAAACAGCATTTGAAGCGCAGACAAGTCATGAAGGCTACATTAACGCGAATTTCATGTTGACACACAAATTTCTTCTTCAGAATGATTTCAAATGTGATCAGTAGGAAGGCAAATGATGTTTGAGTTGACTTGGTTTGAAGGAATCGCATGAACAAGCATTCACGTGAAGTCCATGTTGACTCACAAATTTCTTCATCAGTATGACTTGAAATGTGATAAATATGAAGGCAGATGATGTTTAAGGTGTTGTTTATGTAAGGAATTGCATGAACCGCATATTAGACCAAACTGTGAATTTCAACACAGCACCACCATTTGAAGTGAAGAAGAGTCATGAAGTTTGATTTCACGTGAAGTTCATGTTGACAAACAAATTTCTTCCTCAGAATGACTTGAACTGTGTTAAATATGAAGGAAAATGATGTTTTAGGTGTTCTGGATGTAACGAATTGCAGGGACAACATATTTGAGCAAAATGTCAATTTGAGCTCAGAAACAGCATTTGAAGCGCAGGAAAATCAGGAAGGAAACATTAACGTGAATTTCATGTTGACACACAAAGTTCTTCTTCAGAATGACTTGAAATGTGATAAACATGAAGGAAAATGATGTTTTAGGTGTTCTGCATGTAGCGAATTGCATGAACAGCATATTTGACCAAACTGTGCATTTCAGCTAAGAAACAGCATTTGAAGCGCAGGAAAATCAGGAAGGTAACATTGACGTGAATTTCATGTTGACTCACAAAGTTCTTCTTCAGAATGACTTGAAATGTGATCAGTATGAAGGCAGATGATGTTTAAGGTGTTGTCTATGTGAGGAATTGCATGAACAGCATATTTGACCAAACTGTGCATTTCAGCTCAGAAACAGCATTTGAAGCACAGGAAAATCAGGAAGGCAACATTGACGTGAATTTCATGTTGACACAAAAATTTCTTCTTCAGAATGATTTGAAATGTGATCGGTAGGAAGGCAAATGATGTTTGAGTTGACTTGGTTTGAAGGAATGGCATGAACACACATTCACGTGAAATTCATGTTGACAGACAATTTTGTTACTCAGAATGACTTGAAATGTGATGAATATGAAAGAAAATGATCTTTAAGGTGTTGTTTATGTAAGGAATTGCATGAACAGCATATTTGACCAAACTGTGCATTTCAGCTCAGAAACAGCATTTGAAGCGCAGTAAAATAAAGAAGGCAACATTAACGTGAATTTCATGTTGACACACAAAGTTCTTCTTCAGAATGACTTGAAATGTGATGAATATGAAGGAAAATGATGTTTTAGGTGTTCTGCATGTAGCGAATTGCATGAACAGCATATTTCACCAAACTGTGCATTTCAGCTCAGAAATAGCATTTGAAGCGCAGGAAAATCAGGAAGGCAACACTGACGTGAATTTAATGTTGACTCACAAAGTTCTTCTTCAGAATGACTTGAAATGTGACCAGTATGAAGGCAGATGATGTTTAAGGTGTTGTTTATGTAAGGAATTGCATGAACAGCATATTTGAGCAAAATGTCAATTTGAGCTCAGAAACAGCATTTGAAGCGCAGACAAGTCATGAAGGCTACATTAACGCGAATTTCATGTTGACACAAAAATTTCTTCTTCCGAATGATTTGAAATGTGATCGGTAGGAAGGCAAATGATGTTTGAGTTGACTTGGTTTGAAGGAATGGCATGAACACACATTCACGTGAAGTTCATATTGACAGACAAATTTGTTACTCAGAATGACTTGAAATGTGATAAATATGACAGAAAATGATGTTTAAGGTGTTGTTTATGTAAGGAATTGCATGAACAGCATATTTGACCAAACTGTGCATTTCAGCACAGCACCACCATTTGAAGCGCAGAAGAGTCATGAAGTTTGATTTAACGTGAAGTTCATGTTGACAAACAAATTTCTTCTTCCGAATGACTTGAAATGTGATAAATATGAAGGAAAATGATGTTTTAGGTGTTCTGCATGTAGCGAATTGCATGAACAGCATATTTGACCAAACTGTGCATTTCAGCTCAGAAACAGCATTTGAAGCGCAGGAAAATCAGGAAGGCAACATTGACGTGAATTTCATGTTGACACACAAAGTTCTTCTTCAGAATGACTTGAAATGTGAGCAGTATGAAGGCAGATGATGTTTAAGGTGTTGTTTATGTAAGGAATTGCATGAACAGCATATTTCACCAAACTCTGCATTTCAGCACAACACGACCACTTGAAGCGCAGAAGAGTCATGAAGTTTGATTTAACGTGAAGTCCATGTTGACTCACAAAGTTCTTCTTCAGAATGCCTTGAAATGTGATAGATATGAAGGAAAATGATGTTTTAAGTGTTCTGCATGTAGCGAATTGCATGAGCAGCATATTAGACCAAACTGTCATTTCAGCACAGCACCACCATTTGAAGCGCAGAAGAGTCATGAAGTTTGATTTAACGTGAAATTCATGTTGACAAACAAATTTCTTACTCAGAATGACTTGAACTGTGATAAATATGAAGGAAAATGATGTTTTCGGTCTTCTGGATGTAACGAATTGCAGGGACAACATATTTGAGCAAAATGTCAATTTGAGCTCAGAAACAGCATTTGAAGCGCAGACAAGTCATGAAGGCTACATTAACGCGAATTTCATGTTGACACACAAATTTCTTCTTCAGAATGATTTGAAATGTGATCGGTAGGAAGGCAAATGATGTTTGAGTTGACTTGGTTTGAAGGAATGGCATGAACACACATTCACGTGAAGTTCATGTTGACAGACAAATTTGTTTCTCAGAATGACTTGAAATGTGATGAATATGAAAGAAAATGATGTTTAAGGTGTTGTTTATGTAAGGAATTGCATGAACAGCATATTTGACCAAACTGTGCATTTCAGCTCAGAAACAGCATTTGAAGCGCAGGAAAATCAGGAAGGCAACATTGACGTGAAGTTCATGTTGAGACACAAAGTTCTTCTTCAGAATGACTTGAAATGTGATAAATATGAAGGCAGATGATGTTTAAGGTGTTGTTTATGTAAGGAATTGCGTGAACAGCATATTTGACCTAACTGTGCATTTCAGCTCAGAAACAGCATTTGAAGCGCAGGAAAATCAGGAAGGCAACATTGACGTGAAGTTCATGTTGACACACAAAGTTCTTCTTCAGAATGACTTGAAATGTGATAAATATGAAGGCAGATGATGTTTAAGGTGTTGTTTATGTAAGGAATTGCGTGAACAGCATATTTGACCTAACTGTGCATTTCAGCTCAGAAACAGCATTTGAAGCGCAGGAAAATCAGGAAGGCAACATTGACGTGAAGTTCATGTTGACACACAAAGTTCTTCTTCAGAATGACTTGAAATGTGATAAATATGAAGGCAGATGATGTTTAAGGTGTTGTTTAAGTAAGGAATTGCATAAACAGCATATTTCACCAAACTGTGCATTTCAGCACAGCACCACCATTTGAAGCGCAGAAGAGTCATGAAGTTTGATTTAACGTGAAGTTCATGTTGACAACCAAATTTCTTCCTCAGAATGACTTGAACTGTGATGAATATGAAGGAAAATGATGTTTTGTGTGTTCTGCATGTCGCGAATTGCATGAACAGCGTATTTCACCAAACTGTGCATTTCAGCTCAGAAACAGCATTTGAAGCGCAGGAAAATCAGGAAGGCAACATTGACGTGAATTTCATGTTGACTCAGAAAGTTCTTCAGAATGACTTGAAATGTGATCCGTATGAAGGCAGATGATGTTCAAGGTGTTGTTTATGTAAGGAATTGCATAAACAGCATATTTCACCAATCTGTGCATTTCAGCACAGCACCACCATTTGAAGCGCAGGAAAATGAAAAAGGCAACATTAACGTGAATTTCATGTTGACACACAAAGTTCTTCTTCAGAATTACTTGAAATGTGATCAGTATGAAGGCAGATGATGTTTAAGGTGTTGTTTATGTAAGGAATTGCATGAACAGCATATTTCACCAAACTGTGCATTTCAGCTCAGAAACAGCATTTGAAGTGCAGGAAAATTAGGAAGGTAACATTGACCTGAATTTCATGTTGACACACAAAGTTCTTCTTCAGAATGACTTGAAATGTGACAAATATGAAGACAGATGATGTTTTAGGTGTTCTGCATGTAGAGAATTGCATGAACAGTATATTTCACCAAACTGTGCATTTCAGCACAGCACCACCATTTGAAGCGCAGAAGAGTCATGAAGTTTGATTTAACGTGAATTTCATGTTGACACACAAAGTTCTTCTTCACAATGACTTGAAGTGTGATCAGTCTGAAGGCAGATGATGTTTAAGGTGTTGTCTATGTGAGGAATTGCATGAACAGCATATTTGACCAAACTGTGCATTTCAGCTCAGAAACAGCATTTGAAGCGCAGGAAAATCAGGAAGGCAACATTGACGTGAAGTTCATGTTGACACACAAAGTTCTCCTTCAGAATGATTTGAAATGTGATAAATATGAAGAAAAATGATGTTTTAAGTGCTCTGGATGTAACGAATTGCAGGGACAACATTATTGGAGCAAAATGTCAATTTGAGCTCAGAAACAGCATTTGAAGCGTAGACAAGTCATGAAGGCTACATTAACGCGAATTTCATGTTGACACACAAATTTCTTCTTCAGAATGATTTCAAATGTGATCAGTAGGAAGGCAAATGATGTTTGAGTTGACTTGGTTTGAAGGAATCGCATGAACAAGCATTCACGTGAAGTCCATGTTGACTCACAAATTTCTTCATCAGTATGACTTGAAATGTGATAAATATGAAGGCAGATGATGTTTAAGGTGTTGTTTATGTAAGGAATTGCATGAACAGCATATTAGACCAAACTGTGAATTTCAACACAGCACCACCATTTGAAGTGAAGAAGAGTCATGAAGTTTGATTTCACGTGAAGTTCATGTTGACAAACAAATTTCTTCCTCAGAATGACTTGAACTGTGTTAAATATGAAGGAAAATGATGTTTTAGGTGTTCTGGATGTAACGAATTGCAGGGACAACATATTTGAGCAAAATGTCAATTTGAGCTCAGAAACAGCATTTGAAGCGCAGGAAAATCAGGAAGGCAACATTGACGTGAATTTCATGTTGACACACAAAGTTCTTCTTCAGAATGACTTGAAATGTGATCGGTAGGAAGGCAAATGATGTTTGAGTTGACTTGGTTTGAAGGAATGGCATGAACACACATTCACGTGAAATTCATGTTGACAGACAATTTTGTTATTCAGAATGACTTGAAATGTGATGAATATGAAAGAAAATGATCTTTAAGGTGTTGTTTATGTAAGGAATTGCATGAACAGCATATTTGACCAAACTGTGCATTTCAGCTCAGAAACAGCATTTGAAGCGCAGTAAAATAAAGAAGGCAACATTAACGTGAATTTCATGTTGACACACAAATTTCTTCCTCAGAATGACTTGAACTGTGATGAATATGAAGGAAAATTATGTTTTATGTGTTCTGCATGTAGCGAATTGCATGAACAGCGTATTTGACCAAACTGTGCATTTCAGCTCAGAAACAGCATTTGAAGCGCAGGAAAATCAGGATGGCAACATTGACGTGAATTTCATGTTGACACACAAAGTTCTTCTTCAGAATTACTTGAAATGTGATCAGTATGAAGGCAGATGATGTTTCAGGTGTTGTTTATGTAAGGAATTGCATGAACAGCATATTTCACCAAACTGTGCATTTCAGCTCAGAAACAGCATTTGAAGTGCAGGAAAATTAGGAAGGTAACATTGACCTGAATTTCATGTTGACACACAAAGTTCTTCTTCAGAATGACTTGAAATGTGACAAATATGAAGACAGATGATGTTTTAGGTGTTCTGCATGTAGAGAATTGCATGAACAGTATATTTCACCAAACTGTGCATTTCAGCACAGCACCACCATTTGAAGCGCAGAAGAGTCATGAAGTTTGATTTAACGTGAATTTCATGTTGACACACAAAGTTCTTCTTCACAATGACTTGAAGTGTGATCAGTCTGAAGGCAGATGATGTTTAAGGTGTTGTCTATGTGAGGAATTGCATGAACAGCATATTTGACCAAACTGTGCATTTCAGCTCAGAAACAGCATTTGAAGCGCAGGAAAATCAGGAAGGCAACATTGACGTGAAGTTCATGTTGACACACAAAGTTCTCCTTCAGAATGATTTGAAATGTGATAAATATGAAGAAAAATGATGTTTTAAGTGCTCTGGATGTTACGAATTGCAGGGACAACATTATTGGAGCAAAATGTCAATTTGAGCTCAGAAACAGCATTTGAAGCGCAGACAAGTCATGAAGGCTACATTAACGCGAATTTCATGTTGACACACAAATTTCTTCTTCAGAATGATTTCAAATGTGATCAGTAGGAAGGCAAATGATGTTTGAGTTGACTTGGTTTGAAGGAATCGCATGAACAAGCATTCACGTGAAGTCCATGTTGACTCACAAATTTCTTCATCAGTATGACTTGAAATGTGATAAATATGAAGGCAGATGATGTTTAAGGTGTTGTTTATGTAAGGAATTGCATGAACAGCATATTAGACCAAACTGTGAATTTCAACACAGCACCACCGTTTGAAGTGAAGAAGAGTCATGAAGTTTGATTTCACGTGAAGTTCATGTTGACAAACAAATTTCTTCCTCAGAATGACTTGAAATGTGTTAAATATGAAGGAAAATGATGTTTTAGGTGTTCTGGATGTAACGAATTGCAGGGACAACATATTTGAGCAAAATGTCAATTTGAGCTCAGAAACAGCATTTGAAGCGCAGGAAAATCAGGAAGGCAACATTGACGTGAATTTCATGTTGACACACAAAGTTCTTCTTCAGAATGACTTGAAATGTGATAAACATGAAGGAAAATGATGTTTTAGGTGTTCTGCATGTAGCGAATTGCATGAACAGCATACACACGTGGACAAAATTGTTGGTACCCCTCAGTTAAAGAAGGAAAAACCCACAATTCTCACTGAAATCACTTGAAACTCACAAAAGTAACAATAAATAAAAATTTATTGAAAATTAAATAATCAAAAACAGCCATTACTTTTGAATTGTTGATTAAGATAATTATTTAAAAAAACAAACTAATGAAACAGGCCTGGACAAAAATGATGGTACCTCTATAAAAGATTGAAAACTATTTGACCAGAGTGACATGATTAACTCAGGTGTGTCATTTAATTGACATCACAGGTGTTTCCAAACTCATAATCAGTCAGTCTGCCTATTTAAAGGGAGACAAGTAGTCACCCTGCTGTTTGGTGAAAAGGTGTGTACCACACTGAACATGGACAACAGAAAGCGAAGGAGAGAATTGTCCCAGGACATCCGAAAAAAAATTATAGACAAACATCTTAAAGGTAAAGGCTATAAGACCATCTCTAAACAGCATGAAGTTCCTGTGACAACAGTGGCTCATATTATTCAGAAGTTCAAGACCCACGGGACAGTAGCCAACCTCCCTGAACGTGGCCGCAAGAGGAAAATTGATGACAAATTGAAGAGACGGATCGTTGGAATTGTATCCAAAGAGCCCAGAGCAACCTCCAAAGAAATTAAAGGTGAACTCCAAGGCCAAGGTACATCAGTGTCAGATCGCACCATTCGTCGTTGTTTGAGCCAAAGTGGACTTCATGGGAGACGACCAAGGAGGACACCACTGCTGAAAAAAACTCATAAAAAAGCCAGACTGGAATTTGCAAAAATGCATGTTGACAAGCCACAAAGCTTCTGGGAGAATGTCCTTTGGACAGATGAGACCAAACTGGAGCTTTATGGTAAGGCACATCAACTCTATGTTCATAGACTCAAAAACCAAGCATACGAAGAAAAGAACACTGTCCCTACGGTGAAACATGGAGGAGGCTCAGTAATGTTTTGGGGCTGCTTTGCTGCATCTGGCACAGGGTGTCTTGAAAGTGTGCAAGGTACGATGAAATCTGAAGACTATCAAGGCATTCTGGAGAGAAATGTGCTGCCTAGTGTCAGAAAGCTTGGTCTCAGTCGCAGGTCATGGGTCTTCCAACAGGACAACCATCCAAAACACACAGCCAAAAACACCCAAGAATGGCTGAGAGAAAAGCGTTGGACTATTCTAAAGTGGCCTTCTATGAGCCCAGATCTGAATCCCATTGAACATATGTGGAAGGAGCTGAAACATGCCATTTGGAGAAGACACCCATCAAACCTGAGACAACTGGAGCTGTTTGCTCATGAGGAGTGGGCCAAAATACCTGTTGACAGCTGCAGAACGCTCATTGACAAATACAGAAATCGTTTAATTGCAGTGATTGCCTCAAAAGGTTGTGCAACAAAATATTAAGTTATGGGTACCATCATTTTTGTCCAGCCCTATTTCATTAGTTTGTTTTTTAAAATAAATATGTTAATCAACAATTCAAAGGTGATGGCTGATTTTGATTATTTAATTTTCAATAAATTTTTATTTATTGTTACTTTTGTGAGTTTCAAGTGATTTCAGTGAGAATTGTGGGTTTTTCCTTCTTTAACTGAGGGGTACCAACAATTTTGTCCACGTGTGTATTTGACCAAACTGTGCATTTCAGCTCAGAAACAGCATTTGAAGCGCAGGAAAATCAGGAAGGTAACATTGACGTGAATTTCATGTTGACTCACAAAGTTCTTCTTCAGAATGACTTGAAATGTGATGAATATGAAGGAAAATGATGTTTTAGGTGTTCTGCATGTCGCGAATTGCATGAACAGCATTTTTTACCAAACTGTGCATTTCAGCTCAGAAACAGCATTTGAAGCACAGGAAAATCAGGAAGGCAACATTGACGTGAATTTCATGTTGACACAAAAATTTCTTCTTCAGAATGATTTGAATTGTGATCGGTAGGAAGGCAAATGATGTTTGAGTTGACTTGGTTTGAAGGAATGGCATGAACACACATTCACGTGAAATTCATGTTGACAGACAATTTTGTTACTCAGAATGACTTGAAATGTGATGAATATGAAAGAAAATGATCTTTAAGGTGTTGTTTATGTAAGGAATTGCATGAACAGCATATTTGACCAAACTGTGCATTTCATCTCAGAAACAGCATTTGAAGCGCAGGAAAATCAGGAAGGCAACATTGACGTGAATTTCATGTTGACACACAAAGTTCTTCTTAAGAATGACTTGAAATGTGATCAGTATGAAGGCAGATGATGTTTAAGGTGTTGTTTATGTAAGGAATTGCATGAACAGCATATTTCACCAAACTCTGCATTTCAGCACAACACGACCACTTGAAGCGCAGAAGAGTCATGAAGTTTGATTTAACGTGAAGTTCATGTTGACAAACAAATTTCTTCCTCAGAATGACTTGAACTGTGATGAATATGAAGGAAAATGATGTTTTCGGTGTTCTGCATTTAGCGAATTGCTTGAACAACATATTTGACCAAACTGTGCATTTCAGTTCAGAAACAGCATTTGAAGGGCAGGAAAATCAGGAAGGTAACATTGACCTGAATTTCATGTTGACACACAAAGTTCTTCTTCAGAATGACTTGAAATGTGATAAATATGAAGGAAAATGATGTTTTAAGTGTTCTGGATGTAACGAATTGCAGGGACAACATTATTGGAGCAAAATGTCAATTTTTAGCTCAGAAACAGCATTCGATGCGCAGACAAGTCATGAAGGCTACATTAACGCGAATTTCATGTTGACACACAAATTTCTTCTTCAGAATGATTTCAAATGTGATCAGTAGGAAGGCAAATGATGTTTGAGTTGACTTGGTTTGAAGGAATCGCATGAACAAGCATGCACGTGAAGTCCATGTTGACTCACAAATTTCTTCATCAGTATGACTTGAAATGTGATAAATATGAAGGTAGATGATGTTTAAGGTGTTGTTTATGTAAGGAATTGCATGAGCAGCATATTAGACCAAACTGTGCATTTCAGCACAGCACCACTATTTGAAGCGCAGAAGAGTCATGAAGTTTGATTTAAGTTCAAACTGCATTTGAAGCGCAGGATAATCAGAAAGGTAACATTGACCTGACTTTCATGTTGACACACAAAGTTCTTGAGAATGCCTTGAAATGTGATAGATATGAAGGAAAATGATGTTTTAAGTGTTCTGCATGTAGCGAATTGCATGAGCAGCATATTAGACCAAACTGTGCATTTCAGCACAGCACCACCATTTGAAGCGCAGAAGAGTCATGAAGTTTGATTTAACGTGAAATTCATGTTGACAAACAAATTTCTTACTCAGAATGACTTGAACTGTGATAAATATGAAGGAAAATGATGTTTTCGGTCTTCTGGATGTAACGAATTGCAGGGACAACATATTTGAGCAAAATGTCAATTTGAGCTCAGAAACAGCATTTGAAGCGCAGACAAGTCATGAAGGCTACATTAACGCGAATTTCATGTTGACACACAAATTTCTTCTTCAGAATGATTTGAAATGTGATCGGTAGGAAGGCAAATGATGTTTGAGTTGACTTGGTTTGAAGGAATGGCATGAACACACATTCACGTGAAGTTCATGTTGACAGACAAATTTGTTTCTCAGAATGACTTGAAATGTGATGAATATGAAAGAAAATGATGTTTAAGGTGTTGTTTATGTAAGGAATTGCATGAACAGCATATTTGACCAAACTGTGCATTTCAGCTCAGAAACAGCATTTGAAGCGCAGGAAAATCAGGAAGGCAACATTGACGTGAAGTTCATGTTGAGACACAAAGTTCTTCTTCTGTAGAATGACTTGAAATGTGATAAATATGAAGGCAGATGATGTTTAAGGTGTTGTTTATGTAAGGAATTGCGTGAACAGCATATTTGACCTAACTGCATTTCAGCTCAGAAACAGCATTTGAAGCGCAGGAAAACCAGGAAGGCAACATTGACGTGAAGTTCATGTTGACACACAAAGTTCTTCTTCAGAATGACTTGAAATGTGATAAATATGAAGGCAGATGATGTTTAAGGTGTTGTTTATGTAAGGAATTGCATAAACAGCATATTTCACCAAACTGTGCATTTCAGCACAGCACTACCATTTGAAGCGCAGAAGAGTCATGAAGTTTGATTTAACGTGAAGTTCATGTTGACAAACAAATTTCTTCCTCAGAATGACTTGAACTGTGATGAATATGAAGGAAAATGATGTTTTATGTGTTCTGCATGTAGCGAATTGCATGAACAGCATATTTGACCAAACTGTGCATTTCAGCTCAGAAACAGCATTTGAAGCGCAGGAAAATCAGGAAGGCAACATTGACGTGAAGTTCATTTTGAGACACAAAGTTCTTCTTCAGAATGACTTGAAATGTGATAAATATGAAGGCAGATGATGTTTAAGGTGTTGTTTATGTAAGTAATTGCATAAACAGCATATTTCACCAAACTGTGCATTTCAGCACAGCACCACCATTTGAAGCGCAGAAGAGTCATGAAGTTTGATTTAACGTGAAGTTCATGTTGACAAACAAATTTCTTCCTCAGAATGACTTGAACTGTGATGAATATGAAGGAAAATGATGTTTTATGTGTTCTGCATGTAGCGAATTGCATGAACAGCGTATTTGACCAAACTGTGCATTTCAGCTCAGAAACAGCATTTGAAGCGCAGGAAAATCAGGAAGGCAACATTGACGTGAATTTCATGTTGACTCACAAAGTTCTTCAGAATGACTTGAAATGTGATCCGTATGAAGGCAGATGATGTTCAAGGTGTTGTTTATGTAAGGAATTGCATGAACAGCATATTTGACCAAACTGTGCATTTCAGCTCAGAAACAGCATTTGAAGCGCAGGAAAATGAAAAAGGCAACATTAACGTGAATTTCATGTTGACACACAAAGTTCTTCTTCAGAATTACTTGAAATGTGATCAGTATGAAGGCAGATGATGTTTAAGGTGTTGTTTATGTAAGGAATTGCATGAACAGCATATTTCACCAAACTGTGCATTTCAGCACAGAAACAGCATTTGAAGCGCAGGAAAATCAGGAAGGCAACATTGACGTGAATTTCATGTTGACACACAAAGTTCTTCTTCAGAATGACTTGAAATGTGATCAGGATGAAGGCAGATGATGTTTCAGGTGTTGTTTATGTAAGGAATTGCATGAACATTATATTTCACCAAACTCTGCATTTCAGCACAACACGACCACTTGAAGCGCAGAAGAGTCATGAAGTTTGATTTAACGTGAAGTTCATGTTGACAAACAAATTTCTTCCTCAGAATGACTTGAACTGTGATGAATATGAAGGAAAATGATGTTTTCGGTGTTCTGCATTTAGCGAATTGCTTGAACAACATATTTGACCAAACTGTGCATTTCAGTTCAGAAACAGCATTTGAAGCGCAGGAAAATCAGGAAGGCAACATTAACGTGAATTTCATGTTGACACACAAAGTTCTTCTTCTGAATGACTTGAAATGTGATAAATATGAAGGAAAATGATGTTTTAAGTGTTCTGGATGTAACGAATTGCAGGGACAACATAATTGGAGCAAAATGTCAATTTTTAGCTCAGAAACAGCACTTGATGCGCAGACAAGTCATGAAGGCGACATTAACGCGAATTTCATGTTGACACACAAATTTCTTCTTCAGAATGATTTCAAATGTGATCAGTAGGAAAGCAAATGATGTTTGAGTTGACTTGGTTTGAAGGAATCGCATGAACAAGCATTCACGTGAAGTCCATGTTGACTCACAAATTTCTTCATCAGTATGACTTGAAATGTGATAAATATCAAGGCAGATGATGTTTAAGATGTTGTTTATGTAAGGAATTGCATGAGCAGCATATTAGACCAAACTGTGCATTTCAGCACAGCACCACCATTTGAAGCGCAGACGAGTCATGAAGTTTTGATTTAAGTTCAAACTGCATTTGAAGCGCAGGATAATCAGAAAGGTAACATTGACCTGACTTTCATGTTGACACACAAAGTTCTTCTTCAGAATGCCTTGAAATGTGATGAATATGAAGGAAAATGATGTTTTATGTGTTCTGCATGTAGCGAATTGCATGAACAGCATATTTGACCAAACTGTGCATTTCAGCTCAGAAACAGCATTTGAAGCGCAGGAAAATCAGGAAGGCAACATTGACGTGAAGTTCATTTTGAGACACAAAGTTCTTCTTCAGAATGACTTGAAATGTGATAAATATGAAGGAAAATGATGTTTAAGGTGTTGTTTATGTAAGGAATTGCATAAACAGCATATTTCACCAAACTGTGCATTTCAGCACAGCACCACCATTTGAAGCGCAGAAGAGTCATGAAGTTTGATTTAACGTGAAGTTCATGTTGACAAACAAATTTCTTCCTCAGAATGACTTGAACTGTGATAAATATGAAGACAGATGATGTTTTAGGTGTTCTGCATGTAGAGAATTGCATGAACAGTATATTTCACCAAACTGTGCATTTCAGCACAGCACCACCATTTGAAGCGCAGAAGAGTCATGAAGTTTGATTTAACGTGAATTTCATGTTGACACACAAAGTTCTTCTTCACAATGACTTGAAGTGTGATCAGTCTGAAGGCAGATGATGTTTAAGGTGTTGTCTATGTGAGGAATTGCATGAACAGCATATTTGACCAAACTGTGCATTTCAGCTCAGAAACAGCATTTGAAGCGCAGGAAAATCAGGAAGGCAACATTGACGTGAAGTTCATGTTGACACACAAAGTTCTCCTTCAGAATGATTTGAAATGTGATAAATATGAAGAAAAATGATGTTTTAAGTGCTCTGGATGTAACGAATTGCAGGGACAACATTATTGGAGCAAAATGTCAATTTGAGCTCAGAAACAGCATTTGAAGCGCAGACAAGTCATGAAGGCTACATTAACGCGAATTTCATGTTGACACACAAATTTCTTCTTCAGAATGATTTCAAATGTGATCAGTAGGAAGGCAAATGATGTTTGAGTTGACTTGGTTTGAAGGAATCGCATGAACAAGCATTCACGTGAAGTCCATGTTGACTCACAAATTTCTTCATCAGTATGACTTGAAATGTGATAAATATGAAGGCAGATGATGTTTAAGGTGTTGTTTATGTAAGGAATTGCATGAACAGCATATTAGACCAAACTGTGAATTTCAACACAGCACCACCATTTGAAGTGAAGAAGAGTCATGAAGTTTGATTTCACGTGAAGTTCATGTTGACAAACAAATTTCTTCCTCAGAATGACTTGAACTGTGTTAAATATGAAGGAAAATGATGTTTTAGGTGTTCTGGATGTAACGAATTGCAGGGACAACATATTTGAGCAAAATGTCAATTTGAGCTCAGAAACAGCATTTGAAGCGCAGGAAAATCAGGAAGGCAACATTGACGTGAATTTCATGTTGACACACAAAGTTCTTCTTCAGAATGACTTGAAATGTGATAAACATGAAGGAAAATGATGTTTTAGGTGTTCTGCATGTCGCGAATTGCATGAACAGCATTTTTTACCAAACTGTGCATTTCAGCTCAGACACAGCATTTGAAGCGCAGGAAAATCAGGAAGGCAACATTGACGTGAATTTCATGTTGACACACAAAGTTCTTCTTCAGAATGACTTGAAATGTGATCAGTATGAAGGCAGATGATGTTTAAGGTGTTGTCTATGTGAGGAATTGCATGAACAGCATATTTGACCAAACTGTGCATTTCAGCTCAGAAACAGCATTTGAAGCACAGGAAAATCAGGAAGGCAACATTGACGTGAATTTCATGTTGACACAAAAATTTCTTCTTCAGAATGATTTGAAATGTGATCGGTAGGAAGGCAAATGATGTTTGAGTTGACTTGGTTTGAAGGAATGGCATGAACACACATTCACGTGAAATTCATGTTGACAGACAATTTTGTTACTCAGAATGACTTGAAATGTGATGAATATGAAAGAAAATGATCTTTAAGGTGTTGTTTATGTAAGGAATTGCATGAACAGCATATTTGACCAAACTGTGCATTTCAGCTCAGAAACAGCATTTGAAGCGCAGTAAAATAAAGAAGGCAACATTAACGTGAACTTCATGTTGACACACAAAGTTCTTCTTCAGAATGACTCGAAATGTGATGAATATGAAGGAAAATGATGTTTTAGGTGTTCTGCATGTAGCGAATTGCATGAACAGCATATTTCACCAAACTGTGCATTTCAGCTCAGAAATAGCATTTGAAGCGCAGGAAAATCAGGAAGGCAACATTGACGTGAATTTAATGTTGACTCACAAAGTTCTTCTTCAGAATGACTTGAAATGTGACCAGTATGAAGGCAGATGATGTTTAAGGTGTTGTTTATGTAAGGAATTGCATGAACAGCATATTTGAGCAAAATGTCAATTTGAGCTCAGAAACAGCATTTGAAGCGCAGACAAGTCATGAAGGCTACATTAATGCGAATTTCATGTTGACACAAAAATTTCTTCTTCCGAATGATTTGAAATGTGATCGGTAGGAAGGCAAATGATGTTTGAGTTGACTTGGTTTGAAGGAATGGCATGAACACACATTCACGTGAAGTTCATATTGACAGACAAATTTGTTACTCAGAATGACTTGAAATGTGATAAATATGACAGAAAATGATGTTTAAGGTGTTGTTTATGTAAGGAATTGCATGAACAGCATATTTGACCAAACTGTGCATTTCAGCACAGCACCACCATTTGAAGCGCAGAAGAGTCATGAAGTTTGATTTAACGTGAAGTTCATGTTGACAAACAAATTTCTTCTTCCGAATGACTTGAAATGTGATAAATATGAAGGCAGATGATGTTTTAGGTGTTCTGCATGTAGCGAATTGCATGAACAGCATATTTGACCAAACTGTGCATTTCAGCTCAGAAACAGCATTTGAAGCGCAGGAAAATCAGGAAGGCAACATTGACGTGAATTTCATGTTGACACACAAAGTTCTTCTTCAGAATGACTTGAAATGTGATCAGTATGAAGGCAGATGATGTTTAAGGTGTTGTTTATGTAAGGAATTGCATGAACAGCATATTTCACCAAACTCTGCATTTCAGCACAACACGACCACTTGAAGCGCAGAAGAGTCATGAAGTTTGATTTAACGTGAAGTCCATGTTGACTCACAAAGTTCTTCTTCAGAATGCCTTGAAATGTGATAGATATGAAGGAAAATGATGTTTTAAGTGTTCTGCATGTAGCGAATTGCATGAGCAGCATATTAGACCAAACTGTCATTTCAGCACAGCACCACCATTTGAAGCGCAGAAGAGTCATGAAGTTTGATTTAACGTGAAATTCATGTTGACAAACAAATTTCTTACTCAGAATGACTTGAACTGTGATAAATATGAAGGAAAATGATGTTTTCGGTCTTCTGGATGTAACGAATTGCAGGGACAACATATTTGAGCAAAATGTCAATTTGAGCTCAGAAACAGCATTTGAAGCGCAGACAAGTCATGAAGGCTACATTAACGCGAATTTCATGTTGACACACAAATTTCTTCTTCAGAATGATTTGAAATGTGATCGGTAGGAAGGCAAATGATGTTTGAGTTGACTTGGTTTGAAGGAATGGCATGAACACATATTCACGTGAAGTTCATGTTGACAGACAAATTTGTTTCTCAGAATGACTTGAAATGTGATGAATATGAAGGCAGATGATGTTTAAGGTGTTGTTTATGTAAGGAATTGCGTGAACAGCATATTTGACCTAACTGTGCATTTCAGCTCAGAAACAGCATTTGAAGCGCAGGAAAATCAGGAAGGCAACATTGACGTGAAGTTCATGTTGACACACAAAGTTCTTCTTCAGAATGACTTGAAATGTGATAAATATGAAGGCAGATGATGTTTAAGGTGTTGTTTATGTAAGGAATTGCATAAACAGCATATTTCACCAAACTGTGCATTTCAGCACAGCACCACCATTTGAAGCGCAGAAGAGTCATGAAGTTTGATTTAACGTGAAGTTCATGTTGACAAACAAATTTCTTCCTCAGAATGACTTGAACTGTGATGAATATGAAGGAAAATGATGTTTTATGTGTTCTGCATGTAGCGAATTGCATGAACAGCGTATTTGACCAAACTGTGCATTTCAGCTCAGAAACAGCATTTGAAGCGCAGGAAAATCAGGAATGCAACATTGACGTGAATTTCATGTTGACTCACAAAGTTCTTCAGAATGACTTGAAATGTGATCCGTATGAAGGCAGATGATGTTCAAGGTGTTGTTTATGTAAGGAATTGCATGAACAGCATATTTGACCAAACTGTGCATTTCAGCTCAGAAACAGCATTTGAAGCGCAGGAAAATGAAAAAGGCAACATTAACGTGAATTTCATGTTGACACACAAAGTTCTTCTTCAGAATTACTTGAAATGTGATCAGTATGAAGGCAGATGATGTTTAAGGTGTTGTTTATGTAAGGAATTGCATGAACAGCATATTTCACCAAACTGTGCATTTCAGCTCAGAAACAGCATTTGAAGTGCAGGAAAATTAGGAAGGTAACATTGACCTGAATTTCATGTTGACACACAAAGTTCTTCTTCAGAATGACTTGAAATGTGATCAGTATGAAGGCAGATGATGTTTAAGGTGTTGTTTATGTAAGGAATTGCATGAACAGCATATTTCACCAAACTCTGCATTTCAGCACAACACGACCACTTGAAGCGCAGAAGAGTCATGAAGTTTGATTTAACGTGAAGTCCATGTTGACTCACAAAGTTCTTCTTCAGAATGCCTTGAAATGTGATAGATATGAAGGAAAATGATGTTTTAAGTGTTCTGCATGTAGCGAATTGCATGAGCAGCATATTAGACCAAACTGTCATTTCAGCACAGCACCACCATTTGAAGCGCAGAAGAGTCATGAAGTTTGATTTAACGTGAAATTCATGTTGACAAACAAATTTCTTACTCAGAATGACTTGAACTGTGATAAATATGAAGGAAAATGATGTTTTCGGTCTTCTGGATGTAACGAATTGCAGGGACAACATATTTGAGCAAAATGTCAATTTGAGCTCAGAAACAGCATTTGAAGCGCAGACAAGTCATGAAGGCTACATTAACGCGAATTTCATGTTGACACACAAATTTCTTCTTCAGAATGATTTGAAATGTGATCGGTAGGAAGGCAAATGATGTTTGAGTTGACTTGGTTTGAAGGAATGGCATGAACACATATTCACGTGAAGTTCATGTTGACAGACAAATTTGTTTCTCAGAATGACTTGAACTGTGTTAAATATGAAGGAAAATGATGTTTTAGGTGTTCTGGATGTAACGAATTGCAGGGACAACATATTTGAGCAAAATGTCAATTTGAGCTCAGAAACAGCATTTGAAGCGCAGGAAAATCAGGAAGGCAACATTGACGTGAATTTCATGTTGACACACAAAGTTCTTCTTCAGAATGACTTGAAATGTGATAAACATGAAGGAAAATGATGTTTTAGGTGTTCTGCATGTAGCGAATTGCATGAACAGCATATTTGACCAAACTGTGCATTTCAGCTAAGAAACAGCATTTGAAGCGCAGGAAAATCAGGAAGGTAACATTGACGTGAATTTCATGTTGACTCACAAAGTTCTTCTTCAGAATGACTTGAAATGTGATCAGTATGAAGGCAGATGATGTTTAAGGTGTTGTCTATGTGAGGAATTGCATGAACAGCATATTTGACCAAACTGTGCATTTCAGCTCAGAAACAGCATTTGAAGCACAGGAAAATCAGGAAGGCAACATTGACGTGAATTTCATGTTGACACAAAAATTTCTTCTTCAGAATGATTTGAAATGTGATCGGTAGGAAGGCAAATGATGTTTGAGTTGACTTGGTTTGAAGGAATGGCATGAACACACATTCACGTGAAATTCATGTTGACAGACAATTTTGTTACTCAGAATGACTTGAAATGTGATGAATATGAAAGAAAATGATCTTTAAGGTGTTGTTTATGTAAGGAATTGCATGAACAGCATATTTGACCAAACTGTGCATTTCAGCTCAGAAACAGCATTTGAAGCGCAGTAAAATAAAGAAGGCAACATTAACGTGAATTTCATGTTGACACACAAAGTTCTTCTTCAGAATGACTTGAAATGTGATGAATATGAAGGAAAATGATGTTTTAGGTGTTCTGCATGTAGCGAATTGCATGAACAGCATATTTCACCAAACTGTGCATTTCAGCTCAGAAATAGCATTTGAAGCGCAGGAAAATCAGGAAGGCAACATTGACGTGAATTTAATGTTGACTCACAAAGTTCTTCTTCAGAATGACTTGAAATGTGACCAGTATGAAGGCAGATGATGTTTAAGGTGTTGTTTATGTAAGGAATTGCATGAACAGCATATTTGAGCAAAATGTCAATTTGAGCTCAGAAACAGCATTTGAAGCGCAGACAAGTCATGAAGGCTACATTAACGCGAATTTCATGTTGACAAAAAAATTTCTTCTTCCGAATGATTTGAAATGTGATCGGTAGGAAGGCAAATGATGTTTGAGTTGACTTGGTTTGAAGGAATGGCATGAACACACATTCACGTGAAGTTCATATTGACAGACAAATTTGTTACTCAGAATGACTTGAAATGTGATAAATATGAAGGCAGATGATGTTTAAGGTGTTGTTTAAGTAAGAAATTGCATAAACAGCATATTTCACCAAACTGTGCATTTCAGCACAGCACCACCATTTGAAGCGCAGAAGAGTCATGAAGTTTGATTTAACGTGAAGTTCATGTTGACAACCAAATTTCTTCCTCAGAATGACTTGAACTGTGATGAATATGAAGGAAAATGATGTTTTATGTGTTCTGCATGTCGCGAATTGCATGAACAGCGTATTTCACCAAACTGTGCATTTCAGCTCAGAAACAGCATTTGAAGCGCAGGAAAATCAGGAAGGCAACATTGACGTGAATTTCATGTTGACTCAGAAAGTTCTTCAGAATGACTTGAAATGTGATCCGTATGAAGGCAGATGATGTTCAAGGTGTTGTTTATGTAAGGAATTGCATAAACAGCATATTTCACCAATCTGTGCATTTCAGCACAGCACCACCATTTGAAGCGCAGGAAAATGAAAAAGGCAACATTAACGTGAATTTCATGTTGACACACAAAGTTCTTCTTCAGAATTACTTGAAATGTGATCAGTATGAAGGCAGATGATGTTTAAGGTGTTGTTTATGTAAGGAATTGCATGAACAGCATATTTCACCAAACTGTGCATTTCAGCTCAGAAACAGCATTTGAAGTGCAGGAAAATTAGGAAGGTAACATTGACCTGAATTTCATGTTGACACACAAAGTTCTTCTTCAGAATGACTTGAAATGTGACAAATATGAAGACAGATGATGTTTTAGGTGTTCTGCATGTAGAGAATTGCATGAACAGTATATTTCACCAAACTGTGCATTTCAGCACAGCACCACCATTTGAAGCGCAGAAGAGTCATGAAGTTTGATTTAACGTGAATTTCATGTTGACACACAAAGTTCTTCTTCACAATGACTTGAAGTGTGATCAGTCTGAAGGCAGATGATGTTTAAGGTGTTGTCTATGTGAGGAATTGCATGAACAGCATATTTGACCAAACTGTGCATTTCAGCTCAGAAACAGCATTTGAAGCGCAGGAAAATCAGGAAGGCAACATTGACGTGAAGTTCATGTTGACACACAAAGTTCTCCTTCAGAATGATTTGAAATGTGATAAATATGAAGAAAAATGATGTTTTAAGTGCTCTGGATGTAACGAATTGCAGGGACAACATTATTTGACCAAACTGTGCATTTCAGCTCAGAAACAGCATTTGAAGCGCAGGAAAATGAAAAAGGCAACATTAACGTGAATTTCATGTTGACACACAAAGTTCTTCTTCAGAATTACTTGAAATGTGATCAGTATGAAGGCAGATGATGTTTAAGGTGTTGTTTATGTAAGGAATTGCATGAACAGCATATTTCACCAAACTGTGCATTTCAGCTCAGAAACAGCATTTGAAGTGCAGGAAAATTAGGAAGGTAACATTGACCTGAATTTCATGTTGACACACAAAGTTCTTCTTCAGAATGACTTGAAATGTGACAAATATGAAGACAGATGATGTTTTAGGTGTTCTGCATGTAGCGAATTGCATGAACAGCATATTTGACCAAACTGTGCATTTCAGCTCAGAAACAGCATTTGAAGCGCAGGAAAATCAGGAAGGCAACATTGACGTGAATTTCATGTTGACACACAAAGTTCTTCTTCAGAATGACTTGAAATGTGATCAGTATGAAGGCAGATGATGTTTAAGGTGTTGTTTATGTAAGGAATTGCATGAACAGCATATTTCACCAAACTCTGCATTTCAGCACAACACGACCACTTGAAGCGCAGAAGAGTCATGAAGTTTGATTTAACGTGAAGTCCATGTTGACTCACAAAGTTCTTCTTCAGAATGCCTTGAAATGTGATAGATATGAAGGAAAATGATGTTTTAAGTGTTCTGCATGTAGCGAATTGCATGAGCAGCATATTAGACCAAACTGTCATTTCAGCACAGCACCACCATTTGAAGCGCAGAAGAGTCATGAAGTTTGATTTAACGTGAAATTCATGTTGACAAACAAATTTCTTACTCAGAATGACTTGAACTGTGATAAATATGAAGGAAAATGATGTTTTCGGTCTTCTGGATGTAACGAATTGCAGGGACAACATATTTGAGCAAAATGTCAATTTGAGCTCAGAAACAGCATTTGAAGCGCAGACAAGTCATGAAGGCTACATTAACGCGAATTTCATGTTGACACACAAATTTCTTCTTCAGAATGATTTGAAATGTGATCGGTAGGAAGGCAAATGATGTTTGAGTTGACTTGGTTTGAAGGAATGGCATGAACACATATTCACGTGAAGTTCATGTTGACAGACAAATTTGTTTCTCAGAATGACTTGAACTGTGTTAAATATGAAGGAAAATGATGTTTTAGGTGTTCTGGATGTAACGAATTGCAGGGACAACATATTTGAGCAAAATGTCAATTTGAGCTCAGAAACAGCATTTGAAGCGCAGGAAAATCAGGAAGGCAACATTGACGTGAATTTCATGTTGACACACAAAGTTCTTCTTCAGAATGACTTGAAATGTGATAAACATGAAGGAAAATGATGTTTTAGGTGTTCTGCATGTAGCGAATTGCATGAACAGCATATTTGACCAAACTGTGCATTTCAGCTCAGAAACAGCATTTGAAGCACAGGAAAATCAGGAAGGCAACATTGACGTGAATTTCATGTTGACACAAAAATTTCTTCTTCAGAATGATTTGAAATGTGATCGGTAGGAAGGCAAATGATGTTTGAGTTGACTTGGTTTGAAGGAATGGCATGAACACACATTCACGTGAAATTCATGTTGACAGACAATTTTGTTACTCAGAATGACTTGAAATGTGATAAATATGAAGGCAGATGATGTTTAAGGTGTTGTTTATGTAAGGAATTGCATGAACAGCATATTAGACCAAACTGTGAATTTCAACACAGCACCACCATTTGAAGTGAAGAAGAATCATGAAGTTTGATTTCACGTGAAGTTCATGTTGACAAACAAATTTCTTCCTCAGAATGACTTGAAATGTGTTAAATATGAAGGAAAATGATGTTTTAGGTGTTCTGGATGTAACGAATTGCAGGGACAACATATTTGAGCAAAATGTCAATTTGAGCTCAGAAACAGCATTTGAAGCGCAGGAAAATCAGGAAGGCAACATTGACGTGAATTTCATGTTGACACACAAAGTTCTTCTTCAGAATGACTTGAAATGTGATAAACATGAAGGAAAATGATGTTTTAGGTGTTCTGCATGTAGCGAATTGCATGAACAGCATATTTGACCAAACTGTGCATTTCAGCTCAGAAACAGCATTTGAAGCGCAGGAAAATCAGGAAGGCAACATTGACGTGAATTTCATGTTGACTCACAAAGTTCTTCTTCACAATGACTTGAAATGTGATCAGTATGAAGGCAGATGATTTTTTAGGTGTTCTGCATGTAGCGAATTGCATGAACAGCATTTTTTTTACCAAACTGTGCATTTCAGCTCAGAAACAGCATTTGAAGCTGTCAAGTAAGATGCAGAAGTTGAGGTCTCAGAGAGGACTCAGGCTCATTATGGCCCTAAGGTAACAAAGGTTCTGAAGCAGACAAATAAAGGTCTTAAGAAGAAACATTATAAGTTAACCATATGATTATGCTTGCTAAAATACATATATATTTTTTTGAAGTGTTGATTTGATTGAAGTAATGATTCAGATGATTTATTATGTTCAGATTGAGAAGAATGATTTAAGAAGTGATTCTGTGTGAAGTAATCCTTGTTTAGGCTCTGTGTGTGCGTACAGGCCTCATAAGCTTGTGTGTCCAGGCCTTAAGAAAGCAGAAGTGCAGTAAACAACAGTCACCATGACTCGGCAGCCACAATGACATTGCAGCCTCCTCAGAAAAAAAGGGAAGTTTGGGAAAAACCCAAAAGGGTGGGCTGAAATGTGTGTGTGTTGAACAGAATGTGGACACTGTGTATTTGCTGTAACAACATGACTTCTGTATTACTGCTGTATGTGATGACAAAGTTGATTGCATAAGTTAGACGGTGTCAGAGGGCGTACCTAGCCAGTTTTGTGTGTCTGGAGAAAGTATAAGAATGGGAGAGCAGAGACATTATCGGGGAGTCGTTCGCCGGAGCTGCTAAGAAGCGCTGCAAAGGGAACTTGGCCAGAGTTCTGAAGAATCTTCACCTTCCTCTTTTGCCCGAGAGACGGGAAGACGACGCGGGACTTAGGCTCCAGAGATCGCTGAGGACATCGTTGGAAGCAAAGTCTTTTTCTGACTTTGTTCAACAAGCGAAGACCACACTCTGCCAAACGGAGAGTCCTAAGAGGTTCTGCAGTTATCCAGAAGAAACCAATAGAGGGAAGATCCGACTACACCCGAAGAGGCAAAGGAGGCAACAGCACTGGGCTGTTCCCCTCCCCGGGGCTGGGAGACCAGTGACCCACTACAGCCTGAACAGACGAGGGTTTTCCATCACCACCATACCACAGAGAAGACAGCTGGGGCGTAAGCACTAACGTTCCAGCCGATTCCCAAGATAACTGCCAGACTACGATTGGCTTACAGGACCCCTCCGCTCCCCCCTGCCGAGGGATAAGATTCTTTTGTTCACAAAGAAGACATCGTACCGAGTCCTCTGGACAACTGAGTGCTTTTCCCAGACGCAAGACAAGACCGAGTGATACGGTAGTGGCCACGCTGTTCGCTCTCTCTCCTAAATTTAATAATTAGAGAAGATTGTCAGGTACGCTCAATTTATTTACTTTAGTCTCATTTTTAATCAGAAATAATTAATTATTTTAATCAAGAATTGATGCTGTGCTCTTGCTAAAATTTGCTTAATAAAACGCTGTATTGCATTTAAAGAGAAGCCTAATGAAATTATTATAAACCACTGAAAATCTGCATAGTGGTAAAAAGTTAAGTTGATTGTGTGCATTCAAACCAATGGTTCTTAAAGGTTACTTAGTCCAAAGTGAGAGTGTTTAAACATTACCCCTGAGGTTAGTTCTTTCCAAACCTCTAAAACGAACCCAGGAATAGCACCAAGTGCAGGCAAGTCATTAAGAGAGAAGCTGACCGATAACGAATGTGAATGATAGATCAATTCTACTACTTAGAAAGGCTGCTTGGTGGGATAGCATTTATCAGATAAGAGGGGTGAGACATTCGGATGCAAGGCAGTTAGAACCTGGGCGAGTGTCTCTCGATTCCAGCTTAATTTATTCTGCTGAAACTTGTTAGGAGAAATACTAATAGGCAGATAGAATCTAACCCTTTAAACGGAGAGCTGGACCAATTTTAACCTGAGGCAAGGGTTAAAAAGGCTAGACTGGCGAACAAAGCGCAGGAAAATCAGGGAGGCAACATTGACGTGAAGTTCATGTTGACACACAAAGTTCTTCTTCAGAATGACTTGAAATGTGATAAATATGAAGAAAAATGATGTTTTAAGTGTTCTGGATGTAACGAATTGCAGGGACAACATTATTGGAGCAAAATGTCAATTTGAGCTCAGAAACAGCATTTGAAGAGCAGACAAGTCATGAACGCTACATTAACGTGAAATTGATGTTGATACACAAATTTCTTCCTCAGAATGATTTCAAATGTGATCAGGAGGAAGGCAAATGATGTTTGAGTTGACTTGGTTTGAAGGAATCGCATGAACAAGCATTCACGTGAAGTCCATGTTGACTCACAAATTTCTTCATCAGTATGACTTGAAATGTGATAAATATGAAGGCAGATGATGTTTAAGGTGTTGTTTATGTAAGGAATTGCATGAACAGCATATTAGACCAAACTGTGAATTTCAGCACAGCACAACCATTTGAAGTGCAGAAGAGTCATGAAATTTGATTTAACGTGAAGTTCATGTTGACAAACAAATTTCTTCCTCAGAATGACTTGAATGTGATGAATATGAAGGAAAATGATGTTTTAGGTGTTCTGCATGTAGCGAATTGCATGAACAGCATATTTGACCAAACTGTGCATTTCAGCTCAGAAACAGCATTTGAAGCGCAGGAAAATCAGGAAGGCAACATTGATGTGCAGTTCATGTTGACACACAAAGTTCTTCTTCAGAATGACTTGAAATGTGATCAGTATGAAGGCAGATGATGTTTAAGGTGTTGTTTATGTAAGGAATTGCATGAACAGGATATTAGACCAAACTGTGCATTTCAGCTCAGAAACAGCATTTGAAGCGCAGAAAAATCAGGAAGGTAACATTGACCTGAATTTCATGTTGACACACAAAGTTCTTCTTCAGAATGACTTGAAATGTGATAAATATGAAGACAGATGATGTTTTAGGTGTTCTGCATGTAGAGAATTGCATGAACAGTATATTTCACCAAACTGTGCATTTCAGCACAGCACCACCATTTGAAGCGCAGAAGAGTCATGAAGTTTGATTTAACGTGAATTTCATGTTGACACACAAAGTTCTTCTTCAGAATGACTTGAAATGTGATCAGTATGAAGGCAGATGATGTTTAAGGTGTTGTTTATGTAAGGAATTGCATGAACAGCATATTTGACCAAACTGTGCATTTCAGCTCAGAAACAGCATTTGAAGCGCAGGAAAATCAGGAAGGCAACATTGACGTGAATTTCATGTTGACACACAAAGTTCTTCTTCAGAATGACTTGAAATGTGATCAGTATGAAGGCAGATGATGTTTAAGGTGTTGTTTATGTAAGGAATTGCATGAACAGCATATTTGACCAAACTGTGCATTTCAGCACAGCACGACCACTTGAAGCGCAGAAGAGTCATGAAGTTTGAGTTAACGTGAAGTTCATGTTGACAAACAAAGTTCTTCTTCAGAATGACTTGAACTGTGATAAATATGAAGGAAAATTATGTTTTAAGTGTTCTGGATGTAACGAATTGCAGGGACAACATTATTGGAGCAAAATATCAATTTTTAGCTCAGAAACAGCATTTGATGCGCAGACAAGTCATGAAGGCTACATTAACGCGAATTTCATGTTGACACACAAATTTCTTCTTCAGAATGATTTCAAATGCGATCAGTAGGAAGGCAAATGATGTTTGAGTCGACTTGGTTTGAAGGAATCGCATGAACAAGCATTCACGTGAAGTCCATGTTGACTCACAAATTTCTTCATCAGTATGACTTGAAATGTGATAAATATTAAGGCAGATGATGTTTAAGATGTTGTTTATGTAAGGAATTGCATGAGCAGCATATTAGACCAAACTGTGCATTTCAGCACAGCACCACCATTTGAAGCGCAGACGAGTCATGAAGTTTTGATTTAAGTTCAAACTGCATTTGAAGCGCAGGATAATCAGAAAGGTAACATTGACCTGACTTTCATGTTGACACACAAAGTTCTTCTTCAGAATGCCTTGAAATGTCATAGATATGAAGGAAAATGATGTTTTAGGTGTTCTGCATGTAGCGAATTGCATGAGCAGCATATTAGACCAAACTGTGCATTTCAGCACAGCACCACCATTTGAAGCGCAGAAGAGTCATGAAGTTTGATTTAACGTGAAATTCATGTTGACAAACAAATTTCTTACTCAGAATGACTTGAACTGTGATAAATATGAAGGAAAATGATGTTTAAGGTGTTGTTTATGTAAGGAATTGCATGAACAGCATATTTGACCAAACTGTGCATTTCAGCTCAGAAACAGCATTTGAAGTGCAGAAGAGTCATGAAGTTTTGATTTAACGTGAATTTCATGTTGACACACAAATTTCTTCTTCAGAATGATTTCAAATGTGATCAGTAGGAAGGCAAATGATGTTTGAGTTGACTTGGTTTGAAGGAATCGCATGAACAAGCATTCACGTGAAGTCCATGTTGACTCACAAATTTCTTCATGAGTATGACTTGAAATGTGATAAATATGAAGGCAGATGATGTTTAAGGTGTTGTTTATGTAAGGAATTGCATGAACAGCATATTAGACCAAACTGTGCATTTCAGCTCAGAAACAGCATTTGAAGTGCAGAGGAGTCATGAAGTTTGATTTAACGTGAAGTTCATGTTGACAAACAAATTTGTTACTCAGAATAACTTGAAATGTGATAGATATGAAGGAAAATGATGTTTTAGGTGTTCTGCATGTAGCGAATTGCATGAACAACATCTGTGACCAAACTGTGCATTTCAGCTCAGAAACAGCATTTGAAGCGCAGAATAATCAGGAAGGCAACATTGACGTGAATTTCATGTTGACTCTCTAAGTTCCTCTTCAGTATGACTTGAAATGTGATAAATATGAAGGCAGATGATGTTTAAGGTGTTGTTTATGTAAGGAATTGCATGAGCAGCATATTAGACCAAACTGTGCATTTCAGCACAGCACCACCATTTGAAGCGCAGAAGAGTCATGAAGTTTGATTTAACGTGAAATTCATGTTGACAAACAAATTTCTTACTCAGAATGACTTGAACTGTAATAAATATGAAGGAAAATGATCTTTTCGGTCTTCTGGATGTAACGAAATGCAGGGACAACATATTTGAGCAAAATGTCAATTTGAGCTCAGAAACAGCATTTGAAGTGCAGACAAGTCATGAAGGCTACATTAACGCGAATTTCATGTTGACACACAAATTTCTTCTTCAGAATGATTTCAAAGGTGATCAGTAGGAAGGCAAATGATGTTTGAGTTGACTTGGTTTGAAGGAATGGCATGAACACACATTCACGTGAAGTTCATGTTGACAGACAAATTTGTTTCTCAGAATGACTTGAAATGTGATGAATATGAAAGAAAATGATGTTTAAGGTGTTGTTTATGTAAGGAATTGCATGAACAGCATATTTGACCAAACTGTGCATTTCAGCTCAGAAACATCATTTGAAGCGCTGGAAAATCATGAAGGCAACATTGATGTGAAGTTCATGTTGACACACAAAGTTCTTCTTCGGAGTGACTTGAAATGTGATAAATATGAAGGAAAATGATGTTTTAAGTGTTCTGGATGTAACGAATTGCGGGGACAACATTATTGGAGCAAAATGTCAATTTGAGCTCAGAAACAGCATTTGAAGCGCAGACAAGTCATGAAGGCTACATTAACGCGAATTTCATGTTGACACACAAATTTCTTCTTCAGAATGATTTCATATGTGATCAGTAGGAAGGCAAATGATGTTTGAGTTGACTTGGTTTGAAGGAATCGCATGAACAAGCATTCACGTGAAGTCCATGTTGACTCACAAATTTCTTCATCAGTATGACTTGAAATGTGATAAATATGAAGGCAGATGATGTTTAAGGTGTTGTTTATGTAAGGAATTGCATGAACAGCATATTAGACCAAACTGTGCATTTCAGCACAGCACAACCATTTGAAGTGCAGAAGAGTCATGAAGTTTGATTTAACGTGAAGTTCATGTTGACAAACAAATTTGTAACTCAGAATGACTTGAAATGTGATAAATATGAAGGAAAATTATATTCAAGGTGTAAGTAAGGAATTGCATGAACAGCATATTTGACCAAACTATGCATTTCAGCTCAGAAACAGGATTTGAAGAGCAGGAAAATCAGGAAGGCAACATTGACGTGAATTTCATGTTGACTCACAAAGTTCTTCTTCACAATGACTTGAAATGTGATCAGTATGAAGGCAGATGATGTTTTAGGTGTTCTGGATGTAACGATTTGCAGGGACAACATTATTGGAGCAAAATGTCAATTTGAGCTCAGAAACAGCATTTGAAGAGCAGACAAGTCATGAAGGCTACATTAACTCGAATTTCATGTTGACTCACAAATTTCTTCATCAGTATGACTTGAAATGTGATCAGTATGAAGGCAGATGATGTTTAAGGTGTTGTTTATGTAAGGAATTGCATGAACAGCATATTAGACCAAACTGTGCATTTCAGTTCAGAAACAGCATTTGAAGTGCAGAAGAGTCATGAAGTTTTGATTTAACGTGAATTTCATGTTGACACACAAATTTCTTCTTCAGAATGATTTCAAATGTGATCAGTAGGAAGGCAAATGATGTTTGAGTTGACTTGGTTTGAAGGAATCGCATGAACAAGCATTCACGTGAAGTCCATGTTGACTCACAAATTTCTTCATGAGTATGACTTGAAATGTGATAAATATGAAGGAAAATGATGTTTTAAGTGTTCTGGATGTAACGAATTGCGGGGACAACATTATTGGAGCAAAATGTCAATTTGAGCTCAGAAACAGCATTTGAAGCGCAGACAAGTCATGAAGGCTACATTAACGCGAATTTCATGTTGACACACAAATTTCCTCTTCAGAATGATTTCAAATGTGATCAGTAGGAAGGCAAATGATGTTTGAGTTGACTTGGTTTGAAGGAATCGCATGAACAAGCATTCACGTGAAGTCCATGTTGACTCACAAATTTCTTCATCAGTATGACTTGAAATGTGATAAATATGAAGGCAGATGATGTTTAAGGTGTTGTTTATGTAAGGAATTGCATGAGCAGCATATTAGACCAAACTGTGCATTTCAGCACAGCACAACCATTTGAAGTGCAGAAGAGTCATGAAGTTTGATTTAACGTGAAGTTCATGTTGACAAACAAATTTGTAACTCAGAATGACTTGAAATGTGATAAATATGAAGGAAAATTATGTTCAAGGTGTAAGTACGGAATTGCATGAACAGCATATTTGACCAAACTATGCATTTCAGCTCAGAAACAGGATTTGAAGAGCAGGAAAATCAGGAAGGCAACATTGACGTGAATTTCATGTTGACTCACAAAGTTCTTCTTCACAATGACTTGAAATGTGATCAGTATGAAGGCAGATGATGTTTTAGGTGTTCTGCATCTAGCGAATTGCATGAACAGCATATTTGACCAAGCTGTGCATTTCAGGTCAGAAACAGCATTTGAAGAGCTGGAAAATCAGGAAGGCAACATTGATGTGAAGTTCATGTTGACACACAAAGTTCTTCTTCAGAATGACTTGAAATGTGATCAGTGTGAAGGCAGATGATGTTTTAGGTGTTCTGGATGTAACGATTTGCAGGGACAACATTATTGGAGCAAAATGTCAATTTGAGCTCAGAAACAGCATTTGAAGAGCAGACAAGTCATGAAGGCTACATTAACTCGAATTTCATGTTGACTCACAAATTTCTTCATCAGTATGACTTGAAATGTGATCAGTATGAAGGCAGATGATGTTTAAGGTGTTGTTTATGTAAGGAATTGCATGAACAGCATATTAGACCAAACTGTGCATTTCAGCTCAGAAACAGCATTTGAAGTGCAGAAGAGTCATGAAGTTTTGATTTAACGTGAATTTCATGTTGACACACAAATTTCTTCTTCAGAATGATTTCAAATGTGATCAGTAGGAAGGCAAATGATGTTTGAGTTGACTTGGTTTGAAGGAATCGGATGAACAAGCATTCACGTGAAGTCCATGTTGACTCACAAATTTCTTCATGAGTATGACTTGAAATGTGATAAATATGAAGGCAGATGATGTTTAAGGTGTTGTTTATGTAAGGAATTGCATGAACAGCATATTAGACCAAACTGTGCATTTCAGCACAGCACAACCATCTGAAGTGCAGAGGAGTCATGAAGTTTGATTTAACGTGAAGTTCATGTTGACAAACAAATTTGTTACTCAGAATAACTTGAAATGTGATGGATATGAAGGAAAATGATGTTTTAGGTGTTCTGCATGTAGCGAATTGCATGAACAACATATGTGACCAAACTGTGCATTTCAGCTCAGAAACAGCATTTGAAGCGCAGAATTATCAGGAAGGCAACATTGACGTGAATTTCATGTTGACTCTCTAAGTTCCTCTTCAGTATGACTTGAAATGTGATAAATATGAAGGCAGATGATGTTTAAGGTGTTGTTTATGTAAGGAATTGCATGAGCAGCATATTAGACCAAACTGTGCATTTCAGCACAGCACCACCATTTGAAGCGCAGACGAGTCATGAAGTTTTGATTTAAGTTCAAACTGCATTTGAAGCGCATAATCATCAAAAAGGTAACATTGACCTGACTTTCATGTTGACACACAAAGTTCTTCTTCAGAATGCCTTGAAATGTGATAGATATGAAGGAAAATGATGTTTTAAGTGTTCTGCATGTAGCGAATTGCATGAGCAGCATATTAGACCAAACTGTGCATTTCAGCACAGCACCACCATTTGAAGCGCAGAAGAGTCATGAAGTTTGATTTAACGTGAAATTCATGTTGACAAACAAATTTCTTCCTCAGAATGACTTGAACTGTGATAAATATGAAGGAAAATGATGTTTTCGGTCTTCTGGATGTAACGAATTGCAGGGACAACATATTTGAGCAAAATGTCAATTTGAGCTCAGAAACAGCATTTGAAGCGCAGACAAGTCATGAAGGCTACATTAACGCGAATTTCATGTTGACACACAAATTTCTTCTTCAGAATGACTTGAAATGTGATCGGTAGGAAGGCAAATGATGTTTGAGTTGACTTGGTTTGAAGGAATGGCATGAACACACATTCACGTGAAGTTCATGTTGACAGACAAATTTGTTTCTCAGAATGACTTGAACTGTGATGAATATGAAGGAAAATGATGTTTTAGGTGTTCTGCATGTAGCGAATTGCATGAACAGCGTATTTGACCAAACTATGCATTTCAGCTCAGAAACAGCATTTGAAGCGCAGGAAAATCAGGAAGGTAACATTGACCTGAATTTCATGTTGACACACAAAGTTCTTCTTCAGAATGACTTGAAATGTGATCAGTATGAAGGCAGATGATGTTTAAGGTGTTGTTTATGTAAGGAATTGCATGAACAGCATATTAGACCAAACTGTGCATTTCAGCACAGCACCACCATTTGAAGCGCAGGAAAATCAGGAAGGCAACATTGACGTAAATTTCATGTTGACACACAAAGTTCTTCTTCAGAATGACTTGAAATGTGATAAATATGAAGGCAGATGATGTTTTAGGTGTTCTGCATGTAGCGAATTGCATGAACACCATATTTCACCAAACTGTGCATTTCAGCTCAGAAACAGCATTTGAAGCGCAGGAAAACCAGGAAGGCAACATTGACGTGAAGTTCATGTTGACACACAAAGTTCTTTTTCAGAATGACTTGAAATGTGATAAATATGAAGGCAGATGATGTTTTAGGTGTTCTGCATGTAGCGAATTGCATGAACAGCATATTTGACCAAACTGTGCATTTCAGCTCAGAAACAGCATTTGAAGCGCAGGAAAACCAGGAAGGCAACATTGACGTGAAGTTCATGTTGACACACAAAGTTGTTCTTCAGAATGACTTGAAATGTGATAAATATGAAGAAAAATGATGTTTTAAGTGTTCTGGAAGTAACGAATTGCAGGGAAAACAATATTGGAGCAAAACGTCAATTTGAGCTCAGAAACAGCATTTGAAGCGCAGACAAGTCATGAAGTTTGATTTAACGTGAAGTTCATGTTGACAAACAAATTTCTTCCTCAGAATGACTTGAACTGCGATGAATATGAAGGCAGATGATGTTTAAGGTGTTGTTTATGTGAGCAATTGCATGAACAGCATATTTGACCAAACTGTGCATTTCAGCTCAGAAACAGCATTTGAAGCGCAGGAAAATCAAAAAGGCAACATTAACGTGAATTTCATGTTGACACACAAAGTTCTTCTTCAGAATGACTTGAAATGTGATGAATATGAAGGAAAATGATGTTTTAGGTGTTCTGCATGTAGCGAATTGCATGAACAGCATATTTGACCAAACTGTGCATTTCAGCTCAGAAACAGCATTTGAAGCGCAGGAAAATCAGGAAGGCAACATTGACGTGAAGTTCATGTTGAGACACAAAGTTCTTCTTCAGAATGACTTGAAATGTGATAAATATGAAGGCAGATGATGTTTAAGGTGTTGTTTATGTAAGGAATTGCGTGAACCCTTTTGCTCAAGAGACGTGAAGACAACGCAGGACTTAGGCTCCAGAGTTCGCTGAGAACATCGTTGGAGGCAAAGTCTTTTTCTGACTTTGTTCAACAAGCGAGGACCACACTCTGCTGAAAGGAGAGTCCTGAGAGGTCTGCAGTTTTCCAAAGAGATGAAGAGAAGACAGCACCCATGGCATCCAGAGAGGCACAGGAGGCAGCAGCAGAGGGCTGCTCCACTCCAGGGGCTGGAGGACCCAGTGACCCACCACAGCCTGATGAGACGGGGGCTTTCCACCACCACCATCCGACTGAGAAGACAGCTGAGACGCCCGCACTTGTGTTCCAGCTGCTACTAAAGATAACTGCCAGACCAACGATTGGCTATCGGGACCTCTCCACTCCCCCTGCCTATGAAGAACACCCTCTGCCCACAAAGAAGACTTCGTACCGAGTCTGCTGGTCCACGGAGGAGTTCAACTAGACGCAGGTCAAGACCGGGCGTGGCAGCTAAGGCCTGGCTGTCCGCTCTCTCTCCTAAATTTACTAATTAGAGAAGATTCTTAGGTACGCTCAGCTTAGTTTAGTTTAGTTTGAAATAATCAGAAATAATTAAATTGTTTAATCATGAATTGATGCTGTGCCCCTGCTAAAACTTGCTTAATAAAACGCTATATTGCATTTAAAGAGAAGTCTAATGAAATGATTATGATTCACCTATTCTGCATAGTGGTAAAAAGTTAAGTTGATTGTGTGCATTAAATCTAATGGTTCTTAAAGGTTACTTTAATCCAACTAGTTATTTAAACATTACCCCTGAGGTTAGTTTTCCAAACCTCTAAAACGAACCTAGGAATATCAACAAGTGCCACAGTTTTAAGAGGAAAGCTGTCGTTAACAAACGTGGTCAATAAATCAATTCTACTACTTAGGAGGGCTGCTTAGTAAGAGAGTATTTATTGGAGTAAGAGGGGTAAGACGTTTGGAAGAAGACAGCTAGGACCTAGGCGAGTATTCCTCGACACCAGCTTAATTATTCTGCTGAAACCTGTTAGGTGGAATACTAATAGGCAGATAGAATCTAACCCTTTAAACGGAGAGCTGGTCCTGATTTAACCTGAGGCAAGGGTTTAAAGAAGGCTATACTGAACGACAATATGAAGGCAGATGATGTTTAAGGTGTTGTTTATGTAAGGAATTGCGTGAACAGCATATTTGACCTAACTTTGCATTTCAGCTCAGAAACAGCATTTGAAGTGCAGGAAAATCAGGAAGGCAACATTGACGTGAAGTTCATGTTGACACACAAAGTTCTTTTTCAGAATGACTTGAAATGTGATAAATATGAAGGCAGATGATGTTTAAGGTGTTGTTTATGTAAGGAATTGCATGAACAGCATATTTCACCAAACTGTGCATTTCAGCACAGCACCACCATTTGAAGCGCAGAAGAGTCATGAAGTTTGATTTAACGTGAAGTTCATGTTGACAAACAAATTTCTTCCTCAGAATGACTTGAACTGTGATGAATATGAAGGAAAATGATGTTTTAGGTGTTCTGCATGTAGCGAATTGCATGAACAGCGTATTTGACCAAACTGTGCATTTCAGCTCAGAAACAGCATTTGAAGCGCAGGAAAATCAGGAATTCAACATTGACGTGAATTTCATGTTGACTCAGAAAGTTCTTCAGAATGACTTGAAATGTGATCCGTATGAAGGCAGATGATGTTTAAGGTGTTGTTTATGTAAGGAATTGCTTGAACAGCATATTTGACCAAACTGTGCATTTCAGCTCAGAAACAGCATTTGAACTGCAGGAAAATCAGGAAGGTAACATTGACGTGACTTTCATGTTGACACACAAAGTTCTTCTTCGGAATGAGTTGAAATGTGATAAATATGAAGGCAGATGATGTTTTAGGTGTTCTGGATGTAACGATTTGCAGGGACAACATTATTGGAGCAAAATGTCAATTTGAGCTCAGAAACAGCATTTGAAGAGCAGGAAAATCAGGAAGGCAACATTGACGTGAATTTCATGTTGACACACAAAGTTCTTCTTCAGAATGACTTGAAATGTGATAAACATGAAGGAAATGATGTTTTAGGTGTTCTGCATGTAGCGAATTGCATGAACAGCATATTTCACCAAACTGTGCATTTCAGCACAGCACCACCATTTGAAGCGCAGAAGAGTCATGAAGTTTGATTTAACGTGAAGTTCATGTTGACTAACAAATTTCTTCCTCAGAATGACTTGAACTGTGATAAATATGAAGGAAAATGATGTTTTAGGTGTTCTGGATGCAACGAATTGTCGGGACAACATATTTGAGCAAAATGTCAATTTGAGCTCAGAAACAGCATTTGAAGAACAGACAAGTCATGAAGGCTACATTAACGCGAATTTCATGTTGACACACATTTCTTCTTCAGAATGATTTCAAATGTGATCAGTCGGAAGGCAAATGATGTTTGAGTTGACTTGGTTTGAAGGAATCGCATGAACAAGCATTCACGTGAAGTTCATGTTGACAGACAAATTTGTAACTCAGAATGACTTGAAATGTGATAAATATGAAGGAAAATTATGTTCAAGGTGTTGTTTATGTAAGGAATTGCATGAACAGCATATTTGACCAAACTGTACATTTCAGCTCAGAAACAGCATTTGAAGCCCTGGAAAATCAGGAAGGCAACATTGATGTGAAGTTCATGTTGACACACAAAGTTCTTCTTCAGAATGACTTGAAATGTGAAATATGAAGGAAAATAATGTTTTAAGTGTTCTGGAAGTAACGAATTGCAGGGAAAACAATATTGGAGCAAAACGTCAATTTGAGCTCAGAAACAGCATTTGAAGCGCAGACAAGTCATGAAGTTTGATTTAACGTGAAGTTCATGTTGACAAACAAATTTCTTCCTCAGAATGACTTGAACTGTGATGAATATGAAGGCAGATGATGTTTAAGGTGTTGTTTATGTGAGGAATTGCATGAACAGCATATTTGACCAAACTGTGCATGTCAGCTCAGAAACAGCATTTGAAGCGCAGGAAAATCAGGAAGGCAAACATTGACGTGAATTTCATGTTGACACACAAAGTTGTTCTCAGAATGACTTGAAATGTGATAAACATGAAGGAAAATGATGTTTTAGGTGTTCTGCATGTAGCGAATTGCATGAACAGCATATTTGACCAAACTGTGCATTTCAGCTGAGAAACAGCATTTGAAGCGCAGGAAAATCAGGAACTCAACATTGATGTGAAGTTCATGTTGCCACACAAAGTTCTTCTTCGGAATGACTTGAAATCTGATAAATATGAAGGAAAATGATGTTTTAAGTGTTCTGGATGTAACGAATTGCGGGGACAACATTATTGGAGCAAAATGTAAATTTGAGCTCAGAAACAGCATTTGAAGCGCAGACAAGTCATGAAGGCTACATTAACGCGAATTTCATGTTGACACACAAATTTTTCTTCAGAATGATTTGAAATGTGATCAGTAGGAAGGCAAATGATGTTTGAGTTGACTTGGTTTGAAGGAATCGCATGAACAAGCATTCACGTGAAGTCCATGTTGACTCACAAATTTCTTCATCAGTATGACTTGAAATGTGATAAATATGAAGGCAGATGATGTTTAAGGTGTTGTTTATGTAAGGAATTGTATGAACAGCATATTAGACCAAACTGTGCATTTCAGCACAGCACAACCATTTGAAGTGCAGAAGAGTCATGAAGTTTGATTTAACGTGAAGTTCATGTTGACAAACAAATTTCTTCCTCAGAATGACTTGAACTGTGATGAATATGAAGGCAGATGATGTTTAAGGTGTTGTTTATGTGAGGAATTGCATGAACAGCATATTTGACCAAACTGTGCATGTCAGCTCAGAAACAGCATTTGAAGCGCAGGAAAATCAGGAAGGCAAACATTGACGTGAATTTCATGTTGACACACAAAGTTCTTCTTCAGAATGACTTGAAATGTGATAAACATGAAGGAAAATGATGTTTTAGGTGTTCTGCATGTAGCGAATTGCATGAACAGCATATTTGACCAAACTGTGCATTTCAGCTGAGAAACAGCATTTGAAGCGCAGGAAAATCAGGAACTCAACATTGATGTGAAGTTCATGTTGACACACAAAGTTCTTCTTCGGAATGACTTGAAATGTGATAAATATGAAGGAAAATGATGTTTTAAGTGTTCTGGATGTAACGAATTGCGGGGACAACATTATTGGAGCAAAATGTCAATTTGAGCTCAGAAACAGCATTTGAAGAGCAGAAAAGTCATGAAGTTTGATTTAACGTGAATTTCATGTTGACACACAAATTTCTTCTTCAGAATGATTTGAAATTGTGTTCAGTAGGAAGGCAAATGATGTTTGAGTTGACTTGGTTTGAAGGAATCGCATGAACAAGCATTCACGTGAAGTCCATGTTGACTCACAAATTTCTTCATCAGTATGACTTGAAATGTGATAAATATGAAGGCAGATGATGTTTAAGGTGTTGTTTATGTAAGGAATTGTATGAACAGCATATTAGACCAAACTGTGCATTTCAGCACAGCACAACCATTTGAAGTGCAGAAGAGTCATGAAGTTTGATTTAACGTGAAGTTCATGTTGACAAACAAATTTCTTCCTCAGAATGACTTGAATGTGATAAATATCAAGAAAAATGATGTTTTAAGTGTTCTGGAAGTAACGAATTGCAGGGACAACATTGTTGGAGCAAAACGTCAAGTTGAGCTCAGAAACAGCATTTGAAGAGTCATGAAGTTTGATTTAACGTGAAGTTCATGTTGACAAACAAATTTCTTCCTCAGAATGACTTGAACTGTGATGAATATGAAGGAAAATGATGTTTTAGGTGTTCTGCATGTAGCGAATTGCATGAACAGCATATTTGACCAAACTGTGCATTTCAGCTCAGAAACAGCATTTGAAGCGCAGGAAAACCAGGAAGGCAACATTGACGTGAAGTTCATGTTAACACACAAAGTTCTTTTTCAGAATGACTTGAAATGTGATAAATATGAAGGCAGATGATGTTTTAGGTGTTCTGCATGTAGCGAATTTCATGAACAGCATATTTGACCAAACTGTGCATTTCAGCTCAGAAACAGCATTTGAAGCGCAGGAAAATCAGGAAGGCGACATTGACGTGAATTTCATGTTGACACACAAAGTTCTTCTTCACAATGACTTGAAATGTGATCAGTATGAAGGCAGATGATGTTTAAGGTGTTGTTTATGTAAGGAATTGCATGAACAGCATATTAGACCAAACTGTGCATTTCAGCACAGCACAACCATTTGAAGTGCAGACAAGTCATGAAGGCTACATTAACGCGAATTTCATGTTGACACACAAATTTCTTCTTCAGAATGATTTGAAATGCGATCAGTAGGACGGCAAATGATGTTTGAGTTGACTTGGTTTGAAGGAATGGCATGAACAAGCATTCACGTGAAGTTCATGTTGACAGACAAATTTGTAACTCAGAATGACTTGAAATGTGATAAATATGAAGGAAAATGATGTTCAAGGACTTGTTTATGTAAGGAATTGCATGAACAGCATATTTGACCAAACTGTGCATTTCAGCTCAGAAACAGCATTTGAAGCGCAGGAAAACCAGGAAGGCAACATTGACGTGAAGTTCATGTTGACACACAAAGTTGTTCTTCAGAATGACTTGAACTGTGATAAATATGAAGGAAAATGATGTTTAAGGTGTTCTGGATGTAACAAATTGCAGGGGCAACATATTTGAGCAAAATGTCAATTTGAGCTCAGAAACAGCATTTGAAGCGCAGGAAAACCAGGAAGGCAACATTGACGTGAATTTCATGTTGACACACAAAGTTCTTCTTCAGAATGACTTGAAATGTGATAGATATGAAGGAAAATGATGTTTTAGGTGTTCTGCATGTAGCGAATTGCATGAACAGCGTATTTGACCAAACTGTGCATTTCAGCTCAGAAACAGCATTTGAACCGCAGGAAAATCAGGAATTCAACATTGACGTGAATTTCATGTTGACTCAGAAAGTTCTTCAGAATGACTTGAAATGTGATCCGTATGAAGGCAGATGATGTTTAAGGTGTTGTTTATGTAAGGAATTGCTTGAACAGCATATTTGACCAAACTGTGCATTTCAGCTCAGAAACAGCATTTGAACTGCAGGAAAATCAGGAAGGTAACATTGACGTGACTTTCATGTTGACACACAAAGTTCTTCTTCGGAATGAGTTGAAATGTGATAAATATGAAGGCAGATGATGTTTTAGGTGTTCTTGGATGTAACGATTTGCAGGGACAACATTATTGGAGCAAAATGTCAATTTGAGCTCAGAAACAGCATTTGAAGAGCAGGAAAATCAGGAAAGCAACATTGACGTGAATTTCATGTTGACACACAAAGTTCTTCTTCAGAATGACTTGAAATGTGATAAACACGAAGGAAATGATGTTTTAGGTGTTCTGCATGTAGCGAATTGAATGAACAGCATATTTCACCAAACTGTGCATTTCAGCACAGCACCACCATTTGAAGCGCAGAAGAGTCATGAAGTTTGATTTAACGTGAAGTTCATGTTGACTAACAAATTTCTTCCTCAGAATGACTTGAACTGTGATAAATATGAAGGAAAATGATGTTTTAGGTGTTCTGGATGCAACGAATTGTCGGGACAACATATTTGAGCAAAATGTCAATTTGAGCTCAGAAACAGCATTTGAAGAACAGACAAGTCATGAAGGCTACATTAACGCGAATTTCATGTTGACACACAAATTTCTTCTTCAGAATGATTTGAAATGCGATCAGTAGGACGGCAAATGATGTTTGAGTTGACTTGGTTTGAAGGAATGGCATGAACAAGCATTCACGTGAAGTTCATGTTGACAGACAAATTTGTAACTCAGAATGACTTGAAATGTGATAAATATGAAGGAAAATTATGTTCAAGGTGTTGTTTATGTAAGGAATTGCATGAACAGCATATTTGACCAAACTGTACATTTCAGCTCAGAAACAGCATTTGAAGCCCTGGAAAATCAGGAAGGCAACATTGATGTGAAGTTCATGTTGACACACAAAGTTCTTCTTCAGAATGACTTGAAATGTGAAATATGAAGGAAAATTATGTTTTAAGTGTTCTGGAAGTAACGAATTGCAGGGAAAACAATATTGGAGCAAAACGTCAATTTGAGCTCAGAAACAGCATTTGAAGCGCAGACAAGTCATGAAGTTTGATTTAACGTGAAGTTCATGTTGACAAACAAATTTCTTCCTCAGAATGACTTGAACTGTGATGAATATGAAGGCAGATGATGTTTAAGGTGTTGTTTATGTGAGGAATTGCATGAACAGCATATTTGACCAAACTGTGCATGTCAGCTCAGAAACAGCATTTGAAGCGCAGGAAAATCAGAAAGGCAAACATTGACGTGAATTTCATGTTGACACACAAAGTTCTTCTTCAGAATGACTTGAAATGTGATAAACATGAAGGAAAATGATGTTTTAGGTGTTCTGCATGTAGCGAATTGCATGAACAGCATATTTGACCAAACTGTGCATTTCAGCTGAGAAACAGCATTTGAAGCGCAGGAAAATCAGGAACTCAACATTGATGTGAAGTTCATGTTGACATACAAAGTTCTTCTTCGGAATGACTTGAAATCTGATAAATATGAAGGCAGATGATGTTTTAAGTGTTCTGGATGTAACGAATTGCGGGGACAACATTATTGGAGCAAAATGTCAATTTGAGCTCAGAAACAGCATTTGAAGAGCATACAAGTCATGAAGGCTACATTAACGCGAATTTCATGTTGACACACAAATTTTTTCTTCAGAATGATTTGAAATGTGATCAGTAGGAAAGCAAATGATGTTTGAGTTGACTTGGTTTGAAGGAATCGCATGAACAAGCATTCACGTGAAGTCCATGTTGACTCACAAATTTCTTCATCAGTATGACTTGAAATGTGATAAATATGAAGGCAGATGATGTTTAAGGTGTTGTTTATGTAAGGAATTGTATGAACAGCATATTAGACCAAACTGTGCATTTCAGCACAGCACAACCATTTGAAGTGCAGAAGAGTCATGAAGTTTGATTTAACGTGAAGTTCATGTTGACAAACAAATTTCTTCCTCAGAATGACTTGAATGTGATGAATACGAAGGAAAATGATGTTTTTGGTGTTCTTGCATGTAGCGATTTTCATGAACAGCATATTGGACCAAACTGTGCATTTCAGCTCAGAAACAGCATTTGAAGCGCAGGAAAATCAGGAAGGTAACATTGACGTGAAGTTCATGTTGACACACAAAGTTCTTCTTCAGAATGACTTGAAATGTGATAAATATCAAGAAAAATGATGTTTTAAGTGTTCTGGAAGTAACGAATTGCAGGGACAACATTATTGGAGCAAAACGTCAAGTTGAGCTCAGAAACAGCATTTGAAGAGCAGAAAAGTCATGAAGTTTGATTTAACGTGAAGTTCATGTTGACAAACAAATTTCTTCCTCAGAATGACTTGAACTGTGATGAATATGAAGGAAAATGATGTTTTAGGTGTTCTGCATATAGCGAATTGCATGAACAGCATATTAGACCAAACTGTGCATTTCAGCACAGCACAACCATTTGAAGTGCAGACAAGTCATGAAGGCTACATTAACGCGAATTTCATGTTGACACACAAATTTCTTCTTCAGAATGATTTGAAATGTGATCAGTAGGACGGCAAATGATGTTTTAGGTGTTCTGCATGTAGCGAATTTCATGAACAGCTTATTTGACCAAACTGTGCATTTCAGATCAGAAACAGCATTTGAAGCGCAGGAAAACCAGGAAGGCGACATTGACGTGAATTTCATGTTGACACACAAAGTTCTTTTTCAGAATGACTTGAAATGTGATAAATATGAAGACAGATGATGTTTTAGGTGTACTGCATGTAGCGAATTGCATGAACAGCATATTTCACCAAACTGTACATTTCAGCACAGCACCACCATTTGAAGCGCAGAAGAGTCATGAAGTTTGATTTAACGTGAAGTTCATGTTGACAAACATATTTCTTCCTCAGAATGACTTGAACTGTGATAAATATGAAGGAAAATGATGTTTAAGGTGTTCTGGATGTAACAAATTGCAGGGGCAACATATTTGAGCAAAATGTCAATTTGAGCTCAGAAACAGCATTTGAAGAGCAGGAAAATCAGGAAGGCAACATTGACCTGAATTTCATGTTAACTCACAAAGTTCGTCTTCAGAATGACTTGAAATGTGATCGATATGAAGGAAAATGATGTTTTAGGTGTTGTTTAAGTAAGGAATTGCATGAACAGCATATTTGACCAAACTGTGCATTTCAGCTCAGAAACAGCATTTGAAGCGCAGGAAAATCAGGAAGGCAACATTGACGTGAATTTCATGTTGACACACAAATTTCTTCTTCAGAATGATTTCAAACGTGATCAGTAGGAAGGCAGATGATGTTTGAGTTGACTTGGTTTGAAGGAATCGCATGAACAAGCATTCACGTGAAGTCCATGTTGACTCACACATTTCTTCATCAGTATGACTTGAAATGTGATAAATATGAAGGCAGATGATGTTTAAGGTGTTGTTTCTGTAAGGAATTGTATGAACAGCATATTAGACCAAACTGTGCATTTCAGCACAGCACCACCATCTGAAGAGCAGAAGAGTCATGAAGTTTGATTTAACGTGAAGTTCATGTTGACAAACAAATTTCTTCCTCAGAATGACTTGAACTGTGATGAATATGAAGGAAAATGATGTTTTAGATGTTCTGCATGTAGCGAATTGCATGAACAGCATATTAGACCAAACTGTGCATTTCAGCTCAGAAACAGCATTTGAAGCTCAGGAAAATCAGGAAGGCAACATTGACGTAAATTTCATGTTGACACACAAAGTTCTTCTTCAGAATGACTTGAAATGTGATAAATATGAAGGAAAATGATGTTTTAAGTGTTCTGCATGTAGCGAATTTCATGAACAGCATATTAGACCAAACTGTGCATTTCAGCTCAGAAACAGCATTTGAAGCGCAGGAAAATCAGGAAGGCGACATTGACGTGAATTTCATGTTGACACACAAAGTTCTTCTTCAAAATGACTTGAAATGTGATAAATATGAAGACAGATGATGTTTTAGGTGTTCTGCATGTAGCGAATTTCATGAACAGCATATTTGACCAATCTGTGCATTTCAGCTCAGAAACAACATTTGAAGCGCAGGAAAATCAGGAAGGCGACATTGACGTGAATTTCATGTTGACACACAAAGTTCTTCTTCAAAATGACTTGAAATGTGATAAATATGAAGACAGATGATGTTTTACGTGTTCTGGATGTAACGAATTGCGGGGACAACATTATTGGAGCAAAATGTCAATTTGAGCTCAGAAACAGCATTTGACGCGCAGACAAGTCATGAAGGCTACATTAACGCGAATTTCATGTTGACACACAAATTTTTTCTTCAGAATGATTTGAAATGTGATCAGTAGGAAGGCAAATGATGTTTGAGTTGACTTGGTTTGAAGGAATCGCATGAACAAGCATTCACGTGAAGTCCATGTTGACTCACAAATTTCTTCATCAGTATGACTTGAAATGTGATAAATATGAAGGCAGATGATGTTTAAGGTGTTGTTTATGTAAGGAATTGTATGAACAGCATATTAGACCAAACTGTGCATTTCAGCACAGCACAACCATTTGAAGTGCAGAAGAGTCATGAAGCTTGATTTAACGTGAAGTTCATGTTGACAAACAAATTTCTTCCTCAGAATGACTTGAATGTGATGAATATGAAGGAAAATGATGTTTTTGGTGTTCTGGATGTAGCGAATTTCATGAACAGCATATTTAACCAAACTGTGCATTTCAGCTCAGAAACAGCATTTGAAGCGCAGGAAAACCAGGAACTCAACATTGACGTGAAGTTCATGTTGACACACAAAGTTGTTCTTCAGAATGACTTGAACTGTGATAAATATGAAGGAAAATGATGTTTAAGGTGTTCTGGATGTAACAAATTGCAGGGGCAACATATTTGAGCAAAATGTCAATTTGAGCTCAGAAACAGCATTTGAAGCGCAGGAAAACCAGGAAGGCAACATTGACGTGAATTTCATGTTGACACACAAAGTTCTTCTTCAGAATGACTTGAAATGTGATAGATATGAAGGAAAATGATGTTTTAGGTGTTCTGCATTTAGCGAATTGCACGAACAACATATTTGACCAAACTGTGCATTTCAGCTCAGAAACAGCATTTGAAGCGCAGAAGAGTGATGAAGTTTGATTTAACGTGAAGTTCATGTTGACTCACAAAGTTCTTCTTCAGAATGACTTGAAATGTGATCAGTAAGAAGGCAGATGATGTTTAAGGTGTTGTTTATGTGAGGAATTGCATGAACAGCATATTTGACCAAACTGTGCATTTCAGCTCAGAAACAGCATTTGAAGCGCAGGAAATTCAGGAAGGCAACATTGACGTGAATTTCATGTTGACTCTCTAAGTTCCTCTTCAGAATGACTTGAAATGTGATCAGTATGAAGGCAGATGATGTTTAAGGTGTTGTTTATGTGAGTAATTGCATGAACAGCATATTTGACCAAACTGTGCATTTCAGCTCAGAAACAGCATTTGAAGCGCAGGAAAATCAGGAAGGCAACATTGACGTGAAGTTCATGTTGACACACAAAGTTCTTCTTCAGAATGACTTGAAATGTGATAAATATCAAGAAAAATGATGTTTTAAGTGTTCTGGAAGTAACGAATTGCAGGGACAACATTATTGGAGCAAAACGTCAGTTTGAGCTCAGAAACAGCATTTGAAGAGCAGAAAAGTCATGAAGTTTGATTTAACGTGAAGTTCATGTTGACAAACAAATTTCTTCCTCAGAATGACTTGAACTGTGATGAATATGAAGGAAAATGATGTTTTAGGTGTTCTGCATGTAGCGAATTGCATGAACAGCATATTAAACCAAACTGTGCATTTCAGCTCAGAAACAGCATTTGAAGCTCAGGAAAATCAGGAAGGCAACATTGACGTAAATTTCATGTTGACACACAAAGTTCTTCTTCAGAATGACTTGAAATGTGATAAATATGAAAGCAGATGATGTTTTAGGTGTTCTGCATGTAGCGAATTTCATGAACAGCTTATTTGACCAAACTGTGCATTTCAGATCAGAAACAGCATTTGAAGCGCAGGAAAACCAGGAAGGCGACATTGACGTGAATTTCATGTTGACACACAAAGTTCTTTTTCAGAATGACTTGAAATGTGATAAATATGAAGACAGATGATGTTTTAGGTGTACTGCATGTAGCGAATTGCATGAACAGCATATTTCACCAAACTGTACATTTCAGCACAGCACCACCATTTGAAGCGCAGAAGAGTCATGAAGTTTGATTTAACGTGAAGTTCATGTTGACAAACATATTTCTTCCTCAGAATGACTTGAACTGTGATAAATATGAAGGAAAATGATGTTTAAGGTGTTCTGGATGTAACAAATTGCAGGGGCAACATATTTGAGCAAAATGTCAATTTGAGCTCAGAAACAGCATTTGAAGAGCAGGAAAATCAGGAAGGCAACATTGACCTGAATTTCATGTTAACTCACAAAGTTCGTCTTCAGAATGACTTGAAATGTGATCGATATGAAGGAAAATGATGTTTTAGGTGTTGTTTAAGTAAGGAATTGCATGAACAGCATATTTGACCAAACTGTGCATTTCAGCTCAGAAACAGCATTTGAAGCGCAGGAAAATCAGGAAGGCAACATTGACGTGAATTTCATGTTGACACACAAATTTCTTCTTCAGAATGATTTCAAATGTGATCAGTAGGAAGGCAGATGATGTTTGAGTTGACTTGGTTTGAAGGAATCGCATGAACAAGCATTCACGTGAAGTCCATGTTGACTCACAAATTTCTTCATCAGTATGACTTGAAATGTGATAAATATGAAGGCAGATGATGTTTAAGGTGTTGTTTCTGTAAGGAATTGTATGAACAGCATATTAGACCAAACTGTGCATTTCAGCACAGCACCACCATCTGAAGAGCAGAAGAGTCATGAAGTTTGATTTAACGTGAAGTTCATGTTGACAAACAAATTTCTTCCTCAGAATGACTTGAACTGTGATGAATATGAAGGAAAATGATGTTTTAGATGTTCTGCATGTAGCGAATTGCATGAACAGCATATTAGACCAAACTGTGCATTTCAGCTCAGAAACAGCATTTGAAGCTCAGGAAAATCAGGAAGGCAACATTGACGTAAATTTCATGTTGACACACAAAGTTCTTCTTCAGAATGACTTGAAATGTGATAAATATGAAGGAAAATGATGTTTTAAGTGTTCTGCATGTAGCGAATTTCATGAACAGCATATTAGACCAAACTGTGCATTTCAGCTCAGAAACAGCATTTGAAGCGCAGGAAAATCAGGAAGGCGACATTGACGTGAATTTCATGTTGACACACAAAGTTCTTCTTCAAAATGACTTGAAATGTGATAAATATGAAGACAGATGATGTTTTAGGTGTTCTGCATGTAGCGAATTTCATGAACAGCATATTTGACCAAACTGTGCATTTCAGCTCAGAAACAACATTTGAAGCGCAGGAAAATCAGGAAGGCGACATTGACGTGAATTTCATGTTGACACACAAAGTTCTTCTTCAAAATGACTTGAAATGTGATAAATATGAAGACAGATGATGTTTTACGTGTTCTGGATGTAACGAATTGCGGGGACAACATTATTGGAGCAAAATGTCAATTTGAGCTCAGAAACAGCATTTGACGCGCAGACAAGTCATGAAGGCTACATTAACGCGAATTTCATGTTGACACACAAATTTTTTCTTCAGAATGATTTGAAATGTGATCAGTAGGAAGGCAAATGATGTTTGAGTTGACTTGGTTTGAAGGAGTCGCATGAACAAGCATTCACGTGAAGTCCATCTTGACTCCCAAATTTCTTCATCAGTATGACTTGAAATGTGATAAATATGAAGGCAGATGATGTTTAAGGTGTTGTTTATGTAAGGAATTGTATGAACAGCATATTAGACCAAACTGTGCATTTCAGCACAGCACAACCATTTGAAGTGCAGAAGAGTCATGAAGTTTGATTTAACGTGAAGTTCATGTTGACAAACAAATTTCTTCCTCAGAATGACTTGAATGTGATGAATATGAAGGAAAATGATGTTTTTGGTGTTCTGGATGTAGCGAATTTCATGAACAGCATATTGGACCAAACTGTGCATTTCAGCTCAGAAACAGCATTTGAAGCGCAGGAAAATCAGGAAGGTCACATTGACGTGAAGTTCATGTTGACACACAAAGTTCTTCTTCAGAATGACTTGAAATGTGATAAATATCAAGAAAAATGATGTTTTAAGTGTTCTGGAAGTAACGAATGGCAGGGACAACATTATTGGAGCAAAACGTCAATTTGAGCTCAGAAACAGCATTTGAAGAGCAGAAAAGTCATGAAGTTTGATTTAACGTGAAGTTCATGTTGACAAACAAATTTCTTCCTCAGAATGACTTGAACTGTGATGAATATGAAGGAAAATGATGTTTTAGGTGTTCTGCATGTAGCGAATTGCATGAACAGCATATTAGACCAAACTGTGCATTTCAGCTCAGAAACAGCATTTGAAGCTCAGGAAAATCAGGAAGGCAACATTGACGTAAATTTCATGTTGACACACAAAGTTCTTCTTCAGAATGACTTGAAATGTGATAAATATGAAGGCAGATGATGTTTTCGGTGTTCTGCATGTAGCGAATTGCATGAACAGCATATTTGACCAAACTGTGCATTTCAGCTCAGAAACAGCATTTGAAGCGCAGGAAAACCAGGAAGGCGACATTGACGTGAATTTCATGTTGACACACAAAGTTCTTTTTCAGAATGACTTGAAATGTGATAAATATGAAGGCAGATGATGTTTTCGGTGTTCTGCATGTAGCGAATTGCATGAACAGCATATTTCACCAAACTGTACATTTCAGCACAGCACCACCATTTGAAGCGCAGAAGAGTCATGAAGTTTGATTTAACGTGAAGTTCATGTTGACAAACAAATTTCTTCCTCAGAATGACTTGAACTGTGATAAATATGAAGGAAAATGATGTTTAAGGTGTTCTGGATGTAACAAATTGTAGGGGCAACATATTTGAGCAAAATGTCAATTTGAGCTCAGAAACAGCATTTGAAGAGCAGGAAAATCAGGAAGGCAACATTGACGTGAATTTCATGTTGACTCACAAAGTTCGTCTTCAGAATGACTTGAAATGTGATCGATATGAAGGAAAATGATGTTTTAGGTGTTCTGCATTTAGCGAATTGCATGAACAAAATATTTGACCAAACTGTGCATTTCAGCTCAGAAACAGCATTTGAAGCGCAGAAGAGTCATGAAGTTTGATTTAACGTGACGTTCATGTTGACTCACAAAGTTCCTCTTCAGAATGATTTGAAATGTGATCAGTCGGAAGGCAAATGATGTTTGAGTTGACTTGGTTTGAAGGAATCGCATGAACAAGCATTCACGTGAAGTTCATGTAGACAGACAAATTTGTAACTCAGAATGACTTGAAATGTGATAAATTTGAAGGAAAATTATGTTCAAGGTGTTGTTTAAGTAAGGAATTGCATGAACAGCATATTTGACCAAACTGTGCATTTCAGCTCAGAAACAGCATTTGAAGCGCAGGAAAATCAGGAAGGCAACATTGACGTGAATTTCATGTTGACACACAAATTTCTTCTTCAGAATGATTTCAAATGTGATCAGTAGGAAGGCAAATGATGTTTGAGTTGACTTGGTTTGAAGGAATCGCATGAACAAGCATTCACGTGAAGTCCATGTTGACTCACAAATTTCTTCATCAGTATGACTTGAAATGTGATAAATATGAAGGCAGATGATGTTTAAGGTGTTGTTTATGTAAGGAATTGTATGAACAGCATATTAGACCAAACTGTGCATTTCAGCACAGCACCACCATCTGAAGAGCAGAAGAGTCATGAAGTTTGATTTAACGTGAAGTTCATGTTGACAAACAAATTTCTTCCTCAGAATGACTTGAACTGTGATGAATATGAAGGAAAATGATGTTTTAGGTGTTCTGGATGTAACGAATTGCAGGGACAACATATTTGACCAAACTGTGCATTTCAGCTCAGAAACAGCATTTGAAGAGCAGGAAAATCAGGAAGGCAAAATTGACGTGAATTTCATGTTGACTCACAAAGTTCTTCTTCACAATGACTTGAAATCTGATAAATATGAAGGCAGATGATGTTTAAGGTGTTGTTTATGTAAGGAATTGCATGAACAGCATATTTGACCAAACTGTGCATTTCAGTTCAGAAACAGCATTTGAAGCGCAGAAGAGTCATGAAGTTTGATTTATCGTGAAGTTCATGTTGACTCACAAAGTTCTTCTTCAGAATGACTTGAAATGTGATCAGTAAGAAGGCAGATGATGTTTAAGGTGTTGTTTATGTGAGGAATTGCATGAACAGCATATTTGACCAAACTGTGCATTTCAGCTCAGAAACAGCATTTGAAGCGCAGGAAAATCAGGAAGGCAACATTGACGTGAATTTCATGTTGACTCTCTAAGTTCCTCTTCAGAATGACTTGAAATGTGATCAGTATGAAGGCAGATGATGTTTAAGGTGTTGTTTATGTGAGGAATTGCATGAACAGCATATTTGACCAAACTGTGCATTTCAGCTCAGAAACAGCTGTGCAGGAAAATCAGGAAGGCAACATTGATGTGCAGTTCATGTTGACACACAAAGTTCTTCTTCAGAATGACTTGAAATGTGATCAGTATGAAGGCCGATGATGTTTAAGGTGTTGTTTATGTGAGGACTTGCATGAACAGCATATTTGACCAAACTGTGCATTTCAGCTCAGAAACAGCATTTGAAGCGCAGAAGAGTCATGAAGTTTGATTTAACGTGAAGTTCGTGTTGACAAACAAATTTCTTCCTCAGAATGACTTAAACTGTGATGAATATGAAGGAAAATGATGTTTTAGGTGTTCTGCATTTTGCGAATTTCGTGAACAGCATATTGGACCAAACTGTGCATTTCAGCTCAGAAACAGCATTTGAAGCGCAGGAAAACCAGGAAGGCAACATTGACGTGAAGTTCATGTTGACACACAAAGTACTTCTTCAGAATGACTTGAAATGTGATAAATATCAAGAAAAATGATGTTTTAAGTGTTCTGGAAGTAACGAATTGCAGGGACAACATTATTGGAGCAAAACGTCAATTTGAGCCCAGAAACAGCATTTGAAGAGCAGAAAAGTCATGAAGTTTGATTTAACGTGAAGTTCATGTTGACAAACAAATTTCTTCCTCAGAATGACTTGAACTGTGATGAATATGAAGGCAGATGATGTTTAAGGTGTTGTTTATGTGAGGAATTGCATGAACAGCATATTTGACCAAACTGTGCATTTCAGCTCAGAAACAGCATTTGAAGCGCAGGAAAATCAGGAAGGCGACATTGACGTGAATTTCATGTTGACACACAAAGTTCTTCTTCAAAATGACTTGAAATGTGATAAATATGAAGACAGATGATGTTTTAGGTGTTCTGCATGTAGCGAATTTCATGAACAGCATATTTGACCAAACTGTGCATTTCAGCTCAGAAACAGCAATTGAAGCGCAGGAAAATCAGGAAGGCGACATTGACGTGAATTTCATGTTGACACACAAAGTTCTTCTTCAAAATGACTTGAAATGTGATAAATATGAAGACAGATGATGTTTTAGGTGTTCTGCATGTAGCGAATTGCATGAACAGCATATTTCACCAAACTGTACATTTCAGCACAGCACCACCATTTGAAGCGCAGAAGAGTCATGAAGTTTGATTTAACGTGAAGTTCATGTTGACAAACAAATTTCTTCCTCAGAATGACTTGAACTGTGATAAATATGAAGGAAAATGATGTTTTAGGTGTTCTGGATGTAACGAATTGCAGGGACAACATATTTGAGCAAAATGTCAATTTGAGCTCAGAAACAGCATTTGAAGAGCAGACAAGTCATGAAGGCTACATTAACGCGAATTTCATGTTGACACACAAATTTCTTCTTCAGAATGATTTGAAATGTGATCAGTAGGACGGCAAATGATGTTTGAGTTGACTTGGTTTGAAGGAATGGCATGAACAAGCATTAACGTGAAGTTCATGTTGACAGACAAATTTGTAACTCAGAATGACTTGAAATGTGATAAATATGAAGGAAAATGATGTTCAAGGACTTGTTTATGTAAGGAATTGCATGAACAGCATATTTGACCAAACTGTGCATTTCAGCTCAGAAACAGCATTTGAAGCGTAGGAAAATCAGGAAGGTAACATTGACCTGAATTTCATGTTGACACACAAAGTTGTTCTTCAGAATGACTTGAAATGTGATAGATATGAAGGAAAATGATGATTAAGGTGTTGTTTATGTAAGGAATTGCATGAACAGCATATTTCAAAAAAACTGTGCATTTCAGCACAGCACCACCATTTGAAGCGCAGAAGAGTCATGAAGTTTGATTTAACGTGAAGTTCATGTTGACAAACAAATTTCTTCCTCAGAATGACTTGAACTGTGATAAATATGAAGGAAAATGATGTTTAAGGTGTTCTGGATGCAACAAATTGCAGGGGCAACATATTTGAGCAAAATGTCAATTTGAGCTCAGAAACAGCATTTGAAGAGCAGGAAAATCAGGAAGGCAACATTGACCTGAATTTCATGTTGACTCACAAAGTTCGTCTTCAGAATGACTTGAAATGTGATCGATATGAAGGAAAATGATGTTTTAGGTGTTCTGCATTTAGCGAATTGCACGAACAACATATTTGACCAAACTGTGCATTTCAGCTCAGAAACAGCATTTGAAGCGCAGAAGAGTCATGAAGTTTGATTTAACGTGAAGTTCATGTTGACAAACAAATTTCTTCCTCAGAATGACTTGAACTGTGATAAATATGAAGGAAAATGATTTTTTAGGTGTTCTGGATGTAACGAATTGCAGGGACAACATATTTGACCAAACTGTGCATTTCAGCTCAGAAACAGCATTTGAAGAGCAGGAAAATCAGGAAGGCAAAATTGACGTGAATTTCATGTTGACTCACAAAGTTCTTCTTCACAATGACTTGAAATCTGATAAATATGAAGGCAGATGATGTTTAAGGTGTTGTTTATGTAAGGAATTGCATGAACAGCATATTTGACCAAACTGTGCATTTCAGTTCAGAAACAGCATTTGAAGCGATGAAGAGTCATGAAGTTTGATTTATCGTGAAGTTCATGTTGACTCACAAAGTTCTTCTTCAGAATGACTTGAAATGTGATCAGTAAGAAGGCAGATGATGTTTAAGGTGTTGTTTATGTGAGGAATTGCATGAACAGCATATTTGACCAAACTGTGCATTTCAGCTCAGAAACAGCATTTGAAGCGCAGGAAAATCAGGAAGGCAACATTGACGTGAATTTCATGTTGACTCTCTAAGTTCCTCTTCAGAATGACTTGAAATGTGATCAGTATGAAGGCAGATGATGTTTAAGGTGTTGTTTATGTGAGGAATTGCATGAACAGCATATTTGACCAAACTGTGCATTTCAGCTCAGAAACAGCATTTGAAGTGCAGGAAAATCAGGAAGGCAACATTGATGTGCAGTTCATGTTGACACACAAAGTTCTTCTTCAGAATGACTTGAAATGTGATCAGTATGAAGGCCGATGATGTTTAAGGTGTTGTTTATGTGAGGAATTGCATGAACAGCATATTTGACCAAACTGTGCATTTCAGCTCAGAAACAGCATTTGGAGCGCAGAAGAGTCATGAAGTTTGATTTAACGTGAAGTTCGTGTTGACAAACAAATTTCTTCCTCAGAATGACTTAAACTGTGATGAATATGAAGGAAAATGATGTTTTAGGTGTTCTGCATTTTGCGAATTTCGTGAACAGCATATTGGACCAAACTGTGCATTTCAGCTCAGAAACAGCATTTGAAGCGCAGGAAAATCAGGAAGGTAACATTGACGTGAAGTTCATGTTGACACACAAAGTTGTTCTTCAGAATGACTTGAACTGTGATAAATATGAAGGAAAATGATGTTTAAGGTGTTCTGGATGTAACAAATTGCAGGGGCAACATATTTGAGCAAAATGTCAATTTGAGCTCAGAAACAGCATTTGAAGCGCAGGAAAACCAGGAAGGCAACATTGACGTGAATTTCATGTTGACACACAAAGTTCTTCTTCAGAATGACTTGAAATGTGATAGATATGAAGGAAAATGATGTTTTAGGTGTTCTGCATTTAGCGAATTGCACGAACAACATATTTGACCAAACTGTGCATTTCAGCTCAGAAACAGCATTTGAAGCGCAGAAGAGTGATGAAGTTTGATTTAACGTGAAGTTCATGTTGACTCACAAAGTTCTTCTTCAGAATGACTTGAAATGTGATCAGTATGAAGGCAGATGATGTTTAAGGTGTTGTTTATGTGAGTAATTGCATGAACAGCATATTTGACCAAACTGTGCATTTCAGCTCAGAAACAGCATTTGAAGCGCAGGAAAATCAGGAAGGTAACATTGACGTGAAGTTCATGTTGACACACAAAGTTCTTCTTCAGAATGACTTGAAATGTGATAAATATCAAGAAAAATGATGTTTTAAGTGTTCTGGAAGTAACGAATTGCAGGGACAACATTATTGGAGCAAAACGTCAATTTGAGCTCAGAAACAGCATTTGAAGCGCAGACAAGTCATGAAGTTTGATTTAACGTGAAGTTCATGTTGACAAACAAATTTCTTCCTCAGAATGACTTGAACTGTGATGAATATGAAGGCAGATGATGTTTAAGGTGTTGTTTATGTGAGGAATTGCATGAACAGCATATTTGACCAAACTGTGCATTTCAGCTCAGAAACAGCATTTGAAGCGCAGGAAAATCAGGAAGGCGACATTGACGTGAATTTCATGTTGACACACAAAGTTCTTCTTCAAAATGACTTGAAATGTGATAAATATGAAGACAGATGATGTTTTAGGTGTTCTGCATGTAGCGAATTTCATGAACAGCATATTTGACCAAACTGTGCATTTCAGCTCAGAAACAGCAATTGAAGCGCAGGAAAATCAGGAAGGCGACATTGACGTGAATTTCATGTTGACACACAAAGTTCTTCTTCAAAATGACTTGAAATGTGATAAATATGAAGACAGATGATGTTTTAGGTGTACTGCATGTAGCGAATTGCATGAACAGCATATTTCACCAAACTGTACATTTCAGCACAGCACCACCATTTGAAGCGCAGAAGAGTCATGAAGTTTGATTTAACGTGAAGTTCATGTTGACAAACAAATTTCTTCCTCAGAATGACTTGAACTGTGATAAATATGAAGGAAAATGATGTTTTAGGTGTTCTGGATGTAACGAATTGCAGGGACAACATATTTGAGCAAAATGTCAATTTGAGCTCAGAAACAGCATTTGAAGAGCAGACAAGTCATGAAGGCTACATTAACGCGAATTTCATGTTGACACACAAATTTCTTCTTCAGAATGATTTGAAATGTGATCAGTAGGACGGCAAATGATGTTTGAGTTGACTTGGTTTGAAGGAATTTCATGAACAAGCATTAACGTGAAGTTCATGTTGACAGACAAATTTGTAACTCAGAATGACTTGAAATGTGATAAATATGAAGGAAAATGATGTTCAAGGACTTGTTTATGTAAGGAATTGCATGAACAGCATATTTGACCAAACTGTGCATTTCAGCTCAGAAACAGCATTTGAAGCGTAGGAAAATCAGGAAGGTAACATTGACCTGAATTTCATGTTGACACACAAAGTTGTTCTTCAGAATGACTTGAAATGTGATAGATATGAAGGAAAATGATGATTAAGGTGTTGTTTATGTAAGGAATTGCATGAACAGCATATTTCAAAAAAACTGTGCATTTCAGCACAGCACCACCATTTGAAGCGCAGAAGAGTCATGAAGTTTGATTTAACGTGAAGTTCATGTTGACAAACAAATTTCTTCCTCAGAATGACTTGAACTGTGATAAATATGAAGGAAAATGATGTTTAAGGTGTTCTGGATGCAACAAATTGCAGGGGCAACATATTTGAGCAAAATGTCAATTTGAGCTCAGAAACAGCATTTGAAGAGCAGGAAAATCAGGAAGGCAACATTGACCTGAATTTCATGTTGACTCACAAAGTTCGTCTTCAGAATGACTTGAAATGTGATCGATATGAAGGAAAATGATGTTTAAGGTGTTCTGCATTTAGCGAATTGCACGAACAACATATTTGACCAAACTGTGCATTTCAGCTCAGAAACAGCATTTGAAGCGCAGAAGAGTCATGAAGTTTGATTTAACGTGAAGTTCATGTTGACAAACAAATTTCTTCCTCAGAATGACTTGAACTGTGATAAATATGAAGGAAAATGATTTTTTAGGTGTTCTGGATGTAACGAATTGCAGGGACAACATATTTGACCAAACTGTGCATTTCAGCTCAGAAACAGCATTTGAAGAGCAGGAAAATCAGGAAGGCAAAATTGACGTGAATTTCATGTTGACTCACAAAGTTCTTCTTCACAATGACTTGAAATCTGATAAATATGAAGGCAGATGATGTTTAAGGTGTTGTTTATGTAAGGAATTGCATGAACAGCATATTTGACCAAACTGTGCATTTCAGTTCAGAAACAGCATTTGAAGCGCAGAAGAGTCATGAAGTTTGATTTATCGTGAAGTTCATGTTGACTCACAAAGTTCTTCTTCAGAATGACTTGAAATGTGATCAGTAAGAAGGCAGATGATGTTTAAGGTGTTGTTTATGTGAGGAATTGCATGAACAGCATATTTGACCAAACTGTGCATTTCAGCTCAGAAACAGCATTTGAAGCGCAGGAAAATCAGGAAGGCAACATTGACGTGAATTTCATGTTGACTCTCTAAGTTCCTCTTCAGAATGACTTGAAATGTGATCAGTATGAAGGCCGATGATGTTTAAGGTGTTGTTTATGTGAGGAATTGCATGAACAGCATATTTGACCAAACTGTGCATTTCAGCTCAGAAACAGCATTTGGAGCGCAGAAGAGTCATGAAGTTTGATTTAACGTGAAGTTCGTGTTGACAAACAAATTTCTTCCTCAGAATGACTTAAACTGTGATGAATATGAAGGAAAATGATGTTTTAGGTGTTCTGCATTTTGCGAATTTCGTGAACAGCATATTTGACCAAACTGTGCATTTCAGCTCAGAAACAGCATTTGAAGCGCAGGAAAATCAGGAAGGCGACATTGACGTGAATTTCATGTTGACACACAAAGTTCTTCTTCAAAATGACTTGAAATGTGATAAATATGAAGACAGATGATGTTTTAGGTGTTCTGCATGTAGCGAATTTCATGAACAGCATATTTGACCAAACTGTGCATTTCAGCTCAGAAACAGCAATTGAAGCGCAGGAAAATCAGGAAGGCGACATTGACGTGAATTTCATGTTGACACACAAAGTTCTTCTTCAAAATGACTTGAAATGTGATAAATATGAAGACAGATGATGTTTTAGGTGTACTGCATGTAGCGAATTGCATGAACAGCATATTTCACCAAACTGTACATTTCAGCACAGCACCACCATTTGAAGCGCAGAAGAGTCATGAAGTTTGATTTAACGTGAAGTTCATGTTGACAAACAAATTTCTTCCTCAGAATGACTTGAACTGTGATAAATATGAAGGAAAATGATGTTTTAGGTGTTCTGGATGTAACGAATTGCAGGGACAACATATTTGAGCAAAATGTCAATTTGAGCTCAGAAACAGCATTTGAAGAGCAGACAAGTCATGAAGGCTACATTAACGCGAATTTCATGTTGACACACAAATTTCTTCTTCAGAATGATTTGAAATGTGATCAGTAGGACGGCAAATGATGTTTGAGTTGACTTGGTTTGAAGGAATGGCATGAACAAGCATTAACGTGAAGTTCATGTTGACAGACAAATTTGTAACTCAGAATGACTTGAAATGTGATAAATATGAAGGAAAATGATGTTCAAGGACTTGTTTATGTAAGGAATTGCATGAACAGCATATTTGACCAAACTGTGCATTTCAGCTCAGAAACAGCATTTGAAGCGTAGGAAAATCAGGAAGGTAACATTGACCTGAATTTCATGTTGACACACAAAGTTGTTCTTCAGAATGACTTGAAATGTGATAGATATGAAGGAAAATGATGATTAAGGTGTTGTTTATGTAAGGAATTGCATGAACAGCATATTTCAAAAAAACTGTGCATTTCAGCACAGCACCACCATTTGAAGCGCAGAAGAGTCATGAAGTTTGATTTAACGTGAAGTTCATGTTGACAAACAAATTTCTTCCTCAGAATGACTTGAACTGTGATAAATATGAAGGAAAATGATGTTTAAGGTGTTCTGGATGCAACAAATTGCAGGGGCAACATATTTGAGCAAAATGTCAATTTGAGCTCAGAAACAGCATTTGAAGAGCAGGAAAATCAGGAAGGCAACATTGACCTGAATTTCATGTTGACTCACAAAGTTCGTCTTCAGAATGACTTGAAATGTGATCGATATGAAGGAAAATGATGTTTTAGGTGTTCTGCATTTAGCGAATTGCACGAACAACATATTTGACCAAACTGTGCATTTCAGCTCAGAAACAGCATTTGAAGCGCAGAAGAGTCATGAAGTTTGATTTAACGTGAAGTTCATGTTGACAAACAAATTTCTTCCTCAGAATGACTTGAACTGTGATAAATATGAAGGAAAATGATTTTTTAGGTGTTCTGGATGTAACGAATTGCAGGGACAACATATTTGACCAAACTGTGCATTTCAGCTCAGAAACAGCATTTGAAGAGCAGGAAAATCAGGAAGGCAAAATTGACGTGAATTTCATGTTGACTCACAAAGTTCTTCTTCACAATGACTTGAAATCTGATAAATATGAAGGCAGATGATGTTTAAGGTGTTGTTTATGTAAGGAATTGCATGAACAGCATATTTGACCAAACTGTGCATTTCAGTTCAGAAACAGCATTTGAAGCGCAGAAGAGTCATGAAGTTTGATTTATCGTGAAGTTCATGTTGACTCACAAAGTTCTTCTTCAGAATGACTTGAAATGTGATCAGTAAGAAGGCAGATGATGTTTAAGGTGTTGTTTATGTGAGGAATTGCATGAACAGCATATTTGACCAAACTGTGCATTTCAGCTCAGAAACAGCATTTGAAGCGCAGGAAAATCAGGAAGGCAACATTGACGTGAATTTCATGTTGACTCTCTAAGTTCCTCTTCAGAATGACTTGAAATGTGATCAGTATGAAGGCAGATGATGTTTAAGGTGTTGTTTATGTGAGGAATTGCATGAACAGCATATTTGACCAAACTGTGCATTTCAGCTCAGAAACAGCATTTGAAGTGCAGGAAAATCAGGAAGGCAACATTGATGTGCAGTTCATGTTGACACACAAAGTTCTTCTTCAGAATGACTTGAAATGTGATCAGTATGAAGGCCGATGATGTTTAAGGTGTTGTTTATGTGAGGAATTGCATGAACAGCATATTTGACCAAACTGTGCATTTCAGCTCAGAAACAGCATTTGGAGCGCAGAAGAGTCATGAAGTTTGATTTAACGTGAAGTTCGTGTTGACAAACAAATTTCTTCCTCAGAATGACTTAAACTGTGATGAATATGAAGGAAAATGATGTTTTAGGTGTTCTGCATTTTGCGAATTTCGTGAACAGCATATTGGACCAAACTGTGCATTTCAGCTCAGAAACAGCATTTGAAGCGCAGGAAAATCAGGAAGGTAACATTGACGTGAAGTTCATGTTGACACACAAAGTTGTTCTTCAGAATGACTTGAACTGTGATAAATATGAAGGAAAATGATGTTTAAGGTGTTCTGGATGTAACAAATTGCAGGGGCAACATATTTGAGCAAAATGTCAATTTGAGCTCAGAAACAGCATTTGAAGCGCAGGAAAACCAGGAAGGCAACATTGACGTGAATTTCATGTTGACACACAAAGTTCTTCTTCAGAATGACTTGAAATGTGATAGATATGAAGGAAAATGATGTTTTAGGTGTTCTGCATTTAGCGAATTGCACGAACAACATATTTGACCAAACTGTGCATTTCAGCTCAGAAACAGCATTTGAAGCGCAGAAGAGTGATGAAGTTTGATTTAACGTGAAGTTCATGTTGACTCACAAAGTTCTTCTTCAGAATGACTTGAAATGTGATCAGTATGAAGGCAGATGATGTTTAAGGTGTTGTTTATGTGAGTAATTGCATGAACAGCATATTTGACCAAACTGTGCATTTCAGCTCAGAAACAGCATTTGAAGCGCAGGAAAATCAGGAAGGTAACATTGACGTGAAGTTCATGTTGACACACAAAGTTCTTCTTCAGAATGACTTGAAATGTGATAAATATCAAGAAAAATGATGTTTTAAGTGTTCTGGAAGTAACGAATTGCAGGGACAACATTATTGGAGCAAAACGTCAATTTCAGCACAGCACCACCATTTGAAGCGCAGAAGAGTCATGAAGTTTGATTTAACGTGAAGTTCATGTTGACAAACAAATTTCTTCCTCAGAATGACTTGAACTGTGATAAATATGAAGGAAAATGATGTTTTAGGTGTTCTGGATGTAACGAATTGCAGGGACAACATATTTGAGCAAAATGTCAATTTGAGCTCAGAAACAGCATTTGAAGAGCAGACAAGTCATGAAGGCTACATTAACGCGAATTTCATGTTGACACACAAATTTCTTCTTCAGAATGATTTGAAATGTGATCAGTAGGACGGCAAATGATGTTTGAGTTGACTTGGTTTGAAGGAATTTCATGAACAAGCATTAACGTGAAGTTCATGTTGACAGACAAATTTGTAACTCAGAATGACTTGAAATGTGATAAATATGAAGGAAAATGATGTTCAAGGACTTGTTTATGTAAGGAATTGCATGAACAGCATATTTGACCAAACTGTGCATTTCAGCTCAGAAACAGCATTTGAAGCGTAGGAAAATCAGGAAGGTAACATTGACCTGAATTTCATGTTGACACACAAAGTTGTTCTTCAGAATGACTTGAAATGTGATAGATATGAAGGAAAATGATGATTAAGGTGTTGTTTATGTAAGGAATTGCATGAACAGCATATTTCAAAAAAACTGTGCATTTCAGCACAGCACCACCATTTGAAGCGCAGAAGAGTCATGAAGTTTGATTTAACGTGAAGTTCATGTTGACAAACAAATTTCTTCCTCAGAATGACTTGAACTGTGATAAATATGAAGGAAAATGATGTTTAAGGTGTTCTGGATGCAACAAATTGCAGGGGCAACATATTTGAGCAAAATGTCAATTTGAGCTCAGAAACAGCATTTGAAGAGCAGGAAAATCAGGAAGGCAACATTGACCTGAATTTCATGTTGACTCACAAAGTTCGTCTTCAGAATGACTTGAAATGTGATCGATATGAAGGAAAATGATGTTTTAGGTGTTCTGCATTTAGCGAATTGCACGAACAACATATTTGACCAAACTGTGCATTTCAGCTCAGAAACAGCATTTGAAGCGCAGAAGAGTCATGAAGTTTGATTTAACGTGAAGTTCATGTTGACAAACAAATTTCTTCCTCAGAATGACTTGAACTGTGATAAATATGAAGGAAAATGATTTTTTAGGTGTTCTGGATGTAACGAATTGCAGGGACAACATATTTGACCAAACTGTGCATTTCAGCTCAGAAACAGCATTTGAAGAGCAGGAAAATCAGGAAGGCAAAATTGACGTGAATTTCATGTTGACTCACAAAGTTCTTCTTCACAATGACTTGAAATCTGATAAATATGAAGGCAGATGATGTTTAAGGTGTTGTTTATGTAAGGAATTGCATGAACAGCATATTTGACCAAACTGTGCATTTCAGTTCAGAAACAGCATTTGAAGCGCAGAAGAGTCATGAAGTTTGATTTATCGTGAAGTTCATGTTGACTCACAAAGTTCTTCTTCAGAATGACTTGAAATGTGATCAGTAAGAAGGCAGATGATCTTTAAGGTGTTGTTTATGTGAGGAATTGCATGAACAGCATATTTGACCAAACTGTGCATTTCAGCTCAGAAACAGCATTCGAAGCGCAGGAAAATCAGGAAGGCAACATTGACGTGAATTTCATGTTGACTCTCTAAGTTCCTCTTCAGAATGACTTGAAATGTGATCAGTATGAAGGCAGATGATGTTTAAGGTGTTGTTTATGTGAGGAATTGCATGAACAGCATATTTGACCAAACTGTGCATTTCAGCTCAGAAACAGCATTTGAAGTGCAGGAAAATCAGGAAGGCAACATTGATGTGCAGTTCATGTTGACACACAAAGTTCTTCTTCAGAATGACTTGAAATGTGATCAGTATGAAGGCCGATGATGTTTAAGGTGTTGTTTATGTGAGGAATTGCATGAACAGCATATTTGACCAAACTGTGCATTTCAGCTCAGAAACAGCATTTGAAGCGCAGAAGAGTCATGAAGTTTGATTTAACGTGAAGTTCGTGTTGACAAACAAATTTCTTCCTCAGAATGACTTAAACTGTGATGAATATGAAGGAAAATGATGTTTTAGGTGTTCTGCATTTTGCGAATTTCGTGAACAGCATATTGGACCAAACTGTGCATTTCAGCTCAGAAACAGCATTTGAAGCGCAGGAAAATCAGGAAGGTAACATTGACGTGAAGTTCATGTTGACACACAAAGTTCTTCTTCAGAATGACTTGAAATGTGATAAATATCAAGAAAAATGATGTTTTAAGTGTTCTGGAAGTAACGAATTGCAGGGACAACATTATTGGAGCAAAACGTCAATTTGAGCTCAGAAACAGCATTTGAAGAGCAGAAAAGTCATGAAGTTTGATTTAACGTGAAGTTCATGTTGACAAACAAATTTCTTCCTCAGAATGACTTGAACTGTGATGAATATGAAGGAAAATGATGTTTTAGGTGTTCTGCATGTAGCGAATTGCATGAACAGCATATTAGACCAAACTGTGCATTTCAGCTCAGAAACAGCATTTGAAGCTCAGGAAAATCAGGAAGGCAACATTGACGTAAATTTCATGTTGACACACAAAGTTCTTCTTCAGAATGACTTGAAATGTGATAAATATGAAGGAAAATGATGTTTTAAGTGTTCTGCATGTAGCGAATTTCATGAACAGCATATTTGACCAAACTGTGCATTTCAGCTCAGAAACAGCATTTGAAGCGCAGGAAAATCAGGAAGGCGGCATTGACGTGAATTTCATGTTGACACACAAAGTTCTTCTTCAAAATGACTTGAAATGTGATAAATATGAAGACAGATGATGTTTTAGGTGTACTGCATGTAGCGAATTGCATGAACAGCATATTTCACCAAACTGTACATTTCAGCACAGCACCACCATTTGAAGCGCAGAAGAGTCATGAAGTTTGATTTAACGTGAAGTTCATGTTGACAAACAAATTTCTTCCTCAGAATGACTTGAACTGTGATAAATATGAAGGAAAATGATGTTTTAGGTGTTCTGGATGTAACGAATTGCAGGGACAACATATTTGAGCAAAATGTCAATTTGAGCTCAGAAACAGCATTTGAAGAGCAGACAAGTCATGAAGGCTACATTAACGCGAATTTCATGTTGACACACAAATTTCTTCTTCAGAATGATTTGAAATGTGATCAGTAGGACGGCAAATGATGTTTGAGTTGACTTGGTTTGAAGGAATGGCATGAACAAGCATTCACGTGAAGTTCATGTTGACAGACAAATTTGTAACTCAGAATGACTTGAAATGTGATAAATATGAAGGAAAATGATGTTCAAGGACTTGTTTATGTAAGGAATTGCATGAACAGCATATTTGACCAAACTGTGCATTTCAGCTCAGAAACAGCATTTGAAGCGTAGGAAAATCAGGAAGGTAACATTGACCTGAATTTCATGTTGACACACAAATTTCGTCTTCAGAATGACTTGAAATGTGATAGATATGAAGGAAAATGATGTTTTAGGTGTTCTGCATTTAGCGAATTGCATGAACAACATATTTGACCAAACTGTGCATTTCAGCTCAGAAACAGCATTTGAAGGGCAGAAGAGTCATGAAGTTTGATTTAACGTGAAGTTCGTGTTGACAAACAAATTTCTTCCTCAGAATGACTTCAAATGTGATAAATATGAAGGCAGATGATGATTAAGGTGTTGTTTATGTAAGGAATTGCATGAACAGCATATTTCAAAAAAACTGTGCATTTCAGCACAGCACCACCATTTGAAGCGCAGAAGAGTCATGAAGTTTGATTTAACGTGAAGTTCATGTTGACAAACAAATTTCTTCCTCAGAATGACTTGAACTGTGATAAATATGAAGGAAAATGATGTTTAAGGTGTTCTGGATGTAACAAATTGCAGGGGCAACATATTTGAGCAAAATGTCAATTTGAGCTCAGAAACAGCATTTGAAGAGCAGGAAAATCAGGAAGGCAACATTGACCTGAATTTCATGTTGACTCACAAAGTTCGTCTTCAGAATGACTTGAAATGTGATCGATATGAAGGAAAATGATGTTTTAGGTGTTCTGCATTTAGCGAATTGCACGAACAACATATTTGACCAAACTGTGCATTTCAGCTCAGAAACAGCATTTGAAGCGCAGAAGAGTCATGAAGTTTGATTTAACGTGAAGTTCATGTTGACAAACAAATTTCTTGCTCAGAATGACTTGAACTGTGATAAATATGAAGGAAAATGATTTTTTAGGTGTTCTGGATGTAACGAATTGCAGGGACAACATATTTGACCAAACTGTGCATTTCAGCTCAGAAACAGCATTTGAAGCGCAGGAAAATCAGGAAGGTAACATTGACGTGAAGTTCATGTTGACACACAAAGTTCTTCTTCAGAATGACTTGAAATGTGATAAATATCAAGAAAAATGATGTTTTAAGTGTTCTGGAAGTAACGAATTGCAGGGACAACATTATTGGAGCAAAACGTCAATTTGAGCTCAGAAACAGCATTTGAAGAGCAGAAAAGTCATGAAGTTTGATTTAACGTGAAGTTCATGTTGACAAACAAATTTCTTCCTCAGAATGACTTGAACTGTGATGAATATGAAGGAAAATGATGTTTTAGGTGTTCTGCATGTAGCGAATTCCATGAACAGCATATTAGACCAAACTGTGCATTTCAGCTCAGAAACAGCATTTGAAGCGCAGGAAAATCAGGAAGGCAACAATGACGTGAAGTTCATGTTAACACACAAAGTTCTTTTTCAGAATGACTTGAAATGTGATAAATATGAAGGCAGATGATGTTTTAGGTGTTCTGCATGTAGCGAATTTCATGAACAGCATATTTGACCAAACTGTGCATTTCAGCTCAGAAACAGCATTTGAAGCGCAGGAAAACCAGGAAGGCAACATTGACGTGAAGTTCATGTTGACACACAAAGTTGTTCTTCAGAATGACTTGAAATGTGATAAATATGAAGAAAAGTGATGTTTTAAGTGTTCTGGAAGAAACGAATTGCAGGGAAAACAATATTGGAGCAAAACGTCAATTTGAGCTCAGAAACAGCATTTGAAGCGCAGACAAGTCATGAAGTTTGATTTAACGTGAAGTTCATGTTGACAAACAAATTTCTTCCTCAGAATGACTTGAACTGTGATGAATATGAAGGCAGATGATGTTTAAGGTGTTGTTTATGTGAGGAATTGCATGAACAGCATATTTGACCAAACTGTGCATTTCAGCTCAGAAACAGCATTTGAAGCGCAGGAAAATCAGGAAGGCAAACATTGACGTGAATTTCATCTTGACACACAAAGTTCTTCTTCAGAATGACTTGAAATGTGATAAACATGAAGGAAAATGATGTTTTAGGTGGTCTGCATGTAGCGAATTGCATGAACAGCATATTTGACCAAACTGTGCATTTCAGCTCAGAAACAGCATTTGAAGCGCAGGAAAACCAGGAAGGCAACATTGACGTGAAGTTCATGTTAACACACAAAGTTCTTTTTCAGAATGACTTGAAATGTGATAAATATGAAGGCAGATGATGTTTTAGGTGTTCTGCATGTAGCGAATTTCATGAACAGCATATTTGACCAAACTGTGCATTTCAGCTCAGAAACAGCATTTGAAGCGCAGGAAAATCAGGAAGGCGACATTGACGTGAATTTCATGTTGACACACAAAGTTCTTCTTCAAAATGACTTGAAATGTGATAAATATGAAGACAGATGATGTTTTAGGTGTACTGAATGTAGCGAATTGCATGAACAGCATATTTCACCAAACTGTACATTTAAGCACAGCACCACCATTTGAAGCGCAGAAGAGTCATGAAGTTTGATTTAACGTGAAGTTCATGTTGACAAACAAATTTCTTCCTCAGAATGACTTGAACTGTGATAAATATGAAGGAAAATGATGTTTTAGGTGTTCTGGATGTAACGAATTGTAGGGACAACATATTTGAGCAAAATGTCAATTTGAGCTCAGAAACAGCATTTGAAGAGCAGACAAGTCATGAAGGCTCCATTAACGCGAATTTCATGTTGACACACAAATTTCTTCTTCAGAATGATTTGAAATGTGATCAGTAGGACGGCAAATGATGTTTGAGTTGACTTGGTTTGAAGGAATGGCATGAACAAGCATTCACGTGAAGTTCATGTTGACAGACAAATTTGTAACTCAGAATGACTTGAAATGTGATAAATATGAAGGAAAATGATGTTCAAGGACTTGTTTATGTAAGGAATTGCATGAACAGCATATTTGACCAAACTGTGCATTTCAGCTCAGAAACAGCATTTGAAGCGTAGGAAAATCAGGAAGGTAACATTGACCTGAATTTCATGTTGACACACAAATTTCGTCTTCAGAATGACTTGAAATGTGATAGATATGAAGGAAAATGATGTTTTAGGTGTTCTGCATTTAGCGAATTGCATGAACAACATATTTGACCAAACTGTGCATTTCAGCTCAGAAACAGCATTTGAAGGGCAGAAGAGTCATGAAGTTTGATTGAACGTGAAGTTCGTGTTGACAAACAAATTTCTTCCTCAGAATGACTTCAAATGTGATAAATATGAAGGCAGATGATGATTAAGGTGTTGTTTATGTAAGGAATTGCATGAACAGCATATTTCAAAAAAAACTGTGCATTTCAGCACAGCACCACCATTTGAAGCGCAGAAGAGTCATGAAGTTTGATTTAACGTGAAGTTCATGTTGACTCACAAAGTTCTTCTTCAGAATGACTTGAAATGTGATCAGTAAGAAGGCAGATGATGTTAAAGGTGTTTTTTATGTGAGGAATTGCATGAACAGCATATTTGACCAAACTGTGCATTTCAGCTCAGAAACAGCATTTGAAGCGCAGGAAAATCAGGAAGGCAACATTGACGTGAATTTCATGTTGACTCTCTAAGTTCCTCTTCAGAATGACTTGAAATGTGATCAGTATGAAGGCAGATGATGTTTAAGGTGTTGTTTATGTGAGGAATTGCATGAACAGCATATTTGACCAAACTGTGCATTTCAGCTCAGAAACAGCATTTGAAGCGCAGGAAAATCAGGAAGGTAACATTGACGTGAAGTTCATGTTGACACACAAAGTTCTTCTTCAGAATGAATTGAAATGTGATAAATATCAAGAAAAATGATGTTTTAAGTGTTCTGGAAGTAACGAATTGCAGGGACAACATTATTGGAGCAAAACGTCAATTTGAGCTCAGAAACAGCATTTGAAGAGCAGAAAAGTCATGAAGTTTGATTTAACGTGAAGTTCATGTTGACAAACAAATTTCTTCCTCAGAATGACTTGAACTGTGATGAATATGAAGGAAAATGATGTTTTAGGTGTTCTGCATGTAGCGAATTCCATGAACAGCATATTTGACCAAACTGTGCATTTCAGCTCAGAAACAGCATTTGAAGCGCAGGAAAATCAGGAAGGCAACATTGACGTGAAGTTCATGTTAACACACAAAGTTCTTTTTCAGAATGACTTGAAATGTGATAAATATGAAGGCAGATGATGTTTTAGGTGTTCTGCATGTAGCGAATTTCATGAACAGCATATTTGACCAAACTGTGCATTTCAGCTCAGAAACAGCATTTGAAGCGCAGGAAAACCAGGAAGGCAACATTGACGTGAAGTTCATGTTGACACACAAAGTTGTTCTTCAGAATGACTTGAAATGTGATAAATATGAAGAAAAGTGATGTTTTAAGTGTTCTGGAAGAAACGAATTGCAGGGAAAACAATATTGGAGCAAAACGTCAATTTGAGCTCAGAAACAAGTCATGAAGTTTGATTTAACGTGAAGTTCATGTTGACAAACAAATTTCTTCCTCAGAATGACTTGAACTGTGATGAATATGAAGGCAGATGATGTTTAAGGTGTTGTTTATGTGAGGAATTGCATGAACAGCATATTTGACCAAACTGTGCATTTCAGCTCAGAAACAGCATTTGAAGCGCAGGAAAATCAGGAAGGCAAACATTGACGTGAATTTCATCTTGACACACAAAGTTCTTCTTCAGAATGACTTGAAATGTGATAAACATGAAGGAAAATGATGTTTTAGGTGGTCTGCATGTAGCGAATTGCATGAACAGCATATTTGACCAAACTGTGCATTTCAGCTCAGAAACAGCATTTGAAGCGCAGGAAAATCAGGAACTCAACATTGATGTGAAGTTCATGTTGACATACAAAGTTCTTCTTCACAATGACTTGAAATGTGATCAGTATGAAGGCAGATGATGTTTAAGGTGTTGTTTATGTAAGGAATTGCATGAACAGCATATTAGACCAAACTGTGCATTTCAGCTCAGAAACAGCATTTGAAGCGCAGGAAAATCAGGAAGGCGACATTGACGTGAATTTCATGTTGACACACAAAGTTCTTCTTCAAAATGACTTGAAATGTGATAAATATGAAGACAGATGATGTTTTAGGTGTTCTGCATGTAGCGAATTTCATGAACAGCATATTTGACCAAACTGTGCATTTCAGCTCAGAAACAGCATTTGAAGCGCAGGAAAATCAGGAAGGCGACATTGACGTGAATTTCATGTTGACACACAAAGTTCTTCTTCAAAATGACTTGAAATGTGATAAATATGAAGACAGATGATGTTTTAGGTGTACTGCATGTAGCGAATTGCATGAACAGCATATTTCACCAAACTGTACATTTCAGCACAGCACCACCATTTGAAGCGCAGAAGAGTCATGAAGTTTGATTTAACGTGAAGTTCATGTTGACAAACAAATTTCTTCCTCAGAATGACTTGAACTGTGATAAATATGAAGGAAAATGATGTTTTAGGTGTTCTGGATGTAACGAATTGCAGGGACAACATATTTGAGCAAAATGTCAATTTGAGCTCAGAAACAGCATTTGAAGAGCAGACAAGTCATGAAGGCTACATTAACGCGAATTTCATGTTGACACACAAATTTCTTCTTCAGAATGATTTGAAATGTGATCAGTAGGACGGCAAATGATGTTTGAGTTGACTTGGTTTGAAGGAATGGCATGAACAAGCATTCACGTGAAGTTCGTGTTGACAAACAAATTTCTTCCTCAGAATGACTTCAAATGTGATAAATATGAAGGCAGATGATGATTAAGGTGTTGTTTATGTAAGGAATTGCATGAACAGCATATTTCAAAAAAACTGTGCATTTCAGCACAGCACCACCATTTGAAGCGCAGAAGAGTCATGAAGTTTGATTTAACGTGAAGTTCATGTTGACTCACAAAGTTCCTCTTCAGAATGACTTGAAATGTGATCAGTAAGAAGGCAGATGATGTTTAAGGTGTTGTTTATGTGAGGAATTGCATGAACAGCATATTTGACCAAACTGTGCATTTCAGCTCAGAAACAGCATTTGAAGCGCAGGAAAATCAGGAAGGCAACATTGACGTGAATTTCATGTTGACTCTCTAAGTTCCTCTTGAGAATGACTTGAAATGTGATCAGTATGAAGGCAGATGATGTTTAAGGTGTTGTTTATGTGAGGAATTGCATGAACAGCATATTTGACCAAACTGTGCATTTCAGCTCAGAAACAGCATTTGAAGCGCAGAAGAGTCATGAAGTTTGATTTAACGTGAAGTTCATGTTGACAAACAAATTTCTTCCTCAGAATGACTTAAACTGTGATGAATATGAAGGAAAATGATGTTTTAGGTGTTCTGCATTTTGCGAATTTCGTGAACAGCATATTGGACCAAACTGTGCATTTCAGCTCAGAAACAGCATTTGAAGCGCAGGAAAATCAGGAAGGTAACATTGACGTGAAGTTCATGTTGACACACAAAGTTCTTCTTCAGAATGACTTGAAATGTGATAAATATCAAGAAAAATGATGTTTTAAGTGTTCTGGAAGTAACGAATTGCAGGGACAACATTATTGGAGCAAAACGTCAATTTGAGCTCAGAAACAGCATTTGAAGAGCAGAAAAGTCATGAAGTTTGATTTAACGTGAAGTTCATGTTGACAAACAAATTTCTTCCTCAGAATGACTTGAACTGTGATGAATATGAAGGAAAATGATGTTTTAGGTGTTCTGCATGTAGCGAATTCCATGAACAGCATATTAGACCAAACTGTGCATTTCAGCTCAGAAACAGCATTTGAAGCGCAGGAAAATCAGGAAGGCAACATTGACGTGAAGTTCATGTTAACACACAAAGTTCTTTTTCAGAATGACTTGAAATGTGATAAATATGAAGGCAGATGATGTTTTAGGTGTTCTGCATGTAGCGAATTTCATGAACAGCATATTTGACCAAACTGTGCATTTCAGCTCAGAAACAGCATTTGAAGCGCAGGAAAACCAGGAAGGCAACATTGACGTGAAGTTCATGTTGACACACAAAGTTGTTCTTCAGAATGACTTGAAATGTGATAAATATGAAGAAAAGTGATGTTTTAAGTGTTCTGGAAGAAACGAATTGCAGGGAAAACAATATTGGAGCAAAACGTCAATTTGAGCTCAGAAACAGCATTTGAAGCGCAGACAAGTCATGAAGTTTGATTTAACGTGAAGTTCGTGTTGACAAACAAATTTCTTCCTCAGAATGACTTCAAATGTGATAAATATGAAGGCAGATGATGATTAAGGTGTTGTTTATGTAAGGAATTGCATGAACAGCATATTTCAAAAAAACTGTGCATTTCAGCACAGCACCACCATTTGAAGCGCAGAAGAGTCATGAAGTTTGATTTAACGTGAAGTTCATGTTGACTCACAAAGTTCTTCTTCAGAATGACTTGAAATGTGATCAGTAAGAAGGCAGATGATGTTTAAGGTGTTTTTTATGTGAGGAATTGCATGAACAGCATATTTGACCAAACTGTGCATTTCAGCTCAGAAACAGCATTTGAAGCGCAGGAAAATCAGGAAGGTAACATTGACGTGAAGTTCATGTTGACATACAAAGTTCTTCTTCGGAATGACTTGAAATCTGATAAATATGAAGGAAAATGATGTTTTAAGTGTTCTGGATGTAACGATTTGCGGGGACAACATTATTGGAGCAAAATGTCAATTTGAGCTCAGAAACAGCATTTGAAGCGCAGACAAGTCATGAAGGCTACATTAACGCGAATTTCATGTTGACACACAAATTTCTTCTTCAGAATGATTTCAAATGTGATCAGTGGGAAGGCAAATGATGTTTGAGTTGACTTGGTTTGAAGGAATCGCATGAACAAGCATTCACGTGAAGTCCATGTTGACTCACAAATTTCTTCATCAGTATGACTTGAAATGTGATAAATATGAAGGCAGATGATGTTTAAGGTGTTGTTTATGTAAGGAATTGTATGAACAGCATATTAGACCAAACTGTGCATTTCAGCACAGCACAACCATTTGAAGTGCAGAAGAGTCATGAAGTTTGATTTAACGTGAAGTTCATGTTGACAAACAAATTTCTTCCTCAGAATGACTTGAATGTGATGAATATGAAGGAAAATAATGTTTTTGGTGTTCTGCATTTAGCAAATTGCATGAACAACATATTTGACCAAACTGTGCATTTCAGCTCAGAAACAGCATTTGAAGAGCAGGAAAATCAGGAAGGCAACATTGACGTGAATTTCATGTTGACTCACAAAGTTCTTCTTCACAATGACTTGAAATGTGATCAGTATGAAGGCAGATGATGTTTAAGGTGTTGTTTATGTAAGGAATTGCATGAACAGCATATTAGACCAAACTGTGCATTTCAGCACAGCACAACCATTTGAAGTGCAGACAAGTCATGAAGGCTACATTAACGCGAATTTCATGTTGACACACAAATTTCTTCTTCAGAATGATTTGAAATGTGATCAGTAGGACGGCAAATGATGTTTGAGTTGACTTGGTTTGAAGGAATTGCATGAACAAGCATTCACGTTAAGTTCATGTTGACAGACAAATTTGTAACTCAGAATGACTTGAAATGTGATAAATATGAAGGAAAATGATGTTCAAGGACTTGTTTATGTAAGGAATTGCATGAACAGCATATTTGACCAAACTGTGCATTTCAGCTCAGAAACAGCATTTGAAGCGTAGGAAAATCAGGAAGGTAACATTGACCTGAATTTCATGTTGACACACAAATTTCTTCTTCAGAATGACTTGAAATGTGATAGATATGAAGGAAAATGATGTTTTAGGTGTTCTGCATTTAGCGAATTGCATGAACAACATATTTGACCAAACTGTGCATTTCAGCTCAGAAACAGCATTTGAAGGGCAGAAGAGTCATGAAGTTTGATTTAACGTGAAGTTCGTGTTGACAAACAAATTTCTTCCTCAGAATGACTTCAAATGTGATAAATATGAAGGCAGATGATGATTAAGGTGTTGTTTATGTAAGGAATTGCATGAACAGCATATTTCAAAAAAACTGTGCTTTTCAGCACAGCACCACCATTTGAAGCGCAGAAGGGTCATGAAGTTTGATTTAACGTGAAGTTCATGTTGACAAACAAATTTCTTCCTCAGAATGACTTGAACTGTGATAAATATGAAGGAAAATGATGTTTAAGGTGTTCTGGATGTAACAAATTGCAGGGGCAACATATTTGAGCAAAATGTCAATTTGAGCTCAGAAACAGCATTTGAAGAGCAGGAAAATCAGGAAGGCAACATTGACGTAAATTTCATGTTGACACACAAAGTTCTTCTTCAGAATGACTTGAAATGTGATAGATATGAAGGCAGATGATGTTTTAGGTGTTCTGCATTTTGCGAATTTCGTGAACAGCATATTGGACCAAACTGTGCATTTCAGCTCAGAAACAGCATTTGAAGCGCAGGAAAATCAGGAAGGCAACATTGACGTAAATTTCATGTTGACACACAAAGTTCTTCTTCAGAATGACTTGAACTGTGATAGATATGAAGGCAGATGATGTTTTAGGTGTTCTGCATGTAGCGAATTGCATGAACAGCATATTTGACCAAACTGTGCATTTCAGCTCAGAAACAGCATTTGAAGCGCAGGAAAATCAGGAAGGCAACATTGACGTGAATTTCATGTTGACTCACAAAGTTCTTCTTCAGAATGACTTGAAATGTGATCAGTATGAAGGCAGATAATGTTTAAGGTGTTGTTTATGTAAGGAATTGCATGAACAGCATATTAGACCAAACTGTGCATTTCAGCACAGCACAACCATTTGAAGCGCAGACAAGTCATGAAGGCTACATTAACGCGAATTTCATGTTGACACACAAATTTCTTCTTCAGAATGATTTGAAATGTGATCAGTAGGACGGCAAATGATGTTTGAGTTGACTTGGGTTGAAGGAATGGCATGAACAAGCATTCACGTGAAGTTCATGTTGACAGACAAATTTGTAACTCAGAATGACTTGAAATGTGATAAATATGAAGGAAAATGATGTTCAAGGACTTGTTTATGTAAGGAATTGCATGAACAGCATATTTTACCAAACTGTGCATTTCAGCTCAGAAACAGCATTTGAAGCGTAGGAAAATCAGGAAGGTAACATTGACCTGAATTTCATGTTGACACACAAATTTCTTCTTCAGAATGACTTGAAATGTGATAGATATGAAGGAAAATGATGTTTTAGGTGTTCTGCATTTAGCGAATTGCATGAACAACATATTTGACCAAACTGTTCATTTCAGCTCAGAAACAGCATTTGAAGGGCAGAAGAGTCATGAAGTTTGATTTAACGTGAAGTTCGTGTTGACAAACAAATTTCTTCCTCAGAATGACTTCAAATGTGATAAATATGAAGGCAGATGATGATTAAGGTGTTGTTTATGTAAGGAATTGCATGAACAGCATATTTCAAAAAAACTGTGTATTTTCAGCACAGCACCACCATTTGAAGCGCAGAAGAGTCATGAAGTTTGATTTAACGTGAAGTTCATGTTGACTCACAAAGTTCTTCTTCAGAATGACTTGAAATGTGATCAGTAAGAAGGCAGATGATGTTTAAGGTGTTGTTTATGTGAGGAATTGCATGAACAGCATATTTGACCAAACTGTTCATTTCAGCTCAGAAACAGCATTTGAAGCGCAGGAAAATAAGGAAGGCAACATTGATGTGCAGTTCATGTTGACACACAAAGTTCTTCTTCAGAATGACTTGAAATGTGATCAGTGTGAAGGCCGATGATGTTTAAGGTGTTGTTTATGTGAGGAATTGCATGAACAGCATATTTGACCAAACTGTGCATTTCAGCTCAGAAACAGCATTTGAAGCGCAGAAGAGTCATGAAGTTTGATTTAACGTGAAGTTCATGTTGACAAACAAATTTCTTCCTCAGAATGACTTAAACTGTGATGAATATGAAGGAAGATGATGTTTTAGGTGTTCTGCATTTTGCGAATTTCGTGAACAGCATATTGGACCAAACTGTGCATTTCAGCTCAGAAACAGCATTTGAAGCGCAGGAAAATCAGGAAGGTAACATTGACGTGAAGTTCATGTTAACACACAAAGTTCTTTTTCAGAATGACTTGAAATGTGATAAATATGAAGGCAGATGATGTTTTAGGTGTTCTGCATGTAGCGAATTTCATGAACAGCATATTTGACCAAACTGTTCATTTCAGCTCAGAAACAGCATTTGAAGCGCAGGAAAACCAGGAAGGCAACATTGACGTGAAGTTCATGTTGACACACAAAGTTGTTCTTCAGAATGACTTGAAATGTGATAAATATGAAGAAAAGTGATGTTTTAAGTGTTCTGGAAGAAACGAATTGCAGGGAAAACAATATTGGAGCAAAACGTCAATTTGAGCTCAGAAACAGCATTTGAAGCGCAGACAAGTCATGAAGGCTACATTAACGCGAATTTCATGTTGACACACAAATTTCTTCTTCAGAATGATTTGAAATGTGATCAGTAGGAAGGCAAATGATGTTTGAGTTGACTTGGTTTGAAGGAATCGCATGAACAAGCATTCACGTGAAGTCCATGTTGACTCACAAATTTCTTCATCAGTATGACTTGAAATGTGATAAATATGAAGGCAGATGATGTTTAAGGTGTTGTTTATGTGAGGAATTGCATGAACAGCATATTTGACCAAACTGTGCATTTCAGCTCAGAAACAGCATTTGAAGCGCAGAAGAGTCATGAAGTTTGATTTAACGTGAAGTTCATGTTGACAAACAAATTTCTTCCTCAGAATGACTTGAACTGTGATGAATATGAAGGCAGATGATGTTTAAGGTGTTGTTTATGTGAGGAATTGCATGAACAGCATATTTGACCAAACTGTGCATTTCAGCTCAGAAACAGCATTTGAAGCGCAGGAAAATCAGGAAGGCAAACATTGACGTGAATTTCATCTTGACACACAAAGTTCTTCTTCAGAATGACTTGAAATGTGATAAACATGAAGGAAAATGATGTTTTAGGTGGTCTGCATGTAGCGAATTGCATGAACAGCATATTTGACCAAACTGTGCATTTCAGCTGAGAAACAGCATTTGAAGCGCAGGAAAATCAGGAAGGCAAACATTGACGTGAATTTCATGTTGACACACAAAGTTCTTTTTCAGAATGACTTGAAATGTGATAAATATGAAGGCAGATGATGTTTAAGGTGTTGTTTATGTAAGGAATTGTATGAACAGCATATTAGACCAAACTGTGCATTTCAGCACACCACAACCATTTGAAGTGCAGAAGAGTCATGAAGTTTGATTTAACGTGAAGTTCATGTTGACAAACAAATTTCTTCCTCAGAATGACTTCAAATGTGATAAATATGAAGGCAGATGATGATTAAGGTGTTGTTTATGTAAGGAATTGCATGAACAGCATATTTCAAAAAAACTGTGCATTTCAGCACAGCACCACCATTTGAAGCGCAGAAGAGTCATGAAGTTTGATTTAACGTGAAGTTCATGTTGACTCACAAAGTTCTTCTTCAGAATGACTTGAAATGTGATCAGTAAGAAGGCAGATGATGTTTAAGGTGTTTTTTATGTGAGGAATTGCATGAACAGCATATTTGACCAAACTGTGCATTTCAGCTCAGAAACAGCATTTGAAGCGCAGGAAAATCAGGAAGGCAACATTGACGTGAATTTCATGTTGACTCTCTAAGTTCCTCTTCAGAATGACTTGAAATGTGATCAGTATGAAGGCAGATGATGTTTAAGGTGTTGTTTATGTGAGGAATTGCATGAACAGCATATTTGACCAAACTGTGCATTTCAGCTCAGAAACAGCATTTGAAGCGCAGGAAAATCAGGAAGGCAACATTGACGTGAATTTCATGTTGACTCTCTAAGTTCCTCTTGAGAATGACTTGAAATGTGATCAGTATGAAGGCAGATGATGTTTAAGGTGTTGTTTATGTGAGGAATTGCATGAACAGCATATTTGACCAAACTGTGCATTTCAGCTCAGAAACAGCATTTGAAGCGCAGAAGAGTCATGAAGTTTGATTTAACGTGAAGTTCATGTTGACAAACAAATTTCTTCCTCAGAATGACTTGAACTGTGATGAATATGAAGGAAAATGATGTTTTAGGTGTTCTGCATGTAGCGAATTGCATGAACAACATATTTGACCAAACTGTGCATTTCAGCTCAGAAACAGCATTTGAAGCGCAGAAGAGTCATGAAGTTTGATTTAACGTGAAGTTCATGTTGACTCACAAAGTTCTTCTTCAGAATGACTTGAAATGTGATCAGTAAGAAGGCAGATGATGTTAAAGGTGTTTTTTATGTGAGGAATTGCATGAACAGCATATTTGACCAAACTGTGCATTTCAGCTCAGAAACAGCATTTGAAGCGCAGGAAAATCAGGAAGGCAACATTGACGTGAATTTCATGTTGACTCTCTAAGTTCCTCTTCAGAATGACTTGAAATGTGATCAGTATGAAGGCAGATGATGTTTAAGGTGTTGTTTATGTGAGGAATTGCATGAACAGCATATTTGACCAAACTGTGCATTTCAGCTCAGAAACAGCATTTGAAGCGCAGAAGAGTCATGAAGTTTGATTTAACGTGAAGTTCATGTTGACTCACAAAGTTCTTCTTCAGAATGACTTGAAATGTGATCAGTAAGAAGGCAGATGATGTTTAAGGTGTTTTTTATGTGAGGAATTGCATGAACAGCATATTTGACCAAACTGTGCATTTCAGCTCAGAAACAGCATTTGAAGCGCAGGAAAATCAGGAAGGCAACATTGACGTGAATTTCATGTTGACTCTCTAAGTTCCTCTTCAGAATGACTTGAAATGTGATCAGTATGAAGGCAGATGATGTTTAAGGTGTTGTTTATGTGAGGAATTGCATGAACAGCATATTTGACCAAACTGTGCATTTCAGCTCAGAAACAGCATTTGAAGCGCAGAAGAGTCATGAAGTTTGATTTAACGTGAAGTTCATATTGACAAACAAATTTCTTCCTCAGAATGACTTAAACTGTGATGAATATGAAGGAAAATGATGTTTTAGGTGTTCTGCATTTTGCGAATTTCGTGAACAGCATATTGGACCAAACTGTGCATTTCAGCTCAGAAACAGCATTTGAAGCGCAGGAAAACCAGGAAGGCAACATTGACGTGAAGTTCATGTTGACACACAAAGTTGTTCTTCAGAATGACTTGAAATGTGATAAATATGAAGGCAGATGATGTTTTAGGTGTTCTGCATGTAGCGAATTTCATGAACAGCATATTTGACCAAACTGTGCATTTCAGCTCAGAAACAGCATTTGAAGCGCAGGAAAACCAGGAAGGCAACATTGACGTGAAGTTCATGTTGACACACAAAGTTGTTCTTCAGAATGACTTGAAATGTGATAAATATGAAGAAAAGTGATGTTTTAAGTGTTCTGGAAGAAACGAATTGCAGGGAAAACAATATTGGAGCAAAACGTCAATTTGAGCTCAGAAACAGCATTTGAAGCGCAGACAAGTCATGAAGTTTGATTTAACGTGAAGTTCATGTTGACAAACAAATTTCTTCCTCAGAATGACTTGAACTGTGATGAATATGAAGGCAGATGATGTTTAAGGTGTTGTTTATGTGAGGAATTGCATGAACAGCATATTTGACCAAACTGTGCATTTCAGCTCAGAAACAGCATTTGAAGCGCAGGAAAATCAGGAAGGCAAACATTGACGTGAAGTTCATGTTGACACACAAAGTTCTTCTTCAGAATGACTTGAAATGTGATAAACATGAAGGAAAATGATGTTTTAGGTGGTCTGCATGTAGCGAATTGCATGAACAGCATATTTGACCAAACTGTGCATTTCAGCTCAGAAACAGCATTTGAAGCGCAGGAAAAACAGGAAGGCAAACATTGACGTGAATTTCATGTTGACACACAAAGTTCTTCTTCAGAATGACTTGAAATGTGATAAACATGAAGGAAAATGATGTTTTAGGTGTTCTGCATGTAGCGAATTGCATGAACAGCATATTTGACCAACCTGTGCATTTCAGCTGAGAAACAGCATTTGAAGCGCAGGAAAATCAGGAACTCAACATTGATGTGAAGTTCATGTTGACACACAAAGTTCTTCTTCAGAATGACTTGAAATGTGATCAGTATGAAGGCCGATGATGTTTAAGGTGTTGTTTATGTGAGGAATTGCATGAACAGCATATTTGACCAAACTGTGCATTTCAGCTCAGAAACATCATTTGAAGCGCTGGAAAATCATGAAGGCAACATTGATGTGAAGTTCATGTTGACACACAAAGTTCTTCTTCAGAATGACTTGAAATGTGATCAGTGTGAAGACAGATGATGTTTTACGTGTTCTACATGTAGCGAATTGCATGAACAGCATATTTGACCAAACTGTGCATTTCAGCTCAGAAACAGCATTTGAAGTGCAGGAAAATCAGGAAGGTAACATTGACGTGAAGTTCATGTTGACACACAAAGTTCTTCTTCGGAATGACTTGAAATCTGATAAATATGAAGGAAAATGATGTTTTAAGTGTTCTGGATGTAACGAATTGCAGGGACAACATTATTGGAGCAAAATGTCAATTTGAGCTCAGAAACAGCATTTGAAGCGCAGACAAGTCATGAAGGCTACATTAACGCGAATTTCATGTTGACACACAAATTTCTTCTTCAGAATGATTTCAAATGTGATCAGTAGGAAGGCAAATGATGTTTGAGTTGACTTGGTTTGAAGGAATCGCATGAACAAGCATTCACGTGAAGTCCATGTTGACTCACAAATTTCTTCATCAGTATGACTTGAAATGTGATAAATATGAAGGCAGATGATGTTTAAGGTGTTGTTTATGTAAGGAATTGTATGAACAGCATATTAGACCAAACTGTGCATTTCAGCACAGCACAACCATTTGAAGTGCAGAAGAGTCATGAAGTTTGATTTAACGTGAAGTTCATGTTGACAAACAAATTTCTTCCTCAGAATGACTTGAATGTGATGAATATGAAGGAAAATGATGTTTTTGGTGTTCTGCATTTAGCGAATTGCATGAACAACATATTTGACCAAACTGTGCATTTCAGCTCAGAAACAGCATTTGAAGCGCAGGAAAATCAGGAAGGCAACATTGACGTGAATTTCATGTTGACTCACAAAGTTCTTCTTCAGAATGACTTGAAATGTGATCAGTATGAAGGCAGATGATGTTTAAGGTGTTGTTTATGTAAGGAATTGCATGAACAGCATATTAGACCAAACTGTGCATTTCAGCACAGCACAACCATCTGAAGTGCAGACAAGTCATGAAGGCTACATTAACGCGAATTTCATGTTGACACACAAATTTCTTCTTCAGAATGATTTGAAATGTGATCAGTAGGACGGCAAATGATGTTTGAGTTGACTTGGTTTGAAGGAATGGCATGAACAAGCATTCACGTGAAGTTCATGTTGACAGACAAATTTGTAACTCAGAATGACTTGAAATGTGATAAATATGAAGGAAAATGATGTTCAAGGACTTGTTTATGTAAGGAATTGCATGAACAGCATATTTGACCAAACTGTGCATTTCAGCTCAGAAACAGCATTTGAAGCGTAGGAAAATCAGGAAGGTAACATTGACCTGAATTTCATGTTGACACACAAAGTTCTTCTTCAGAATGACTTGAAATGTGATAGATATGAAGGAAAATGATGTAGCGGTACTACGTTATGATTTATTGCTCTCGTTATCAATAATTGGGGCACCACCCTAGATCTCTAGGGAAAAAATTAATATTAATAAAAAATTAATATTCATAAAAATTTTGATCAATCTCATATCAAAAAGTCTTGAATCCTCGGTTAAATTGACCACATTCTACACAAAGAAACACAAGACTGTAATTTGGTCTATAATGAGGTATTTATTAACTATTCTATGAAAATAATGACAAGTGAACTATGTACAATGTAGATATGGTGTGTGTGTGTGTGTGCGTGCAGGACTACGTGTGTGCGTGGAATGTGGGAGTGTGTGTGCATGTGTGAGGGATGTGGAAGTAGGTGCGAGAGAGAAGGAAATATGGTGAGGATTAGCCAGAGCTAACCTGACGAGGTAATCGGTAATTTGGATTAAGAATTCTAATGATTTGTAAAAGAATAAATTGATTAAATGAATTAATTGACCAAGCGGTTAGTACATCACCCATAGAATGGAATCAGAGCAAACTCAGCTGGAGTTATTGAAGTGAACCGTCATGGGGCTGGGACTTGCGAGGCCTTCAGATTATGCACACGGTCTGGACCGGCAGGTTCGGAACGGTGCGTCGTCGTCGTTGTGGCCACGCCTTGATGTCCTGCCGCAGGTTGATCGGTTCTATGCAAAGACCTGGTCCAACAGGTCTCCGTAGTTCTCAGCTGAGTGCTTAAAAATGATGGTTCTCAGGCTTTAGCCAAGAAAAATGGGTGTTGATGAAAAACGGTCAAAATTAAGAAAAATAAATGCTGGTTCTGAATCGGTTCTTCAGATTAAACGAATAACGAGCAAAATGTCTCCTTAAGTTACAAAAATGTTAAAAGATAAATAGTTAACAAACTTAGATGATGAGGGAATTTCAAAGATAGGAAAAACGCGCTTTAGGTAAGAAAATAATGAGAGAGACTTTGGTCGGCCTCTCAGGAAGAGAGGGGTAAGAGAGAGGGTCGGTAAGAGAGTAAGAGAGAGCGATGATGTGGGCTACGGCTGACTTTATCTGTGGGTCCAGCTAAGGGGAGGACCTGGGCGGAGAGAGAGAACTTTTAGGCGCGAGTCTCTGGTGGAATTTGGAATGTCTTTGTTCTCACAGAGTAGAGAAGAAAGAGGAATCCAGAATGGATTAAAATATGATATTACACGCGCAAAACACGATCTGTCTATCCCACCATATTCAGTTGTGTGAAAGAGACAGGCATGTTCCTAAATGTGTAGATTATTACATATGTTCATATGATGTGAATCATTTCATTCATAACTATATGTTTATGTTTATGACATTAAAAATATATATCACAGTGAAAATATCACAACAAGTCAGAGATTTGGCAACAGGTAAATACAATGGTCATCATTCAACCTAAATGGAGAGGAAATTCAGAGGTTAATAAGGGAATTCAGTCCAAAATCCTGTGGGAGAGGTCAATTAACAAGGCATTTCGATATCTAGGCTTCTGTCAAAGATATAAATATCATTTTTGGATATGATGTACAACATAATCTCACTATAACTTTGGTAATCAGGAAAGAACAAAATAAATCTCAGAAATATGAACTTTGAAGTAATTAGTCTCTTCAGCTAAAGAGTGTGTCTCTCTCTGTTCCAGCCTCCTGCCATAAAGTTTTACGACTTGTTATCTGATCTGTGGAATGCAGAGACGTCTCCGGCTGAGGGTCTCCTAAAGCTGAAAAGGGATTTTAGCATGAAAGTTCATTAAACAAACATCCATAGCATATAATTGAAAGTCATTGTCTTTTAAAAAGAAGAAGTTATTCCAGGGGTTTAAATGTTCACAGGAGCTCCATCCTTCTGTGAATGAAAACCTACAGAAATACAAATGTCTCAATCCTCCTATAGAGATGGGTGTTGGTCAGTGCTGGAGAGAGGGAGAGCTTATCTGAGTTTTGATCAGCTCAGGAATTCCAGGGCCTTTGCAGTCTTGCTACATATTCCCCCACTTTGGAGCGATGTTCGTTGTATCAGACGAACTTCGGTCCAACATCAAGGTCATCCGTGGTGTCAGGATCAAACTCAGATGCTGCTCTGATTCAGGGCTGATGTTTATTAGTATCAGGAACAGGAATCCTAAGGGTTAGTGGGTTAGCTTCTGAAACAGCTTTATTACTGACTAGTAAGGTAAAGTAAAAGAATCAAGATTCTAATAAAGAGTAGATAAGTCCTATGGGCTTAGAGAATAAAAATAAAACAAAGTAAGGTAAATTAAAACAAACCTAAAGCTATATATGCCACTTCTGAAAAATGTAAATCCTTACAGAAGTGTTAGATCATGGTTAAATTGTCATTTAACCGTATGAGAGGTGTAATTGTCAGTAGTAATGAATCCAAGGTGTTCTGTTAGAGTGAGAAGGTAGATGTATGATTTACCTAAAGCTGGTGTCTTGAAACGTGTCAGACAGAAGTATATTTATCTACTGGGTGAGCAGACAACCTGGAAAACAGAGAGTTATGAATTCACAGTACTAGCAGTGATAAGAGACGCGAATCTTATGTTAACGAGAATCAAAACAGAGGCTGCAGTCAGTTGTGCACTTGATACGATGGGTTTAACCCCCACTTGTACCTACGGAGTTTAACGAGGGTGCTAATAAAGATATTAAAGGGTGAACTTGACTGAAGACAAGACACCTGTGGTTGAGAGGACCTCAAGTGATTTTTTTTCTGAGTCTGAAAGGAAGGAAAACAGCTCTGTTTATGTTAGTTTTAGTAAACTGTCTTGGTTTGTTGTGATTATATTTTTTTTTAATTTGGTAATTTCCTGACAATAATTTGATTGTATGGTTGTTTGTTTGTCAAAGTTAGGCTTATGATTGTAAAGTTATTTATTTCCTTTTATCTCTGCTAATTCTACAGTTGAATTTGTAAACTTAGTAATTTATTTCTTTGCCTGTTAATTTTACAATTGGATTCGTAAAATGAAGTTATTTATTTTTGTCTGTTCTACACCTGTTGTTTTTCTCTAGGACGTTTAGTTTTTCCTAATTATCTATTTAGTTCTGGTATGAGATCTGACTGATTTATTGCTTCCCATGCAGTCTTTATGAAGTTTTGGTGCGATTTTTATGTATTCATTTAAAGTGGACGGGTTTTTGTCCCTATCGATTTTGTTTTGATAGATTACAGGATAGATTTTGTCCTTGATCCTGTAGTTGTCAGACCATTGAGGGAGGAGCTTTCGATCGAGCTTACCCCCACTTAGTTTAGTGTTCTCAGGTGGTTGGGCAGAGAGGTAGGACCATGTTTTGTCCCCCACTTGGTGGTTATTTTGCGTGAGGTTTTGGTCACTTACATCAGTCGTATAGTGGGAAGCTGTGTGAGCTGTATCAACACAGGCTTCCTCTGGCTGGAAGAGCAGGTGCAGTAGTAGAATCCTTGGTCTACCTGTCATTATTTTAAGGAGTGGAACTTTGGTCACTTCATGTGGAGTTCCTGTGATGGCTATCAGAAGTAGGAGTTGTCTGGTTTTAAACTTTCTGTGGTTGGCTTTTCCTATCTGACCTGAAGTCTGGTGAACAGTGTGCAGGCTGGGATTTGCCCATGGTGATTCATGGCCGTGTGTCAACGTCACCCCCCTGTGGTTTTGGGTCACCACGAACGAAGGTGAAGAGAGAGGGCCAAAAGCATGAAAAAGTAGGCCGATGAACACCAGAAAAGTGGCGAGGACAGTAGAGAGGAGCCAAAAGTGAGAAGCCGAGGAGAAGTGCAGAGAGCGCAGAGTGTAGGTATTAGCACTCACAAGATCTGGAACCGGGCCCTGTGTGTCACAGTCAAGTGAAGGCAGGGTCATAAGGTCAGAGTCAGCTGCCAGGGAGACCAACACAGGAGAGTGAGTGGCCTGTGGGGCAGCAGAGGGAGGGCGAGTGAGCTCACTGGCCATCAGGGTGGGCGGGTGGGCACAAAATCCTGGGCTGGGCTGACATGTGGAGGCACCTGTCCAAGGAGTGTCCACAGGAATGTTCTGGATGGAGAGAGGAAGACCAGGGTCTAGTGGAAGCTGGAGGTCATGCAGTGCTGCCCTGCTGGTGCACTTGAAACCTGCAGTTTCAGTGACATATTCAGACTGTGGACAGAGGTGGGTTGCAGGAGTGGAGTCATCCACTGTGCAGAGGAAGATGTCATATGGGCTCTGTGGCGTCCGTCGGGTGTCGCCTGTCATGCCTGTGTGCTCTAGGCTGTAACTCTGTGTCACAGTGTCATCAGGAGCTGCGATTGGCAGAGGCTGGTGGACCTGTGCATAGATTACAGAGCGTTTAAAGTCAATCGTGGGTTCAAAGCGGTTGAGGAGGTCCTTCCCCATAAGGAAAGGAGTGTTGTCCAGAGATGACACATACACCGGATGGATCAGGGTCATGTGTCCTATCGTGAGCGTTAATTCAGCCCTAGTGGACAACGTGACCGTCGTCTGTGCATATGGCTGGATGTTTAAGTCACAGAACTGACAATCAGACTTTCTACCTGTCCTGTGCAGTCTGTGCTGTAGTTCCTGGAAAAGAGGGAGTGACATTATTGTGATGTCGGCTCCAGTGTCCAGAAGTGCGTCCTGATCCAGGACACCTTCAATGTTTATCGGTAGGAGAAATTGTCGGCCTGTTCCTCCCTTTTCAGTGAGGTGGCTCAGGAATGTCATAGGACCAGTGAATGCATTGTTCTCAAAATTGTCATCATCAGAGTCTGGTTGGACTTCTGAGAGCGCACTGAGGGGTTCTCGGTCATCACCCCCCTGTTGGGAATCTAGCGTGTCAGTCTCAGGGTCTGAGTCAAAGTCAGGTTCATCAGCTTCCCAGTTTGACATATTTTCTGTGTCATCTGGTTGGCTGGCAGGGTTGTCATATTCATGGTTGGAGTGTTCAGTCATGCATTGTTGTAGGTCTGAGTAGAATTCTTCTCCAGCCGTGGTTGAGGGACTGAAGGACTCCGTGGAGGAAGACACAGATGTTACAGAGTCACGCTCTGACTTCTCTCGTGTTTTCCGGACCTCTTGGAGCAGCTGTTTAAGGTTCTTTACGTCTTCTTGGGAAATGTGAGGGATGTCAGACTCACTTGTTCCACTGACGTGGTTCCGTCTGGGTCTGCCTTTCTCATCATTCCTATGCGAGTAGTTGTCACGGGGTGCACCACGACTGTGATGTCTGTCCCAACGGTTTGACCATCCCCTTCGTGGGTGACCTGGGGGCCGAGTTTGGTCAGGAACAGGTTTCATGTGGTCCTGGCGGTTGCCAGTCCAAGGTGGTTTGACAGGTTTGTGGGCCTGCCTAGGTCCTTGAGGTGAGGACTGTTTCGGTGTTGAGTCAGGCCGCTTAGCTAGTGGTGGATGAGTAATCCGACCACGTGAATTGTGGCCTGAAGTTCTTTCAAGCTCCATCAGTGAGGGAGGGCTGTCAAGACGCAGAACGGTGTTATGTTTTGCTGATCTGGACTGACTCTGTCTCTGTTTAAAGAAGCCTTTTGCAGCCAGCTCACGTAGCTGTCGGCTATCTAAGGAGCGTGGGCAAGCCGACACTCCAAGGTGGTAGCTAGTAGTAGGATGCAGGTGTTCAACAAAGAGAGATTTGAATTGCAAATCTTCCTCCATTCCGGGTTTGTTTTGGGATCCAAAGTAGGCTAGACGTAGCCTGTGGTAATATTGATGGGGATTCTCTGATCGTCCCTGTTTGACCCGAAGGGCAGGTATCAGGCCAGTGTCTGGCATGAGGTCGCGGTATTCCTCTTTCAGGGCCTGACACAGCTTTTCAAAATCAGTTCTGACAGTGAGAGGTTGGCGGTCGATAAAGCTGCTGACATCACGACTGGATGTCATCTTTACCAGACAAATCTTGTCATCTACTGAGGCGAGTGGACGCCTCTTCAAGAAGAAGTTGATGTCAGACACGTAGGTTAGGATGTCATAGTTGGAGTCATTAAAATTTGGTTCAAAACGCTTTATGTGTCTAGCTATGCTGTCTAAATCACGGACTGTGGAACCCTGGGGTAATGGGTTACCTGAGTCCAAGGAAGACTGAGGAAGAGGGGGTGTTACAGCTCCGTCCAGGTGTGCACTGACATCCTGGAGACGGTTGGCCGGCTCCTGTGTAGGCAAACGAGAGGGAGATAAAAACGGTTTTCTCTGAGCTGCTGGAGGAGATGAGGTGTATCTCCCCGGTTCTGTGAGCTCAGCTTCAAGTTCAGCTAGCTCTTTTGGTTCGATCTTTTGAATTTCTAGTGGTTCTGCAGCTCTGAGTTCAGCGTCCTGCAACTGTCGTTCGAGGTTTGCCACATAGCTGCTGTTGTCTTTGATTTGAGATTTGAAGTCATTGTTTTCAAACACAGCTTTCTTTAGAAGGTGTTCGGTTTCTGTATAGTCCTTCTTGGACTGTTCCAGCTCTGTCTCTACAGTTTGAAGCTGGGTTTGTTGGTTAGAAATTGCTTCTTGCAATCGGTCATTTTCTGTCTTTAATTGATGTATTTCTTGGTTTGATTCAGCATTTTTGCTTTGAAGTTGAGTGATTTGGGCTTCCGATTCAGCAACACGTGTCTGGGCTTCTACCCTAGCTTGGTGTTCTTGCCCTATCTTGGTTTTAGTAGTTTGGTTCTGCTTTTTTAATAGTTCATTTTCCTGATTGCGGGCTTTTAGAGTTTTTGTTGTTCTCTCTAAGAGTTGAAAAGTGTTTTGAAGTTGTGCTGACATCACAGCAGCCATTTTCCCTAAGATTTTTGACAAAGTTTTTTTTGTTTGTGTGTTTTTGAGATCGCTTCCGTCAGGAGCTCTGTCATTTTGGTTTCAAGGGTAGAAGGACCAACATTTTGGATTTTTCCTACATATCCAGGTAACATGTCTTCAGTCAAGCCACTTAAAGCGTCATCTAAGCTCATCAGGGGGTCACTGAGGTCAGACGCATCTGGGGCCATGTCTTTTAATGAGAGCAACGGACAAATGTTACAAACAAATCTACAACGAAACAATTTTAGCACAAGTTGGGCTGGAAAAGTTCTGTTTTTGGAATCGGAACAACCATAACAACAAGTGAGATTATTCAAATGCAGTTAGATGTTCTCCAAAAGAAGAGTTTAAATAATTTGGTCAACAGCCTGGATTTATATACATTTGTTTTTGTAAGATTAATTGTTTCAGTGTTCAAGTTTAGAAGCTCAATTATCATAGGTAAAGGAGAACTAATTCAGCATTGGTTAGTTAAAGGCATTCAGTTGTGTAAAACCATTTAACTATGAAAAAGTTTCAAAATAAACATTAAATTGCAAGCTTGATTATGCACATTAAATGTTTACTTAAAATGTGCTCAACTGATTAGTTGATGCAAAAACAACTCACTTAACTTGGTTCAGAATCTGAACTGAAAATCAAAAAGTGAATTAAAATTCAATAGTGGGTTAAAATCAATTGAATAAGTGCATGAAATGTTTAATAATAGCTCTTAACTACAATAGTTCAGTTTTACATTCAAAAATAAGTCATGCTTTTCGATTAAAATGCGTTTCAATGGCTTACATGTATTAGAAATTGCAGAGTTTCTGCTTTAAGAGTAATACTTCAAAACAGCCACAAGATGGTGCCACTGGGCTTGTTCTTAATTTGGTGGTTGAAGACCGGGCTAATGCTAGTTAGCTCGCTGCTAATGCTAGTTAGCTCGGCGGCTAATTGTGCCTTATTTAATAAAATTAGGTCGCTGCGGATCTTAGCAAACAGCAAACGAAGGTTATATTTAACCAAGCAAAGAATGTGTGTTGGGCACGAGACAAATGCTAAATTACCTCAAGCTGCCGAAGCAGAGTTAGCAAGTTCGGTTAGCTACTCCGAACGCTAACTGGGAGGCTTTTGAACAAACTATGCGTTCCGGACGTTTCATCGGTAAGGCATAGCACTGTTCATGAATTTCAGGCCTTATTTTTAATTGTTTTAGTCGACAAATAAACGGTATCAAGATGGATAAAAACTTTTCGAAACAACTCAAAGAGCTCAGGCTAGTTTAGTTAGCAACACAGGGACTGACTGCAGCTTCAGCTGACGTCACGGATCAACAGCGCTCACGGCAAAACAGATTAATAAAACACAAGTGCGTCCACTAATGTTATCAATCCGACGTGATATAAAAACAAAACAGCGTTTCAAGCAGTAAATTACTTACACAATTTGATTAAAGGAAGACATATGCTCACACAGCAGATAAAGAACCAGTGTATGTGAATGAATGGCAGAGGGAGGCTTCAGCTCCCGGTGATTAAATAGTGTTTCTTTGTGCAAAAAGTGGTTTTTAATCGGCCTCGGACGGGGAACCAATATATGTAGCGGTACTACGTTATGATTTATTGCTCTCGTTATCAATAATTGGGACACCACCCTAGATCTCTAGGGAAAAAATTAATATTAATAAAAAAATTAATGTTCATAAAAATTTTGATCAATCTCATATCAAAAAGTCTTGAATCCTCGGTTAAATTGACCACATTCTACACAAAGAAACACAAGACTGTAATTTGGTCTATAATGAGGTATTTATTAACTATTCTATGAAAATAATGACAAGTGAACTATGTACAATGTAGATATGGTGTGTGTGTGTGTGTGCGTGCAGGACTACGTGTATGCGTGGAATGTGGGAGTGTGTGTGCATGTGTGAGGGATGTGGAAGTAGGTGCGAGAGAGAAGGAAATATGGTGAGGATTAGCCAGAGCTAACCTGACGAGGTAATCGGTAATTTGGATTAAGAATTCTAATGATTTGTAAAAGAATAAATTGATTAAATGAATTAATTGACCAAGCGGTTAGTACATCACCCATAGAATGGAATCAGAGCAAACTCAGCTGGAGTTATTGAAGTGAACCGTCATGGGGCTGGGACGTGCGGGGCCTTCAGATTATGCACACGGTCTGGACCGGCAGGTTCGGAACGGTGCGTCGTCGTCGTTGTGGCCACGCCTTGATGTCCTGCCGCAGGTTGATCGGTTCTATGCAAAGACCTGGTCCAACAGGTCTCCGTAGTTCTCAGCTGAGTGCTTAAAAATGATGGTTCTCAGGCTTTAGCCAAGAAAAATGGGTGTTGATGAAAAACGGTCAAAATTAAGAAAAATAAATGCTGGTTCTGAATCGGTTCTTCAGATTAAACGAATAACGAGCAAAATGTCTCCTTAAGTTACAAAAATGTTAAAAGATAAATAGTTAACAAACTTAGATGATGAGGGAATTTCAAAGATAGGAAAAACGCGCTTTAGGTAAGAAAATAATGAGAGAGACTTTGGTCGGCCTCTCAGGAAGAGAGGGGTAAGAGAGAGGGTCGGTAAGAGAGTAAGAGAGAGCGATGATGTGGGCTACGGCTGACTTTATCTGTGGGTCCAGCTAAGGGGAGGACCTGGGCGGAGAGAGAGAACTTTTAGGCGCGAGTCTCTGGTGGAATTTGGAATGTCTTTGTTCTCACAGAGTAGAGAAGAAAGAGGAATCCAGAATGGATTAAAATATGATATTACACGCGCAAAACACGATCTGTCTATCCCACCATATTCAGTTGTGTGAAAGAGACAGGCATGTTCCTAAATGTGTAGATTATTACATATGTTCATATGATGTGAATCATTTCATTCATAACTATATGTTTATGTTTATGACATTAAAAATATATATCACAGTGAAAATATCACAACAAGTCAGAGATTTGGCAACAGGTAAATACAATGGTCATCATTCAACCTAAATGGAGAGGAAATTCAGAGGTTAATAAGGGAATTCAGTCCAAAATCCTGTGGGAGAGGTCAATTAACAAGGCATTTCGATATCTAGGCTTCTGTCAAAGATATAAATATCATTTTTGGATATGATGTACAACATAATCTCACTATAACTTTGGTAATCAGGAAAGAACAAAATAAATCTCAGAAATATGAACTTTGAAGTAATTAGTCTCTTCAGTTAAAGAGTGTGTCTCTCTCTGTTCCAGCCTCCTGCCATAAAGTTTTACGACTTGTTATCTGATCTGTGGAATGCAGAGACGTCTCCGGCTGAGGGTCTCCTAAAGCTGAAAAGGGATTTTAGCATGAAAGTTCATTAAACAAACATCCATAGCATATAATTGAAAGTCATTGTCTTTTAAAAAGAAGAAGTTATTCCAGGGGTTTAAATGTTCACAGGAGCTCCATCCTTCTGTGAATGAAAACCTACAGAAATACAAATGTCTCAATCCTCCTATAGAGATGGGTGTTGGTCAGTGCTGGAGAGAGGGAGAGCTTATCTGAGTTTTGATCAGCTCAGGAATTCCAGGGCCTTTGCAGTCTTGCTACAATGATGTTTTAGGTGTTCTGCATTTAGCGAATTGCATGAACAACATATTTGACCAAACTGTGCATTTCAGCTCAGAAACAGCATTTGAAGGGCAGAAGAGTCATGAAGTTTGATTTAACGTGAAGTTCGTGTTGACAAACAAATTTCTTCCTCAGAATGACTTCAAATGTGATAAATATGAAGGCAGATGATGATTAAGGTGTTGTTTATGTAAGGAATTGCATGAACAGCATATTTCAAAAAAACTGTGCATTTCAGCACAGCACCACCATTTGAAGCGCAGAAGAGTCATGAAGTTTGATTTAACGTGAAGTTCATGTTGACAAACAAATTTCTTCCTCAGAATGACTTGAACTGTGATAAATATGAAGGAAAATGATGTTTAAGGTGTTCTGGATGTAACGAATTGCAGGGGCAACATATTTGAGCAAAATGTCAATTTGAGCTCAGAAACAGCATTTGAAGAGCAGGAAAATCAGGAAGGCAACATTGACGTGAATTTCATGTTGACTCACAAAGTTCTTCTTCAGAATGACTTCAAATGTGATAGATATGAAGGAAAATGATGTTTTAGGTGTTCTGCATTTAGCGAATTGCACGAACAACATATTTGACCAAACTGTGCATTTCAGCTCAGAAACAGCATTTGAAGCGCAGAAGAGTCATGAAGTTTGATTTAACGTGAAGTTCATGTTGACTCACAAAGTTCTTCTTCAGAATGACTTGAAATGTGATCAGTAAGAAGGCAGATGATGTTTAAGGTGTTGTTTATGTGAGGAATTGCATGAACAGCATATTTGACCAAACTGTGCATTTCAGCTCAGAAACAGCATTTGAAGCGCAGGAAAACCAGGAAGGCAACATTGACGTGAAGTTCATGTTGACTCACAAAGTTCTTCTTCACAAAGACTTGAAATGTGATCAGTATGAAGGCAGATGATGTTTTAGGTGTTCTGCATCTAGCGAATTGCATGAACAGCATATTTGACCAAACTATGCATTTCAGGTCAGAAACAGCATTTGAAGAGCTGGAAAATCAGGAAGGCAACATTGATGTGAAGTTCATGTTGACACACAAAGTTCTTCTCCAGAATGACTTGAAATGTGATCAGTGTGAAGGCAGATGATGTTTTAGGTGTTCTGGATGTAACGAATTGCAGGGACAACATTATTGGAGCAAAATGTCAATTTGAGCTCAGAAACAGCATTTGAAGAACAGACAAGTCATGAAGGCTACATTAACGCGAATTTCATGTTGACACACAAATTTCTTCTTCAGAATGATTTGAAATGTGATCAGTAGGAAGCCAAATGACGTTTGAGTTGACTTGGTTGGAAGGAATCGCATGAACAAGCATTCACGTGAAGTTCATGTTGACAGACAAATTTGTTACTCAGAATGACTTGAAATGTGACAAATATGAAGGAAAATGATGTTCAAGGACTTGTTTATGTAAGGAATTGCATGAACAGCATATTTGACCAAACTGTGCATTTCAGCTCAGAAACAGCATGTGAAGCGCAGGAAAATCAGGAAGGCAACATTGACGTGAATTTCATGTTGACTCACAAAGTTCTTCTTCAGAATGACTTCAAATGTGATCAGTATGAAGGCAGATGATGTTTAAGGTGTTGTTTATGTGAGGAATTGCATGAACAGCATATTTGACCAAACTGTGCATTTCAGCTCAGAAACAGCATTTGAAGCGCAGGAAAACCAGGAAGGCAACATTGACGTGAAGTTCATGTTGACTCACAAAGTTCTTCTTCACAAAGACTTGAAATGTGATCAGTATGAAGGCAGATGATGTTTTAGGTGTTCTGCATCTAGCGAATTGCATGAACAGCATATTTGACCAAACTATGCATTTCAGGTCAGAAACAGCATTTGAAGAGCTGGAAAATCAGGAAGGCAACATTGATGTGAAGTTCATGTTGACACACAAAGTTCTTCTCCAGAATGACTTGAAATGTGATCAGTGTGAAGGCAGATGATGTTTTAGGTGTTCTGGATGTAACGAATTGCAGGGACAACATTATTGGAGCAAAATGTCAATTTGAGCTCAGAAACAGCATTTGAAGAACAGACAAGTCATGAAGGCTACATTAACGCGAATTTCATGTTGACACACAAATTTCTTCTTCAGAATGATTTGAAATGTGATCAGTAGGAAGCCAAATGACGTTTGAGTTGACTTGGTTGGAAGGAATCGCATGAACAAGCATTCACGTGAAGTTCATGTTGACAGACAAATTTGTTACTCAGAATGACTTGAAATGTGACAAATATGAAGGAAAATGATGTTCAAGGACTTGTTTATGTAAGGAATTGCATGAACAGCATATTTGACCAAACTGTGCATTTCAGCTCAGAAACAGCATGTGAAGCGCAGGAAAATCAGGAAGGCAACATTGACGTGAATTTCATGTTGACTCACAAAGTTCTTCTTCAGAATGACTTCAAATGTGATCAGTATGAAGGCAGATGATGTTTAAGGTGTTGTTTATGTGAGGAATTGCATGAACAGCATATTTGACCAAACTGTGCATTTCAGCTCAGAAACAGCATTTGAAGCGCTGGAAAATCAGGAAGGTAACATTGATGTGAATTTCATGTTGACTCACAAAGTTCTTCTTCAGAATGACGTGAAATGTGACAAATATGAAGGAAAATGATGTTTTAAGTGTTCTGGATGTAACGAATTGCAGGGACAACATTGTTGCAGCAAAATGTCAATTTGAGCTCAGAAACAGCATTTGAAGAACAGAAGAGTCATGAAGTTTGATTTAACGTGAAGTTCATGTTGACAAACAAATTTCTTCCTCAGAATGACTTCAAATGTGATAAATATGAAGGCAGATGATGATTAAGGTGTTGTTTATGTAAGGAATTGCATGAACAGCATATTTCAAAAAAACTGTGCATTTCAGCACAGCACCACCATTTGAAGCGCAGAAGAGTCATGAAGTTTGATTTAACGTGAAGTTCATGTTGACAAACAAATTTCTTCCTCAGAATGACTTGAACTGTGATAAATATGAAGGAAAATGATGTTTAAGGTGTTCTGGATGTAACGAATTGCAGGGGCAACATATTTGAGCAAAATGTCAATTTGAGCTCAGAAACAGCATTTGAAGAGCAGGAAAATCAGGAAGGCAACATTGACGTGAATTTCATGTTGACTCACAAAGTTCTTCTTCAGAATGACTTGAAATGTGATAGATATGAAGGAAAATGATGTTTTAGGTGTTCTGCATTTAGCGAATTGCACGAACAACATATTTGACCAAAGTGTGCATTTCAGCTCAGAAAAAGCATTTGAAGCACAGAAGAGTCATGAAGTTTGATTTAACGTGAAGTTCATGTTGACTCACAAAGTTCTTCTTCAGAATGACTTGAAATGTGATCAGTATGAAGGCAGATGATGTTTAAGGTGTTTTTTATGTGAGGAATTGCATGAACAGCATATTTGACCAAACTGTGCATTTCAGCTCAGAAACAGCATTTGAACTGCAGGAAAATCAGGAAGGCAACATTGATGTGCAGTTCATGTTGACACACAAAGTTCTTCTTCAGAATGACTTGAAATGTGATCAGTATGAAGGCCGATGATGTTTAAGGTGTTGTTTATGTGAGGAATTGCATGAACAGCATATTTGACCAAACTGTGCATTTCAGCTCAGAAACAGCATTTGAAGCGCAGAAGAGTCATGAAGTTTGATTTAACGTGAAGTTCATGTTGACAAACAAATTTCTTCCTCAGAATGATTTAAACTGTGATGAATATGAAGGAAAATGATGTTTTAGGTGTTCTGCATTTTGCGAATTTCGTGAACAGCATATTGGACCAAACTGTGCATTTCAGCTCAGAAACAGCATTTGAAGCGCAGGAAAATCAGGAAGGTAACATTGACGTGAAGTTCATGTTGACACACAAAGTTCTTCTTCAGAATGACTTGAAATGTGATCAATATGAAGGCAGATGATGTTTAAGGTGTTCTGCATGTAGCGAATTGCATGAACAGCATATTAGACCAAACTGTGCATTTCAGCTCAGAAACAGCATTTGAAGCGCAGGAAAATCAGGAAGGCAACATTGACGTAAATTTCATGTTGACACACAAAGTTCTTCTTCAGAATGACTTGAAATGTGATAAATATGAAGGCAGATGATGTTTTAGGTGTTCTGCATGTAGCGAATTGCATGAACAGCATATTTGACCAAACTGTGCATTTCAGCTCAGAAACAGCATTTGAAGCGCAGGAAAACCAGGAAGGCAACATAGACGTGAAGTTCATGTTGACACACAAAGTTGTTCTTCAGAATGACTTGAAATGTGATAAATATGAAGAAAAATGATGTTTTAAGTGTTCTGGAAGTCATGAATTGCAGGGAAAACAATATTGGAGCAAAACGTCAATTTGAGCTCAGAAACAGCATTTGAAGCGCAGACAAGTCATGAAGTTTGATTTAACGTGAAGTTCATGTTGACAAACAAATTTCTTCCTCAGAATGACTTGACCTGTGATGAATATGAAGGCAGATGATGTTTAAGGTGTTGTTTATGTGAGGAATTGCATGAACAGCATATTTGACCAAACTGTGCATTTCAGCTCAGAAACAGCATTTGAAGCGCAGGAAAATCAGGAAGGCAAACATTGACGTGAATTTCATGTTGACACACAAAGTTCTTCTTCAGAATGACTTGAAATGTGATAAACATGAAGGAAAATGATGTTTTAGGTGTTCTGCATGTAGCGAATTGCATGAACAGCATATTTGACCAAACTGTGCATTTCAGCTGAGAAACAGCATTTGAAGCGCAGGAAAATCAGGAACTCAACATTGATGTGAAGTTCATGTTGACACACAAAGTTCTTCTTCAGAATGACTTGAAATGTGATCAGTATGAAGGCCGATGATGTTTAAGGTGTTGTTTATGTGGGGAATTGCATGAACAGCATATTTGACCAAACTGTGCATTTCAGCTCAGAAACATCATTTGAAGCGCTGGAAAATCATGAAGGCAACATTGATGTGAAGTTCATGTTGACACACAAAGTTCTTCTTCAGAATGACTTGAAATCTGATAAATATGAAGGAAAATGATGTTTTAAGTGTTTTGGATGTAACGATTTGCAGGGACAACATTATTGGAGCAAAATGTCAATTTGAGCTCAGAAACAGCATTTGAAGAGCAGACAAGTCATTAAGGCTACATTAACGCGAATTTCATGTTGACACACAAATTTCTTCTTCAGAATGATTTCAAATGTGATCAGTAGGAAGGCAAATGATGTTTGAGTTGACTTGGTTTGAAGGAATCGCATGAACAAGCATTCACGTGAAGTCCATGTTGACTCACAAAATTCTTCATCAGTATGACTTGAAATGTGATAAATATGAAGGCAGATGATGTTTAAGGTGTTGTTTATGTAAGGAATTGCATGAACAGCATATTAGACCAAACTGTGCATTTCAGCACAGCACAACCATTTGAAGTGCAGAAGAGTCATGAAGTTTGATTTAAGGTGAAGTTCATGTTGACAAACAAATTTCTTCCGCAGAAAGACTTGAACTGTGATAAATATGAAGGAAAATGATGTTTTAGGTGTTCTGGATGTAACGAATTGCAGGGACAACATATTTGACCAAACTGTGCATTTCAGCTCAGAAACAGCATTTGAAGCGCAGGAAAATCAGGAAGGCAACATTGACGTGAATTTCATGTTGACTCACAAAGTTCTTCTCCCCAATTACTTGAAATGTGATAAAGATGAAGGCAGATGATGTTTAAGGTGTTGTTTATGTAAGGAATTGCATGAACAGCATATTTGACCAAACTGTGCATTTCAGCTCAGAAACAGCATTTGAAGCGCAGGAAAATCAGGAAGGCAACATTGACGTGAATTTCATGTTGACTCACAAAGTTCTTCTTCAGAATGACTTGAAATGTGATCAGTATGAAGGCAGATGATGTTTAAGGTGTTGTTTATGTAAGGAATTGCATGAACAGCATATTAGACCAAACTGTGCATTTCAGCACAGCACAACCATTTGAAGTGCAGAAGAGTCATGAAGTTTGATTTAACATGAAGTTCATGTTGACAAACAAATTTGTAACTCAGAATGACTTGAAATGTGATAAATATGAAGGAAAATTATGTTCAAGGTGTAAGTAAGGAATTGCATGAACAGCATATTTGACCAAACTGTGCATTTCAGCTCAGAAACAGCATTTGAAGCGCAGAAGAGTCATGAAGTTTGATTTAACGTGAAGTTCATGTTGACACACAAAGTTCTTCTTCAGAATGACTTGAATGTGATGAATATGAAGGAAAATGATGTTTTAGGTGTTCTGGATGTAACGAATTGCAGGGACAACATAGTTGAGAAAAATGTCAATTTGAGCTCAGAAACAGCATTTGAAGAGCAGGAAAATCAGGAAGGCAACATTGACGTGAATTTCATGTTGACACACAAAGTTCTTCTTCAGAATGACTCGAAATGTGATAAACACGAAGGAAAATGATGTTTTAGGTGTTCTGCATGTAGCGAATTGCATGAACAGCATATTTGACCAAACTGTGCATTTCAGCACAGCACCACCATTTGAAGCGCAGAAGAGTCATGAAGTTTGATTTAACGTGAAGTTCATGTTGACACACAAAGTTCTTCTTCAGAATGACTTGAAATGTGATCAGTGTGAAGGCAGATGATGTTTTAGTTGTTCTGGATGTAACGATTTGCAGGGACAACATTATTGGAGCAAAATGTCAATTTGAGCTCAGAAACAGCATTTGAAGAGCAGACAAGTCATGAAGGCTACATTAACGCGAATTTCATGTTGACACACAAATTTCTTCTTCAGAATGATTTGAAATGTGATCAGTAGGAAGCCAAATGACGTTTGAGTTGACTTGGTTTGAAGGAATCGCATGAACAAGCATTCACGTGAAGTTCATGTTGACAGACAAATTTGTTACTCAGAATGACTTGAAATGTGATAAATATGAAGGAAAATGATGTTCAAGGACTTGTTTATGTAAGGAATTGCATGAACAGCATATTTGACCAAACTGTGCATTTCAGCTCAGAAACAGCATGTGAAGCGCAGGAAAATCAGGAAGGCAACATTGACGTGAATTTCATGTTGACTCACAAAGTTCTTCTTCAGAATGACTTCAAATGTGATCAGTATGAAGGCAGATGATGTTTAAGGTGTTGTTTATGTGAGGAATTGCATGAACAGCATATTTGACCAAACTGTGCATTTCAGCTCAGAAACAGCATTTGAAGCGCTGGAAAATCAGGAACGTAACATTGATGTGAATTTCATGTTGACTCACAAAGTTCTTCTTCAGAATGACGTGAAATGTGACAAATATGAAGGAAAATAATGTTTTAAGTGTTCTGGATGTAACGAATTGCAGGGACAACATTGTTGCAGCAAAATGTCAATTTGAGCTCAGAAACAGCATTTGAAGAACAGACAAGTCATGAAGGCTACATTAACGCGAATTTCATGTTGACACACAAATTTCTTCTTCAGAATGACTTGAAATGTGATCGGTAGGAAGCCAAATGATGTTTGAGTTGACTTGGTTTGAAGGAATCGCATGAACAAGCATTCACGTAAAGTTCATGTTGACAGACAAATTTGTAACTCAGAATGACTTGAAATGTGATAAATATGAAGGAAAATTATGTTCAAGGTGTTGTTTAAGTAAGGAATTGCATGAACAGCATATTTGACCAAACTATGCATTTCAGCTCTGAAACAGGATTTGAAGCGCAGGAAAATCAGGAAGGCAACATTGATGCGAAGTTCATGTTGACACACAAAGTTCTTCTTCAGAATGACTTGAAATGTGATCAGTGTGAAGGCAGATGATGTTTTCAGTGTTCTGGATGTAACGATTTGCAGGGACAACATTATTGGAGCAAAATGTCAATTTGAGTTCAGAAACAGCATTTGAAGAGCAGACAAGTCATTAAGGCTACATTAACGCGAATTTCATGTTGACACACAAATTTCTTCTTCAGAATAATTTCAAATGTGATCAGTAGGAAGGCAAATGATGTTTGAGTTGACTTGGTTTGAAGGAATCGCATGAACAAGCATTCACGTGAAGTCCATGTTGACTCACAAATTTCTTGATCAGTATGACTTGAAATGTGATAAATATGAAGGCAGATGATGTTTAAGGTGTTGTTTATGTAAGGAATTGCATGAACAGCATATTAGACCAAACTGTGCATTTCAGCACAGCACAACCATTTGAAGTGCAGACGAGTCATGAAGTTTGATTTAACGTGAAGTTCATGTTGACAAACAAATTTCTTCCGCAGAAAGACTTGAACTGTGATAAATATGAAGGAAAATGATGTTTTAGGTGTTCTGGATGTAACGAATTGCAGGGACAATATATTTGACCAAACTGTGCATTTCAGCTCAGAAACAGCATTTGAAGCGCAGGAAAATCAGGAAGGCAACATTGACGTGAAGTTCATGTTGACTGACAAAGTTCTTCTTCACAATGACTTGAAATGTGATAAAGATGAAGGCAGATGATGTTTGAGGTGTTGTTTATGTAAGGAATTGCATGAACAGCATATTTGACCAAACTGTGCATTTCAGCTCAGAAACAGCATTTGAAGGGCAGGAAAATCAGGGAGGCAACATTGACCTGAAGTTCATGTTGACACACAAAGTTCTTCTTCAGAATGAATTGAAATGTGATAAATATGAAGGAAAATGATGTTTTAAGTGTTCTGGATGTAACGAATTGCAGGGACAACATTATTGCAGCAAAATGTCAATTTGAGCTCAGAAACAGCATTTGAAGGGCAGACAAGTCATGAAGGCTACATTAACGCGAATTTCATGTTGACACACAAATTTCTTCTTCAGAATGATTTGAAATGTGATCAGTAGGAAGCCAAATGATGTTTGAGTTGACTTGGTTTGAAGGAATCGCATGAACAAGCATTCACGTGAAGTTCATGTTGACAGACAAATTTGTTACTCAGAATGACTTGAACTGTGATAAATATGAAGGAAAATGATGTTTTAGGTGTTCTGGATGTAACGAATTGCAGGGACAACATATTTGAGCAAAATGTCAATTTGAGCTCAGAAACAGCATTTGAAGAGCAGGAAAATCAGGAAGGCAAAATTGACGTGAATTTCATGTTGACTCACAAAGTTCTTCTTCACAATGACTTGAAATGTGATAAATATGAAGGCAGATGATGTTTAAGGTGTTGTTTATGTAAGGAATTGCATGAACAGCATATTTGACCAAACTGTGCATTTCAGCTCAGAAACAGCATTTAAGCGCAGGAAAATCAGGGAGGCAACATTGACCTGAAGTTCATGTTGACACACAACGTTCTTCTTCAGAATGACTTGAAATGTGACAAATATGAAGAAAAACGATGTTTTAAGTGTTTTGGATGTAACGAATTGCAGGGACAACATTATTGGAGCAAAATGTCAATTTGAGCTCAGAAACAGCATTTGAAGAACAGACAAGTCATGAAAGCTACATTAACGCGAATTTCATGTTGACACACAAATTTCTTCTTCAGAATGACTTGAAATGTGATCGGTAGGAAGCCAAATGATGTTTCAGTTGACTTGGTTTGAAGGAATCGCATGAACAAGCATTCACGTAAAGTTCATGTTGACAGACAAATTTGTAACTCAGAATGACTTGAAATGTGATAAATATGAAGGAAAATTATGTTCAAGGTGTTGTTTAAGTAAGGAATTGCATGAACAGCATATTTGACCAAACTATGCATTTCAGCTCTGAAACAGGATTTGAAGCGCAGGAAAATCAGGAAGGCAACATTGACGTGAACTTCATGTTGACTCACAAAGTTCTTCTTCACAATGACTTGAAATGTGATCAGTATGAAGGCAGATGATGTTTTAGGTGTTCTGCATCTCGCGAATTGCATGAACAGCATATTTGACCAAACTGTACATTTCAGCTCTGAAACAGCATTTGAAGTGCTGGAAAATCAGGAAGGCAACATTGACGTGAATTTCATGTTGACACACAAAGTTCTTCTTCAGAATGACTTGAAATGTGATAAATATGAAGGAAAATGATGTTTTAGGTGTTCTGGATGTAACGAATTGCAGGGACAACATATTTGACCAAACTGTGCATTTCAGCTCAGAAACAGCATTTGAAGCGCAGGAAAATCAGGAAGGCAACATTGACGTGAATTTCATGTTGACTCACAAAGTTCTTCTTCCCAATTACTTGAAATGTGATAAATATGAAGGCAGATGATGTTTAAGGTGTTGTTTATGTAAGGAATTGCATGAACAGCATATTTGACCAAACTGTGCATTTCAGCTCAGAAACAGCATTTGAAGCACAGGAAAATCAGGAAGGCAACATTGACGTAAATTTCATGTTGACTCACAAAGTTCTTCTTCAGAATGACTTGAAATGTGATCAGTTTGAAGGCAGATGATGTTTAAGGTGTTGTTTATGTAAGGAATTGCATGAACAGCATATTAGACCAAACTGTGCATTTCAGCACAGCACAACCATTTGAAGTGCAGAAGAGTCATGAAGTTTGATTTAACATGAAGTTCATGTTGACAAACAAATTTGTAACTCAGAATGACTTGAAATGTGATAAATATGAAGGAAAATTATGTTCAAGGTGTAAGTAAGGAATTGCATGAACAGCATATTTGACCAAACTGTGCATTTCAGCTCAGAAACAGCATTTGAAGCGCAGAAGAGTCATGAAGTTTGATTTAACGTGAAGTTCATGTTGACACACAAAGTTCTTCTTCAGAATGACTTGAATGTGATGAATATGAAGGCAGATGATGTTTTAGGTGTTCTGGATGTAACGAATTGCAGGGACAACATAGTTGAGCAAAATGTCAATTTGAGCTCAGAAACAGCATTTGAAGAGCAGGAAAATCAGGAAGGCAACATTGACGTGAATTTCATGTTGACACACAAAGTTCTTCTTCAGAATGACTCGAAATGTGATAAACATGAAGGAAAATGATGTTTTAGGTGTTCTGCATGTAGCGAATTGCATGAACAGCATATTTGACCAAACTGTGCATTTCAGCGCAGCACCACCATTTGAAGCGCAGAAGAGTCATGAAGTTTGATTTAACGTGAAGTTCATGTTGACACACAAAGTTCTTCTTCAGAATGACTTGAAATGTGATCAGTGTGAAGGCAGATGATGTTTTAGTTGTTCTGGATGTAACGATTTGCAGGGACAACATTATTGGAGCAAAATGTCAATTTGAGCTCAGAAACAGCATTTGAAGAGCAGACAAGTCATGAAGGCTACATTAACGCGAATTTCATGTTGACACACAAATTTCTTCTTCAGAATGATTTGAAATGTGATCAGTAGGAAGCCAAATGACGTTTGAGTTGACTTGGTTTGAAGGAATCGCATGAACAAGCATTCACGTGAAGTTCATGTTGACAGACAAATTTGTTACTCAGAATGACTTGAAATGTGATAAATATGAAGGAAAATGATGTTCAAGGACTTCTTTATGTAAGGAATTGCATGAACAGCATATTTGACCAAACTGTGCATTTCAGCTCAGAAACAGCATGTGAAGCGCAGGAAAATCAGGAAGGCAACATTGACGTGAATTTCATGTTGACTCACAAAGTTCTTCTTCAGAATGACTTCAAATGTGATCAGTATGAAGGCAGATGATGTTTAAGGTGTTGTTTATGTGAGGAATTGCATGAACAGCATATTTGACCAAACTGTGCATTTCAGCTCAGAAACAGCATTTGAAGCGCAGGAAAATCAGGAAGGTAACATTGATGTGAATTTCATGTTGACTCACAAAGTTCTTCTTCAGAATGACGTGAAATGTGACAAATATGAAGGAAAATAATGTTTTAAGTGTTCTGGATGTAACGAATTGCAGGGACAACATTGTTGCAGCAAAATGTCAATTTGAGCTCAGAAACAGCATTTGAAGAACAGACAAGTCATGAAGGCTACATTAACGCGAATTTCATGTTGACACACAAATTTCTTCTTCAGAATGACTTGAAATGTGATCGGTAGGAAGCCAAATGATGTTTGAGTTGACTTGGTTTGAAGGAATCGCATGAACAAGCATTCACGCAAAGTTCATGTTGACAGACAAATTTGTAACTCAGAATGACTTGAAATGTGATAAATATGAAGGAAAATTATGTTCAAGGTGTTGTTTAAGTAAGGAATTGCATGAACAGCATATTTGACCAAACTATGCATTTCAGCTCTGAAACAGGATTTGAAGCGCAGGAAAATCAGGAAGGCAACATTGATGCGAAGTTCATGTTGACACACAAAGTTCTTCTTCAGAATGACTTGAAATGTGATCAGTGTGAAGGCAGATGATGTTTTAGGTGTTCTGCATGTAGCGAATTGCATGAACAGCATATTTGACCAAACTGTGCATTTCAGCTCAGAAACAGCATTTGAAGCGCAGGAAAATCAGGAAGGTAACATTGAGGTGAAGTTCATGTTGACACACAAAGTTCTTCTTCAGAATGACTTGAAATCTGATAAATATGAAGGAAAATGATGTTTTCAGTGTTCTGGATGTAACGATTTGCAGGGACAACATTATTGGAGCAAAATGTCAATTTGAGTTCAGAAACAGCATTTGAAGAGCAGACAAGTCATTAAGGCTACATTAACGCGAATTTCATGTTGACACACAAATTTCTTCTTCAGAATGATTTCAAATGTGATCAGTAGGAAGGCAAATGATGTTTGAGTTGACTTGGTTTGAAGGAATCGCATGAACAAGCATTCACGTGAAGTCCATGTTGACTCACAAATTTCTTGATCAGTATGACTTGAAATGTGATAAATATGAAGGCAGATGATGTTTAAGGTGTTGTTTATGTAAGGAATTGCATGAACAGCATATTAGACCAAACTGTGCATTTCAGCACAGCACAACCATTTGAAGTGCAGAAGAGTCATGAAGTTTGATTTAACGTGAAGTTCATGTTGACAAACAAATTTCTTCCTCAGAATGACTTGAGCTGTGATAAATATGAAGGAAAATGATGTTTTAGGTGTTCTGGATGTAACGAATTGCAGGGACAACATATTTGAGCAAAATGTCAATTTGAGCTCAGAAACAGCATTTGAAGAATAGACAAGTCATGAAGGCTACATTAACGCGAATTTCATGTTGACACACAAATTTCTTCTTCAGAATGATTTCAAATGTGATCAGTAGGAAGCCAAATGATGTTTGAGTTGACTTGGTGTGAAGGAATCGCATGAACAAGCATTCACGTGAAGTTCATGTTGACAGACAAATTTGTAACTCAGAATGACTTGAAATGTGATAAATATGAAGGAAAATTATGTTCAAGGTGTTGTTTAAGTAAGGAATTGCATGAACAGCATATTTGACCAAACTATGCATTTCAGCTCAGAAACAGGATTTGAAGCGCAGGAAAATCAGGAAGGCAACATTGACGTGAATTTCATGTTGACTCACAAAGTTCTTCTTCACAATGACTTGAAATGTGAACAGTATGAAGGCAGATGATGTTTTAGGTGTTCTGCCTCGAGCCAATTGCATGAACAGCATATTTGACCAAACTGTGCATTTCAGGTCAGAAACAGCATTTGAAGCGCTGGAAAATCAGGAAGGCAACATTGATGTGAAGTTCATGTTGACACACAAAGTTCTTCTTCAGAATGACTTGAAATCTGATAAATATGAAGGAAAATGATGTTTTAAGTGTTCTGGATGTAACGATTTGCAGGGACAACATTATTGGAGCAAAATGTCAATTTGAGCTCAGAAACAGCATTTGAAGAGCAGACAAGTCATTAAGGCTACATTAACGCGAATTTCATGTTGACACACAAATTTCTTCTTCAGAATGATTTCAAATGTGATCAGTAGGAAGGCAGATGATGTTTAAGGTGTTCTGCATGTAGCGAATTGCATGAACAGCATATTTGACCAAACTGTGCATTTCAGCTCAGAAACAGCATTTGAAGCGCAGGAAAATCAGGAAGATAACATTGACCTGAATTTCATGTTGACACACAAAGTTCTTCTTCAGAATGACTTGAAATGTGATAGATATGAAGGAAAATGATGTTTTAGGTGTTCTGCATTTAGCGAATTGCATGAACAACATATTTGACCAAACTGTGCATTTCAGCTCAGAAACAGCATTTGAAGGGCAGAAGAGTCATGAAGTTTGATTTAACGTGAAGTTCGTGTTGACAAACAAATTTCTTCCTCAGAATGACTTCAAATGTGATAAATATGAAGGCAGATGATGATTAAGGTGTTGTTTATGTAAGGAATTGCATGAACAGCATATTAGACCAAACTGTGCATTTCAGCTCAGAAACAGCATTTGAAGTGCAGGAAAATCAGGGAGGCAACATTGACGTGAATTTCATGTTGACTCACAAAGTTCTTCTTCAGAATGACTTGAAATGTGATCAGTATGAAGGCAGATGATGTTTTACGTGTTCTGCATCGAGCGAATTGCATGAACAGCATATTTGACCAAACTGTGCATTTCAGGTCAGAAACAGTATTTGAAGCGCTGGAAAATCAGGAAGGCAACATTGATGTGAAGTTCATGTTGACACACAAAGTTCTTCTTCAGAATGACTTGAAATGTGATCAGTGTGAAGGCAGATGATGTTTTAGGTGTTCTGCATGTTGCGAATTGCATGAACAGCATATTTGACCAAACTGTGCATTTCAGCTCAGAAACAGCATTTGAAGCGCAGGAAAATCAGGAAGATAACATTGACCTGAATTTCATGTTGACACACAAAGTTCTTCTTCAGAATGACTTGAAATGTGATAGATATGAAGGAAAATGATGTTTTAGGTGTTCTGCATTTAGCGAATTGCATGAACAACATATTTGACCAAACTGTGCATTTCAGCTCAGAAACAGCATTTGAAGCGCAGAAGAGTCATGAAGTTTGATTTAACGTGAAGTTCGTGTTGACAAACAAATTTCTTCCTCAGAATGACTTCAAATGTGATAAATATGAAGGCAGATGATGATTAAGGTGTTGTTTATGTAAGGAATTGCATGAACAGCATATTAGACCAAACTGTGCATTTCAGCTCAGAAACAGCATTTGAAGCGCAGGAAAATCAGGAAGATAACATTGACCTGAATTTCATGTTGACACACAAAGTTCTTCTTCAGAATGACTTGAAATGTGATAGATATGAAGGAAAATGATGTTTTAGGTGTTCTGCATTTAGCGAATTCCATGAACAACATATTTGACCAAACTGTGCATGTCAGCTCAGAAACTGCATTTGAAGCGCAGAAGAGTCATGAAGTTTGATTTAACGTGAAGTTTGTGTTGACAAACAAATTTCTTCCTCAGAATGACTTCAAATGTGATAAATATGAAGGCAGATGATGATTAAGGTGTTGTTTATGTAAGGAATTGCATGAACAGCATATTAGACCAAACTGTGCATTTCAGCTCAGAAACAGCATTTGAAGCGCAGGAAAATCAGGAAGATAACATTGACCTGAATTTCATGTTGACACACAAAGTTCTTCTTCAGAATGACTTGAACTGTGATAAATATGAAGGAAAATGATGTTTTAGGTGTTCTGGATGTAACGAATTGCAGGGACAACATATTTGAGCAAAATGTCAATTTGAGCTCAGAAACAGCATTTGAAGAGCAGGAAAATCAGGAAGGCAACATTGACGTGAATTTCATGTTGACTCACAAAGTTCTTCTTCAGAATGACTTGAAATGTGATAAACATGAAGGAAAATGATGTTTTAGGTGTTCTGCATGTAGCGAATTGCATGAACAGCATATTTCACCAAACTGTGCATTTCAATACAGCACCACCATTTGAAGCGCAGAAGAGTCATGAAGTTTGATTTAACGTGAAGTTCATGTTGACAAACAAATTTCTTCCTCAGAATGACTTGAACTGTGATAAATATGAAGGAAAATGATGTTTTAGGTGTTCTGGATGTAACGAATTGCAGGGACAACATATTTGAGCAAAATGTCAATTTGAGCTCAGAAACAACATTTGAAGAGCAGACAGGTCATGAAGGCTACATTAACGCGAATTTCATGTTGACACACAAATTTCTTCTTCAGAATGATTTCAAATGTGATCAGTAGGAAGGCAAATGATGTTTGAGTTGACTTGGTTTGAAGGAATCGCATGAACAAGCATTCACGTGAAGTCCATGTTGACTCACAAATTTCTTCATCAGTATGACTTGAAATGTGATAAATATGAAGGCAGATGATGTTTAAGGTGTTGTTTATGTAAGGAATTGCATGAACAGCATATTTGACCAAACTGTGCATTTCAGCACAGCACAACCATTTGAAGTGCAGAAGAGTCATGAAGTTTGATTTAACGTGAAGTTCATGTTGACAAACAAATTTCTTCTTCAGAATGATTTGAAATGTGATCAGTAGGAAGGCAAATGATGTTTGAGTTGACTTGGTTTGAAGGAATCGCATGAACAAGCATTCACGTGAAGTTCATGTTGACAGACAGATTTGTTACTCAGAATGACTTGAAATGTGATAAATATGAAGGAAAATGATGTTCAAGGTGTTGTTTATGTAAGGAATTGCATGAACAGCATATTTGACCAAACTGTGCATTTCAGCTCAGAAACAGCATTTGAAGCGCAGGGAAATCAGGAAGGCAACATTGACGTGAATTTCATGTTGACTCACAAATTTCTTCTTCACAATGACTTGAAATGTGATAAATATGAAGGCAGATGATGTTTAAGGTGTTGTTTATGTAAGGAATTGCATGAACAGCATATTTGACCAAACTGTGCATTTCAGCTCAGAAACAGCATTTGAAGCGCAGAAGAGTCATGAAGTTTGATTTAACGTGAAGTTCATGTTGACAAACAAATTTCTTCCTCAGAATGACTTCAAATGTGATAAATATGAAGGCAGATGATGATTAAGGTGTTGTTTATGTAAGGAATTGCATGAACAGCATATTAGACCAAACTGTGCATTTCAGCTCAGAAACAGGATTTGAAGCGAAGGAAAATCAGGAAGGCAACATTGACGTGAATTTCATGTTGACTCACAAAGTTCTTCTTCACAATGACTTGAAATGTGATCAGTATGAAGGCAGATGATGTTTTAGGTGTTCTGCATCTAGCGAATTGCATGAACAGCATATTTGACCAAACTGTGCATTTCAGCACAGCACCACCATTTGAAGCGCAGAAGAGTCATGAAGTTTGATTTAACGTGAAGTTCATGTTGACAAACAAATATCTTCCTCAGAATGACTTGAACTGTGATAAATATGAAGGAAAATGATGTTTTAAGTGTTCTGGATGTAACGAATTGCAGGGACAACATATTTGAGCAAAATGTCAATTTGAGCTCAGAAACAACATTTGAAGAGCAGACAAGTCATGAAGGCTACATTAACGCGAATTTCATGTTGACACACAAATTTCTTCTTCAGAATGATTTCAAATGTGATCAGTAGGAAGGCAAATGATGTTTGAGTTGACTTGGTTTGAAGGAATCGCATGAACAAGCATTCACGTGAAGTCCATGTTGACTCACAAATTTCTTCATCAGTATGACTTGAAATGTGATAAATATGAAGGCAGATGATGTTTAAGGTGTTGTTTATGTAAGGAATTGCATGAACAGCATATTAGACCAAACTGTGCATTTCAGCACAGCACCACCATTTGAAGTGCAGAAGAGTCATGAAGTTTGATTTAACGTGAAGTTCATGTTGACAAACAAATTTCTTCCTCAGAATGACTTGAACTGTGATAAATATGTAGGAAAATTATGTTTTAGGTGTTCTGGATGCAACGAATTGCAGGGACAACATATTTGAGCAAAATGTCAATTTGAGCTCAGAAACAACATTTAAGAGCAGACATGTCATGAAGGCTACATTAACGTGAAGTTCATGTTGACAGACAAATTTGTTACTCAGAATGACTTGAAATGTGATAAATATGAAGGAAAATGATGTTCAAGGTGTTGTTTATGTAAGGAATTGCATGAACAGCATATTTGACCAAACTGTGCATTTCAGCTCAGAAACAGCATTTGAAGCGCAGGAAAATCAGGAAGGCAACATTGACGTGAATTTCATGTTGACTCACAAAGTTCTTCTTCAGAATGACTTGAAATGTGATAGATATGAAGGCAGATGATGTTTAAGGTGTTGTTTATGTAAGGAATTGCATGAACAGCATATTTGACCAAACTGTGCATTTCAGCTCAGAAACAGCATTTGAAGCGCAGGAAAATCAGGAAGATAACATTGACCTGAATTTCATGTTGACACACAAAGTTCTTCTTCAGAATGACTTGAAATGTGATAGATATGAAGGAAAATGATGTTTTAGGTGTTCTGCATTTAGCAAATTGTATGAACAACATATTTGACCAAACTGTGCATTTCAGCTCAGAAACAGCATTTGAAGCGCAGACGAGTCATGAAGTTTGATTTAACGTGAAGTTCGTGTTGACAAACAAATTTCTCCCTCAGAATGACTTCAAATGTGATAAATATGAAGGCAGATGATGATTAAGGTGTTGTTTATGTAAGGAATTGCATGAACAGCATATTAGACCAAACTGTGCATTTCAGCACAGCACCACCATTTGAAGCGCAGAAGAGTCATGAAGTTTGATTTAACGTGAAGTTCATGTTGACAAACAAATTTCTTCCTCAGAATGACTTGAACTGTGATAAATATGAAGGAAAATGATGTTTTAGGTGTTCTGGATGTAACGAATTGCAGGGACAACATATTTGAGCAAAATGTCAATTTGAGCTCAGAAACAGCATTTGAAGAGCAGGAAAATCAGGAAGGCAACATTGACGTGAATTTCATGTTGACTCACAAAGTTCTTCTTCAGAATGACTTGAAATTTAAATAGAGAGAGGAAAAACCTCAAAAATCAATAATTCTGGTTCTCTAAGACATAGAATGCTCAATTTCGGATATCTTTAAAGTGAACGGTTTTCTGTCACTTTGATAAACCTGAAAATTCAAAATACACATCAGAAATATGAATTTGAAAAGGTTCTTTGTCTCAGTTCAGTTCCAGTCTCCCTGTGCTCCAGCCTTCAGCCATAAAGTTTTATGACTGTTATCTGATCTGGTGGAATGTGGAGATGTCTCCGGCTGAGTGTCTCTTAAAGCTGGGAAGGGATTTTAGCATGAAAGTTCATTAAACAAAGCATCCATAGCATAAAAGTGAAAGTCATTGTCTTTCAAAAAGAAAAAGTTATTCCTGGTGTTTAAATGTTCAGCAGGGACTCCCTCTTCCTGTGGATGAAAACACACAGAAATACATATGTCCCAATCTTCCTGTTGGGAGAGAGTTCTGGCTTATCTGAGTTTCATCTGGAATTCCAGTGGCCTTCACTGTATAAATACACAGGAATGGTTGACACTAAGCAATTCTCTTATTGGAAGATGAATAGCTCTTTATTGAGGCATGACAATGTCAAACATGAACTTAGTAGAATTTTCAGTTTCATTGGTTAAATGCTCTGAAGGAAGAAAATTATGGAAAAATTTGGGAACTCCTTAAATTTGAAATTGGTGGATTTTTAAGAAGATATGGAAGTGAGTTAGCCAAATCTAGACATAAAAATGAGGAGAAAGTAATCATAGATATGTCTTTGGCTCGCATTGCACCAGAAAATCTTTCACATGATGAAAAAATAAAATGAATTGAACTTCAAAACACTTTAGATGATATATATATAAGGTTAAAGCAGAGGGTGCTTTTGTTAGATCGAGACTGAAGTGGCTTGAACACGGTGAACAAATTACTTCCTATTTCTTTAAACTGGAAAAAACTCATGCTAAGTACAATGCCATGTCTCAAATGAATATTGATGGAGTTGTGACTGAAAGTAAGAGTAGTATTTCTGAGTTTTGTTATAGCTTCTTTTCCTCACTTTATAAAACCAAGTTTGACAAAGATACAATGGATAGACTGTTTCAATGTGTTGATTTTACAAACTCTATAACGGAGGAAGAGCGGTTGATGTGTGATACCCCTCTTGCACAACAAGAAGTAATGGATTCAATGATGCAACTTAAGAGTAATAAGTCACCTGGAGTTGATGGTATTGTTTCAGAATTTTATAAAGATTTTGCCGATCTTTTGGCCCCATTTCTACCCGTTAAGCTCCAGTGTCCCGCTGGCGGTATACTTACTAATTTGCATAGGAATTTAAAGAATGTCCGAAGGCTGCAAACGCGATTATACAAACACTATACGCCGATGGAAAGCTTAGATTCTCATGAATCCGCCGGTATAAACCACTTTCAGATGTGATTACCACAGTGGGTAACATAAACACATTTGTCCGACAAACAACGAATATCCATCCATCCGTTCTCTATACACGGCTTCAACGTACACAGCGCGACTCACATTTCCGGGTTCATTATTACACACAGATGAAAATATTCCACAAAAAACAGCCATAATCCAACCTTGGACATCCAGACGACACAAGTCAGTAAACTATTTTGTCCAAAATATGTCCTGAAGTCGGTATATAATCCACGAATCGGTCGTTTTCAAGGAAATGCACCTCGCGATGCGCGTCCAATATTCCCTGTACTTCTCGTCATCTTTATATAACTTTATTCTTAAGTTTGTATTCAATCAAATTGGAGGACTCCCGTTTTTGTTGGTTTGCAGCTACCAAATAAACAAGATACCCCTAAAACTATCCAATTATCACTAACAGGTTTTGTTGTCATGGAAAATGGCTTACAAGCACAATTTCTCTCCACATAGGTATTATCTCTGGAATAATGGGGATATACTGCATAAAAATAAAAGCATTATTTTTAACAGCTGGTTTAGTAGCAAAATTTACTTAGTCTCACAGCTTCTGACCTCTAGTGACCTCTGTTTTTTTTTTTCAAGATGGCGCCGTGTCAGCGGCAGCCAGTTACAGCAGCTCCTGTTAACTCTAGGTGTTTTTAGATATTTCTTGTAGTTTTTCACTTTCTTTCTATTCTATTCTTCAGTTGGGTGGATTGCATTTGAACAGCGCAGGAATGGATGTACAGATTGCGCTTCCGCTACTTTTTCTAATCTTTTTTTTTTGGAACTCTCAAGTTTCTCAGCTGGCGAACCATTCAAACACGGAGCCATTGTTTACAGTCGCGACCAGTTGTTGGCGCTGAGCCAGGCAAGACAGCCGCAGTGGGAGAGACCAGACATCCCAGCGGAGCTACGGAGAAGAAGGAGGGGATGCAGGGCAGGAGCAAAAAAGCGGGAGAAGCGGGAGAAGAGGAGACACTACAAGCCGTCCGTTCTGTCCTTCATAATGGGAAATGTACGGTCTCTCCTGAATAAGATGGATGAGTTGGTGGGGCTGACCAAGGAGCTGTGGGAATAGAGGAAGAGCAGCCTATTGATTTTCACCAAGACATGGCTGAATGAATGGACTCCAGACTCAATCCTAACTCTGGATGGCTTTAAACTCGTCAGAGCGGACCTAGACGAGAAGAAGAAGAAGAAGAGCGGTAAGAGAAAGGGAGGGGGTCTGGCGATGTATGTGAACGAGAGGTGGTGTAATTCTGGACACATTAGCGTTAAACAGTGTCTGTGCACTAAGGATGTTGAATTACTGGCGGTCAGTCTGCATCCGTTCTATCTGCCCCGAGCGTTTTCACACGTAATAGCTGTTACTGTGTACATCCCACCATCTGCTGATGCTGCTACAGCCGGTGAACTCATCCACAGTGAAGTGTCCCAGCTGCTCTTATTATCATCTCAGGAGACTTCAATCATGCATCGCTCTCTGCCACTCTCCCCACTTTCACACGTACGTGATGTGCCAGACTAGAAACAGTAAAACTTTGGACCTACTGTATGCTAACATCAAAGATGCATACAGCTCCTCACCCCTCCCTCTGCTGGGCTGCTCAGATCACAACCTGGTGAGACTGCAGCCCATTTACATACCAAGGGTGAAGAAACAACCCCCCATAAGGTATGTGAAGAAGTGGTCTGACGAGGCTTCTGAGGTGCTCAAATCAGCTGCAGGACTGCTTTGAGACTACAGACTGGGATGTGCTGTGTGGCCCACATGGAGAGGATATCGACACACTGACAGACACTATTACTGAATACATTAACTTCTGTGCTGAGAATATCATACAGACCAGGAAAGTACGGTGCTTCTCTAACAGCAAACCCTGGGTGACCTCAGAACTGAAGACCCTGCTGAAGGAGAAGTGGCATCTTTTCATTCCTAACACATTATCCATTCCATATCAATGCTAATATCCAGTTTGTTTTTTCCCCATATTGAAATATGATGCGGGGCTGCAAAGTGGCCGAGTGGTTAGCACTTTTGCCTTGCAGCAAGAAGATCCCCAGTTCAAATCCCGGGGTGGGCCTAGGATCTTTCTACATGGAGTTTGCATGTTCTCCCTGTGCATGCGTGGGTTTTCTCCAGGTAGTCTGGCTTCCTCCCACAGTCCAAAAATATGCTGAGGTTAATTGGTTACTCTAAATTGCCCGTAGGTGTGAATGTGAGAGTGTTTGTTTGTCTGTATGGGAGACCCCAGTGTTTACAAACAGTGACGTCACAAAGCCACGTGATTACCGCGCTGGTTGGCAAGAGGAACCAGAGGAACAATGGCTGACAATAACAATGTGAACTATACTTCTGTGAAATTGTCCGATTATGCTCAATCCTTATCACCTGAGGCCTGACAAAGATACGTGAGTAAGCTGAGATATCAGGGAAACAGTAAAACCTTGCCAGATCCCTACAATTTGAAGACTGGGTGGGTTGACGATCCTTCATTGTGGCCGGACATTTCCTTCACCGACATTTATTTTTACTTGATCGACACCCCTGGGCAGTTCACCCACCCAAAAATGTATAATTATGAATTATAAATAATATATCTTCTGTTAATCTTCAACAAGATGTCAAAGAAACGTCAAGAAGTTGCTGTATTTTTTATCTGTAGTATGGCTTCTATGTAACAGTAACAGACCCACAGCACTGGTGATCTAAAGGACAATTCTAAAAAACGATCGCTAGACGCATACAGAAACAAATATGGTTACAAATATGAGGCTTCTGGCTTAAGATGTTATTGAATATGCTTCATTCGACTTTAGTATACTTTCATCGCCTAAAAAGCGATCAGTAACACATGACAATACTGAACCAAACTGAAAGTGTAGAGATCGCTTCACACGAAGGAACGCTTCGTACGACTAACAACTACACATGATATTACCATTGTGGTAAATACATGTGCAATTTCATTCATGAAAAGCGATAACTTTACGTATTTGTTTCAAACCCGATATCGTTCTCATAGCAAGCCGTTATGTTACTGCTGGTTCTTGCCAACCAGCAGCGGTCTCGTACCACGTGACCATAACAAATGACGACACGCTGGCTTTTCCCATATGTAGCCCTGAGACAGACTGGTGACTTGTCCAGGGTGTCCCCTGCCTTCGCCCGAGTCAGCTGGGATAGGCTCCAGCACCCCCCGCAACCGTAGTGAGGATAAAGCGGTGTACAGAGAATGGATGGATGGATGTTTGCAAAGACGATATTGGGGTCTATAGCCATTTTGAAAAGGCTCTAAGTAAGGTTCCTGACTTAGTTGGATTATGTTCATTTTTTCATTTCATATTATAGAATAACGTTACTTTTAAACCGACAACTAAATCAGACAAATATGGTTTTACAGTGCTGACATGTTTCAACTGCATCTGCAGTCTTCTTCAGAGCGTCATCCTATGTGTAGTGACGTGTCCTTGTCCTAGCAGTTCCATGAACTGGGATGAGGAGACCTACACCCTCTCGCATACCTGGGATTCCATCCTCCAGAGACCACCGGATGGCAGGGGGCATGGCCGGTCTGACAGGTTCTGACAGATCTGTCAGATCAGTCATCACAAGCCAGATGACGCTTTGAAGAAGACTGCAGAAGACAGCCGCAGTGGGAGAGACCAGACATCCCCTGGTGCTGACAAACTCAAAGACTCATTCTGTTTGAAACATGTCAGCATGGTAAAAACCACTTATCCGTTATTTATACACCACTGGGCCAACCCGGTCTCACGGGGATTCGTGAAACTGTCACGTAAGTTTTAGTTTCGGTTTCGTGCGCACCAACACGATTTCGTCATGTTTTTCGTGCCGCTCACCACGAAATGTTTTTCGCTGTGGTAATCACATCTGAAAGTGGTTTATACCGGGGGATTCATGACGATCTAAGCTGTCCATCGGCGTATACTGCTTGTGTGATCGCGTTTGCGGCCGCCGGCCGCCGGACATTCTTGAAATTCCTATGCAAATTGGTAAGTGTACCACCGGCTTATGGTTAGGTTATGGTTATGGTTATGGTTAGGGTTATGTTTAGGAACGATGTCATGCAAAATATAGCGTTGGATTCGCCACGGTTTTACATTAAAAATATAATATACACATTCTTTTGAAATACGTTCTGAGTGGCACGAAAAGTCCGCCGTTTAAAATACATTGGTGCGCATTTCGTGGTGAGCGGCACGAAAAACATGACGAAATCGTGTTGGTGCGCACGAAACCGAAACTAAAACTTACGTGACAGTTTCACGAATCCTCGTGAGATCGGGCTCACTGGGCGCATGTGGTGTATAGATAGGATAGGCTGGATAGGACTTGTCCGTCAGTCTAGCCTTCTTTAACCCTTACCTCAGGTTAAGTCTGGTCCAGCTCTCCATTTAAAGGGTTAGATTCTATCTGCCTATTAGAATTTCACCTAACAGGATTCAGCAGAATAATTAAGCTGGAGTCGAGGGACACTCGCCTAGGTTCTGACTGCCTTACATTCAAACGTCTCACCCCTCTTATCTGATAAATGCTCTCTCACTAAGCAGCCCTTCTAAGTAGTAGAATCGATTTATCAATCACGTTTGTTAGCGGCAGCTTCCCTCTAAGGACTGCATGCACTTGGTGCTATTCCTAGGTTGGTTTTAGAGGTTTGGAAGAAACTAACCTCAGGGGTAATGTTTAAACACTCTCAAATTGGACTAAGTAACCTTTAAGAACCATTAGATTTAATGCACACAATCAGCTTAACTTTTTACCACTATGCAGAATTAGTGGTTCATAATAATTTCATTAGGCTTCTCTTTGAATGCAATATAGCGTTTTATTAAGCAGAATTAGCAGGGGCACAGCATCAATTCATGATTGAACAATTAATTATTCCTGATTACTAAAAATTATACTAAAGTAACTAAATTGAGCGTACCTGACAATCTTCTCTAATTAGTAAATTTAGGAGAGAGAGCGAGCAGCGTGGCCACTACTGTATCACCCAGTCTTGACTTGCGTCTGGGAGAATTCCTCAGTTATCCAGTAGACTCAGTATGATGTCTTCTTAGCGGACAAAAAGATTTCTTCCCTCAGCAGGAGGAGCGGAGGAGTCCCGTAAGCCAATCGTGGTCTGGCAGTTATCTCTGGAGGCAGCTGGAACGTTAGTGCTTACGCCTCAGCTGTCTTCTTCTGTTGGATGGTGGTGGTGGAGAACCCTTGTCTTTCCAGGCTGTAGTGGGTCACTGGGTCTCCCAGCCCCGGGGAAGGGAACAGACCTGTGCTGTTGCCTCCTTCGCCTCTCTGGATGTAGTCGGTTCTTCCCTCTGTTGGTCTCGTCTGGATAACAGCAAACCTCTTAGGACTCTCCGTCTGGCAGAGTGTGGTCCTCACGTATTGATCAAAGTCAGAAAAAGACTTTGCTTCTAACGATGATCTCAGCGATCTCTGGAGCCTAAGTCCTGCGTTGTCTTCGCGTCTCTAGGGTAATAGATGCGGTGAAGAATCTTCAGAACTCCGGCCAAGTTCCCCTTTGCAGCTCCGGCGAACGACTCCCGTTCAGTGCTTGTAGCACTGCTCCTTTATACTCTCTCTCCTACACACATCTCTAACTAGGTACGCCCCTTGACACTTTCTAACTCTTGCAATCACTTGTTATCACATACATCAGTAATACAGAAGTCATGTTTTTGCAGCAAATACACAGCATCCACATTCTGTTGTTAACACACACACATTTCAACAGGCCCTCCTGGGTTTCCCCAAACTTCCCCTTTTTCTGAGGAGGTTGCTGTGTCATGGTGACTGCTGCTTCTGCACTTCTGCTTTCTCAAGGCCTGCACACACACAGAGCTTGAACAGGGATTACTTTACACAGAATCACTCTTTAAATCATTCTTCTTAGTCTAAACATAATAAATCAGCTGAATCATCACTTTATTCAAATCAACACTAGAATATATGTATTTCTTAGCAAGCATAATCATATGGTTAACATGTTTCTTTGTTAGATCTTTATTTGTCTGCTTCAAAACCTTTGTTACCTTAAGGCCTAAGTGGGCCTGAGTGCTCTCTGAGACCTCAACATCTGCATCTCACTTGACAGACTGGACAGGTGGCCTGTCTGTCGCAGGGCTACATACACAAAAAATCACATGCATTCACACCTTCGGGCAATATAAAATAATAAATTAACCTCAGCATACTTTCGGACTGTGTAAGGAAGCTGGACAACCCGGATGAATGCACAGGGAGAACATGCAAACTCCATGCAGAAAGATCCTGGGAAAGCCAGGACGTGAACCAGGGATCTTCTAGCTGCACGGTGAAATTGCTAACTACTACGTCACTGTGCAGTCCAGGTAAAACCATGCTTTCCTTATTTAGTTGTCGGGTTAAAAGTAACGCTATTTTACCTCCCTAACTTGTTCAAGTCAGTGATTTGTTTTTTCAGGCCTTTCCTGAGCTCTTCTGGTCAGGGGCATCACCCCAGGAGATGCACAGGATGTGAGCGAATGTTTAGTTTCACAAACAGCTAACATAAACTGAGAAATTGCTTTTCCACTTTTTGGACAGATATATATTTATTCAGAGATACTTTACTGTGTAAATGTTTTAGGCCATGGTGGCCATGACTTTTGCTCACAACACAATAATTCAGGGCTGCCAACTTGTGACCAGACCTTAGAGTGGGATTTGGTTTATGCTGGATGCTGACGGGGGGCCTAGTGGCCCTCCCCCAGAAAATTTTGAAAGTTATTGATCCTATTTCCTGCATTCTGGTGTATTTTAAGAGCATTTTGTTAAAATCTTATTAGAGAGATAAGGTTAAGGGATAATAAAAAACACTGAGCTTAAAACCCCCCAGAAAAAAACAGCAACGGCAAGCAGTATTGAAAATGGTTCTTCTTGTAAAATATGTATGCAAGTTCTGTGTGCGCAACACATTTCAGTATTTTCCATAAACATATGCATAATTGAAATAACTCCAGCAACCACTTTGTAACTTTTGTCTTGAAGGATTCTAATGCATACACTCAACAGATTCAAGTTCACCACATCAGCCAACTAAACAATAAAAAATACTTTAGCAAAAACAAATGTAGGATTTCTTGATGTATGTTTGTAAAAGTTTTCTCCACCAATTATAACTAAGATTATAATAATGTTTTTCCACCAATACTAATGAAGGGTTACTGTTTGCTCAAATGGGATTAATGGTTTTATACAAAATTATTATATAGTCTACCTGATATACGACCAGCGAAGTATTTAGATTAGACAAATATAATAATTAGCCTATGAAACACTTCTTGTTGCGCTGTCAAGAAGAGCTTCAGGAATTGTAAGGGGGATTATTTAGCTTGAGAGGTTATGTATGAAATTGCGGTAGCTGGAATCTATACAAGTTAGGGACCAAAATGTGAACAACAAAACAATTAAGGCACTGAACTTATATTTATGTACATTTATTAAACTAAACTAAACAATAACAACAATAACGCACATTAAGACGAACAACAACAACACAAAACAAATAAGATGGTGAGATGTGAATGATGGGAAAAGGAAGGAAGGAAAAGGAAGGAAGAGAACACAATATTTCAACTGGGATTAATATTACACTTGAAATATGATGTTCTGAGGGAAAAGGGATAAATAGACCATACCTGAAAGCAGTCGTCAATTTGATATTAGGCTAATTTATTCGCCTTTGAATTTTATCTTTGGAAAGATAATTTGAGAAAGTTGCACCAAGTTCCAGTGATTGAAAGGTACTTGCATGCCGTGAGGATGATGCTGCTGCTGCCTCAGTGGATGGTCCGGTTGGCCTTTGTTGATGTGGGTTGGAACAACGGTGGACAGAGTGGAGCCTCAGAGTCTGGAGAACTCTTGAGTTGGAAGCCTCTGACGACAAAGGAGAGTTCTTTCTTGGAACAGAGGATTCTGATGGTGCAGGAGGACTCTTGACTGTGATGGTAAAAGGGGACTCCAAGTAGGAAAAGAGACTCCAAGTGGTAAAACAGACTCGGGGTGGTAAAAGAGGTCTCGGGGTGGTAAAAAGAGACTCTACATGGTAAAACAGACTCAAAATGGTGCTTTCAGATGTGGTCTTTTAAAGTGTGCATTTGCATATCATTAACTCAGCAGGGGTCTGGCACATCCTCCATCAGTGAGGGCTGATGTCCAGATGTCCCTCACAGAGCTACATTTTCAGGTGATTTCTGTAACTTTCCAAAATATTGAAATTTGGTGAACAGGATGTATCTTGGTGCATTACTGACAGATAGCTGATTAAAATGATACCAAACATGATCATATGTGACTGGCAGACATGTTGAAATTATGACATTGATATCAAAACAAATAAAACAGGATTCAAGACAAGGCAAGATATAGGTTGACCATAAAGTTATTAGAAAGTTCACTTGTTCGGTAAAACGAATGTACATGAACCAGATAACTGTCATGAAGTCCAATGTATTCTCTATCAGCATAAATTAACTAAGGTTATAGTATTATCCCATAATGGTGTATAATAATGTGACCTTAATTATTTATTTATTTATGACATATTTGGGCCGGGCTAATTTGGCTTGTATATCTCTCTCTTGGCCATCTCCACTTTCCAATCGTTACTTTCCTAAATAAAAGCTCAAGTTAAATAAATCTTATATTTTGCACCTAATCATATGTGAATGAGCTCAGCTGCTGTTTCACTGTGTGCATCTGATGCTGGAGCTGATGCTCCAGAAGGAAGTCACCCCAAAGATGGTCAAAAAAAAAAGAGTGCACACCTAACTCTATGAACAACCAGAACCTTCAAAGTGCGTTTCAGACTAACTGGCTAGCTAAGTAGCAGCGTCTCATGCTGCCTCCTGTATCGAGAGCAACCTAGGTTGCAGGGAAAACGTGGACTGGTTTTCAGTGATGCGGTTGTGCTCTATATGAACAAGTGGAATGGATTGGATAGCGACGCACTGGGTCGGACTCTCCACCTTCCACTATGAAGTGAAGGGAAACTAAGATTTATGATCATATTTAAGTTAATAATGACTGGTTATGTGATTATTTATTTAAACTCATATTCTGGTCTGAAGCCTAAAATAGGCCTAATGACACCACTGCTTCTGGCCATGCTGTTGTAGTGTATGTGGCTGATTCTGTTGAGTGCATAGACTACCTGTAGAGGCCATATTTTTTCCCTACCTTTTATTAATCCTCAGAGGGAAATTCTGTTTTTCTCAAATCCCCCTAATTGGTGGGGTCAGAGCGCAGGGTCAGCCATGGTACAGCGCCCCTGGAGAGGAACGGGTAAGGGCCTGACAGTAGCCACATCGCGGTTTGAACCTCTGGCCCTCAGATCAGTAGTCCAGACCATTGTGCCACCACTGCCATGATATATGGCCAATACAGGTGTATACAAACTCCTGTTCACAACTGTAAGTCAATGGAGAAAGACAAAACAGCCAGAGGAAGTGCTGGCTCATAAACCATGCTGCAGAATAGTGCTAATTTTCCAGTCGGATTAAAATATGACAAAAAGTAAAAAGAGTGCAGCAAACTTCAATTCACACACAATGGAGACAACTTTTATGTATTTCTCTTGCTCTTTTTTCTACTATTTTTATAAAACAGAGCTTTATGAGAGCAAACAGTATAAAGTCGGTTGTTAAGAAGCAGACAACGAATTTTAGGTTTTAAAGTTTCAGTGTCTTTGTGTTCTGAGACACACTTAACTGATGTAGTAAAAATGGCCTACAAATGTAAACAGGGACATAAACTGTGTACCATTAATAAATTCACATTACTTCTCATTAATAGACACAGTTTTATTAAGAGAGGTGCCTTTGGCAGTGGTTTCAGTCACAACTGCAGGCACCAGTTCAAATATGATTACCCAAAAAATATTCACCAAGTTTCAACACACATTGTTGAGAAGATTACATTCCATTTTACTGACATCTTTTCACTCTCAGTGAAATGTGTAGACTATAATTTCCTGCAGTTTTGCATACCAGGGTATGATGAGGTATGAACAGCCTAAGATAAAGTGAACAACTTGGTAAAATGGCTTGATACTATAACTTTTGATATTTTATCTCTTCAGCAGTACAGAGGATACTTTTTCCATGTGCTTTTATATGGCTTTCTACTCTTTTCTATTCAGGTGTTTTGTATTTTACACATTTTACCACAAACCAGATTCCTGCAGCTGAAACTGGAATTTTCTTATTTTCCTTTAACTTTCTTTGGCATTCCAATTTCAAGAAAAAATGCGAACATTTAATTGCATCCATGTTTAAAATTGCTAAAAATGATTAATGGCAAGCCCAAAAGAGATGCATCTTTATCGTGATGGTGGAGCTTTCTCAGGTAAGGTCTCGGTCATGTAGGTATGCGGCTGCGCAGGTACTCCAATATTGCATCCGTTCCTCCGGCCACAATTGCTGTTCTAGGTGTGCGGAAAGGATTCCCCTCCAGACTGAGACACCTGAAGGACAAGACACATTTTCAATTATTGTGTTGGGGGTATTTCAGAATGATTTTTAAAAAAAATCAACTTTGACTATTTTTAAAGCTTAAAAAAAAAACATATGTTCCTGTTTTTTAAATTGTATTGTGCTTAACTACATTCTCTGTGCTTTGAATAAGTACTCAAACTGCACATAAAACTCAGTTGAATGACTTCACTCTAAGGGGTAAGTTGAACTATCAACCAAAGAACAAATGAATGGTGCAGTTTGAAGGAAATTAAACCAAGTACGTCAGTTGAATATAGCTACTGGTGATGTGCTGCAGTGATGGAGTTCAGGCACAAACACACTTCGGGATGAGACAGAAGAGCTGTGCAACCTGTACTTCTTACCTAAGGCTAGTACAAAGGCCCAGTTTGGGAGGGACGTTCAGTAGGTCATTGTTTGACAGATCCAGTGTTGACAGATGAACCAGTTTTATCAGACGACAAGGGTCCACTTCACCCACCTGGTTATTACCCAGCAAAATGGTCTCTAAGGAAAAGATCTGATAAAGGACTTCAGGGAAGGACTCAAACCTGTGATCAGTACAATAAAACAAAGAAATTTCTTGTTTAATCCAATTTCTTCCACAGTCCCACAGTGCCCCCTACCGACAGCAGAGAACACAATAATGTCAAAATGAATCCCATTTATTAATTGTGAATCATTGTGTTATTCAGGTTGAAAAAGGTGAAATTTGTGATATTCCTTACCATATGTATGACATGTTATCATATCTTCACTGTGACATATATTTTTAGTATCTAGAGCACATTCACATATAGTTTGTTGAATTAAATAACTCATATTTGTTAGCCGGTATAGTCAGGAATATGTCTACCTTTGATTGTGTTAAAGTATGTTTTAAGGACCACGGTGAGAGATAAACAGATCGTGTTTGCGCGTTTAATATATTTTAATCCACTCTTGGCCATCTCTCTTCTCCCCCTCCCCGGAAGACAGGGGAGTGATCGGGTTACGAGTAAGTCAGGATACAAAATAAATATCTCAAAAACTCAAATTTTAAAATTTAACTATGTACCATCTCAAAACATTTAAAAAAATATTTCTTTAATTGGAAAATGAAGTCAATTCGATACTTAGGAATAGAAGTCACACAAAACTTTCAAGATTTAAATAATCAAAATTATGCACTAGTTCAAGAAAGTACATTAAATGACATAGAAAGATGGGCTACTTTGCCCTTAAAGTTCCAGAATCGAGATAGTAAAAATGAACATTTTGCCAAGATTCCTGTTTTTATTCCAAGCCCTACCAGTAGATGTCACTCAAACTCAATTTACAGCATGGGATAAACAAATATCCAGGTCAATTTGGGAGGGCAAGAGACCTAGGGTCAAATATGATACTCTCCTGCTTCCCAAAGAGAAAGGAGGAATGGCAATGCCAAAATCGAAAGAATACTATCAGACAGCACAATTAAGATACATATACTGTTGGTGTAATCCAAATTATAGTAGTAAGTGGAATGATATTGAGAAGGGAATTCTAGAAAAGCCAATTCAAAACCTCCTCGGTGCCAGAGAAACCTATGAAAAAAATAAAATATTTTTAGATTCAATAACTAATCATACATTCAATGTTTGGTTTAGAATGCTCAAGAAACATAAAATCCAAAAACAAACTAAAAAGTTAAAATGGATAGCGTATGATATTAAATTTGTGCCTGCGATATTTGACCAAAGTTAGAAATATTGGATAACTAGGGGAGTTACAGCTTCGTGTGTTCTGGAGAATAATGGGAAGCTGGAGAGATTCCATAACCTGAAACAAAATTACCAACTTGGAAAACATGATTTTTTTTCGCTATCTTCAAATGAGACTATTATAAAAAAAGAACTCCAGGTAGATTCCTCCACAGAAGAGAGCGATATGGTTCAAATAATGACCAAAGCACACAAAGGTAGCAATGTTAGGACAATCTCAATTCTATATAAAGCAGACAAACATAAACTAAAAATGTTAAGACAAAATGGGAAAAAGAATTCAATATAATAATCAAAGAGAGAGATTGGCTGAACATGTGGAAACTTCATCACATGACAACTAGTTCTTGGACGTGGAGAGAGTTTGCCTGGAAAAATCTCATACAATTTTTTATTACGCCAAAGCTAAAAAGTGAACAATTACAGATACACAGAAATGCTGGAGAGAATGTGGAGGATTAGATGTCGACCATTCACACATTTTTTGGAAATGTCCGAAACTTTTAGAATTTAGGAAAATCATCTATAATGTCCTAAGAAAAGTACTTGGTTTATACAATCTCTAAGAAACCTGAATTCTTTTATTTATGTAATTTTGGTGATGGTAATGCTCATGACTGTGATGAATATTTGATAAAGATAATGTTAATTGCTGCAAAAAAATGTATAACAAGGAAATGGGGACAAAATACTGTCCTATCAAAGAAACAATGGATAGCCACAATTGAGGACACATTCATCATGGAAAAACGAACCCATCGATTGAGACTACAAGAACCACAAATGGACAAAAAATGGAAAAAATGGTCATTGTATATAAAAAATAATTAAGACTGTGCAACCCAGACATTTTGTTTTTTTTTGTTTTGTTTTTTGTTATTGATGTATTGTAAAATTTAATAAAACATAAGTGGAAAAAAAAAAGGAATCGCGCCGAAAGTATATCCATGCCTCCTGCCCGAACCAACTGATAAATATGGACTGCGCCTTTGTTCAGTCTCTCTTCACTTCCTGAATTACTGAGAAACCTGCCGCTGGCAATTCAATATTCTTCTCTAAAGACGTGATCGTTTCTTTATCTTCTGAAGCTTCTTTGTTCCAGAGTTGGGCCTCTGGTAACTAGTTATCCTTTCGCTTTTGTAATTGAGAATAGATTTTTGCTTACTTTCAACGCAAGCCGAAATCATTCTTTGTTTTACCCGTAATTTTTGATAACCAATCAGATCCCATTTCACGATTTTTTCCAAGTTTGCGGTGGCTCCAGTCAACATCCGTCCTTTTAACTTGGCTAACGCCTGCTGAAATAGAACAGGAGCCATTATTTTTAATCAAGTGACTTCATCAACTCTGGAAGAAGAGTTCGCGGTGTCAATCACTTCAACGGTCTGCTGGTCCAGACCCACTTGCTCCGAACTGATCTCCAATGCAGGACGGTCAACGTTGCCACAGTGACGACACAGCGCTTGGGAAGCAAAGACGTCCCGTCACGCTGTGAGGCGTCATCCACCGGCGACTTCTTCGTCCCAGCATACTGACGGTTCTACTGACAGTAAGAGACCAGCTGAGCTTCTCTGTTTATGATTTGGGTTGATGTCACTAACCACTTGATTACTTAAATTCAGCCACTCCGTTTATTCTTTTACAAATCGGTCGTAGTCCAAATTATCGTTTTACTGAGTCAGGTCGTCCGCTATCTGGCTTCTGTCACCATAATCCTCATCTTTTAATATGCTGATTTGAATCTGACCACACACACACACACAATCCCACATACGCACGCACACACCCGTATTCACGCACATACATACACATCACATTTCTCACTGTACATAGCACCTGTATTGTTTGGTAGAATAGTAAATAAATGTTTTCCATTTAGACCAATCCACCGTCTTGTGCGTTTCTGTGTGTGAGAACTGAGGTCAATTTCAGCCAAGAATTCTAGGCTTTCAGATATCAGACTGATTAACTGTATCTCAACCGGAATCTCCTTGAGATTCTTCATAAATTAATAATTTCCCTGGATATCCTGGGTGGGGCCCCTTCTTATTTAATGAGTGCAAATATAATCGCTTCCGTAGTTTCCCTACAATTCCCAAAAAAACATGACGAAATCGTGTTGGTGCACACGAAACCGAAACTAAAACTTACGTGACAGTTTCACGAATCCTCGTGAGATCGGGCTCTCTATTTCCACCTGCTATCTCCACCCTCTCATCCCCACTCTCATCCCGGTTCTGTCAGGGTTTTTTATGTCCTTCCCAGTATAGGGGAGGTATTTTTTCCTTCCCATTGTTGTCAAGTTTTGCTAAATGGGAATCCAAAGGAAACTTTGGTTTTGTTGGGCTCTTTGTCTAAATTTTTTAAGGTCTTCACCTTCTATGTGCAGTGCTTTGAGATGAGATGTTGTGAATTGGGACTATAAAATAAAATGCAAAGACAAATGAACAACCAAGTTTGTGATACAAAATGTTCAATATATGTAGTGATAATAAAGAGGAATTTCCTATTATTTTAATTATACAGCTCGATAGCAGAACTGATAACATCAAACCTCAATAATTATACCTCAAGGACCAGTTGAACACTGGGTGTCAGAACTAAACTGTAGTTTGGGCTGTGAGACAAAGAAAGGTGTGGCCAGTTGTGTGACTGAAGTTTCAGCTGTAGCATTTTTATGTAAACATCCAGCCACTGTCACAAGGGTAAATCTGCCTCAATTCACCCAATGTGCCACACCTGACAGTTTTCAATTTGACAGATATTTTTAAAGTGGTGAATACTGATTGAGTTGACCATGTGTAAAATCTGGGATCATAGGTGACATTAGTTGTTGAGTTTGAAATTCTTAAGGGGTCATGTCAATTTTTGCACCATTTTCTTCCCACCACTCTGTACAGCATTGTTTGAAGTGCCATAACTTGGGAAATAATGTATCTGGAGTCCATTTCGTGGGCTCATTGATATGTACATATGGTAAAACTTTGCTTCTGGTCAAAAAATTTTAATGTTTCTGTCTAGTCTAATATTCAATCAATCATAAAACCTGCATCATACACCATAGGAGGCTGACTTTGTCCTGTATTGCACCAATACAAGCTTTAAAAATGTAGAGTACAGGTCAAGTTAATCTTTATTATCCCTGAGGTTCAATTTGTCCTGCAGTCTTCACAAAATAGACCAAAGATGTGACAATAAAATGAAACAAGATGTAATTAAAACAAATAAAATAATTAAATCCTAATCAGTCATACACAAAATATGATCTGAAAAAATAAATACAGAACTAAATTAAAATAAACAAAATTATTTAAAATTAAACGATGCTGTTTAAAAGGACAATGGCAGCAAGGACAAATTAGTTTATACTTAGACCTACACCTGTAGAGACTGTACCTATGACCAGAAGGGAACAACCTAAACGTGCCACACAGAGGAAGGCTGCTGTCTGCCAGGACTGACTGGGCAGTTTTAAAAGGTCTGTCTTTGTAAAGCGATGAGGCCAGGTCAGTCCCACTGACTTTTCTATTAACTTTTACAATTCCTTACAACCTGTTCTTGTTTGTCAGGGTAAGTGACTCAAATCAGCAGATAAAATCAAAAGTTAAAACAGATTAAACAAAAGCAGAATAAAACATTTTCATAAAAGAGGTGCTGACAATAAACTTTCTAAGTCTGCGATAAAATTGCAAGCACTGGTGAGCCTTTTTACAGACAACCTTAGTGTTGGAATCAAAGGTTAGTTTGTTGTTGATTATAGCTCCCCAAGTACTTTTTTGCTGGACAACTTCAACAGCCTGGTCGAGGATAAAAACAGGTGGAACAGGTGGAAGGTTCTTTCTAAAATCGATGAGCATTTCTTTTGTTTTTGACGTATTTATACTCAGAAAGACTGTTTACACCAATCTCTGAAATCACTGGACTATAGCCGATGACATCATAACTGAGAAGAGCTGCGATGATGGAGCCATCTGCAAACAAAATAATGTGTCTGTCCAGTTACAGGAATGCTTTATGAGAAAAAAATTGTTGCAGTAAGATTTTTGTATTTATGGCCAGTACTAGGACAATCATTGAGCAGTTATGATAGGTCAAATGACTCCACTAGTTGTCCCAACTGGAAGAGTTATACGATATTGTTACTGGGCTAAAAAAAAAAAAAAAAGATAAGATAATCCTTTATTGATCTCCAGAGGGGAAATTCAAGTATTGCAGCAGCACAAGGCAAATACAAGGATACAAGGGTAGTAGCATGCATTGGGTTCAAGAATTACACATAGTTTTAGGACAAACCAAGGGTGACATATAATAAACAAAGCAAAAAGGGGAAACAATAAACTGACCAGTAGCAGCAAACAGTATGAGGTATTCACAATGTCAAAAAATGTCATCCAGGACAACTGAGCTATGCAGTGCAGTGAAGTAAAGTGACAGTGATATTAAAGTGACAGTGTGAAGGGTAACAAGAGTTAAATACAGTAATCAGTAATCAACAGGAGTTATGTACAGTAATTCCAGGGGGGTCAGTGCAGTGATGTACTGTGGCCTCCGCTGCTGCTAAGGAGTCTGATGGCGGTGGGCACAAAGGAGTGCCTGAAGCGCTCAGTTCTGCTTCTGGGTGGGATGATGCTCTGGCTGAACGAGCTGCCCATGTCCCACAGCTCGTCGTGGAGAGGGTGAGAGGGGTTGTCCAAGATTGCCCTGATTTTGTCCATGATCCTCCTCTCTGCCACGGTCTCCAGATTGCCCAATTGAAGGCCCACAACAGAACGGGCATTCTTCACCAGGTTGTTAAGCCTGTTGACCTCACCAGTCCTGATGCCACCCCACCAGCACACCATGGCAAAGAAGAGTGCGCTGGCCACCACAGACTGGTAGAAGGTCTTCAGGACCCTGCTGCAGACGCCAAACGACCTGAGTCTCCTCAGGAAGAACAACCTGCTCTGTCCCTTCCTGAAGAGGGCGTCCGTGTTGTGGGACCAGTCCAGTTTGTTAATGTGAACCCCAAGGTACCGATATGAGTCCACTCTATCCACTTCCTCCCCCTGGATGATGATGGGGGCAGGGGACCTCCTGCTCCTCCGGTAGTCCACAACCACCTCCTTGGTTTTGCCGATATTGAGCTTCAGGTTGTTGCTGTCACACCATGTGACGAAGCTCTCAATCGGTCCTCTGTACTCCCCCTCGTCATCATCAGTAATGCATCGAACAATGGAGGAGTCATCGGAAAACTTCTGGAGGTGACAGGAAACAGAGTTGAACTGGAAATCAGAGGTCAAGAGGGTGAAGAGGAAGGGTGCCAGGACGGTTCCTTGGGGTACTCCTGTGCTGCTTGTAACCACCTCAGAGGTGCAGCCATCCACCCTGACATACTGCGGCCGGCCTGTGAGGTAGTCCAGGATCCAAGTTTGGTGTCGGGGTGCAGTTGCATCTCCAGCAGTCTTTCCCCCAGGAGGCAGGGCCTGATGGTATTGAAGGCACTGGAGAAGTCAAAGAACATGACTGTTGCGGTGCCCCCAGGCCTCTCCAAATGTGACAGGGCCCTGTGGGTGAGGTAGATGATAGCATCCTCCACGCCGATGTGCTGCTGGTATGCAAACTGCAGGGGGTTCAAGAAAGCAGAGAGCAGAGTCCTTAGGTGTTGAAGAACCAGCCTCTCAAAAGTCTTCATGACATGCGACGTCAGTGCCACAAGTCTGTAGTCATTGAAAGCGCTGGGATGTCCTTTCTTAGGTACCGGGACGATGAAGGAGGTCTTCCACAGGTTGGGCACCTTCATCAACCTCAGGGAGAGGTTAAAGAGGTGCTGAAAGACTCCAGCAAGCTGCCCGACACACGCTCTGAGGACCATGGGGCTGATGTTGTCCGGCCCACTGGCTTTGTTGGTGCGGAGTTTGGAGAGCTCCCTCTGTACCTGGCTGGATGTGAATGTGAGGCAGGGAGAGAGGGAGGGGGAAGGGTGCTGGGTGGTGTCAGTGTCCAAGGCGAGTGGGTGGAGGGGTGGGGGTGAACTGTCTGTAGGAGCCACTAGCCCGCTGAGGGAGGGGGGCGGAGATGTGTCCATGATGGAGGAGGGGGTACAGGCAGAGTCTCCAGTCGAGGTGTGAGTAGGGGCTGGGTTGGGGTGGGGTGTGAAGACCCACATGACGAGACGTGCTAGTTTTCGTTCAAGAGACGAGACTGGACGAAAACGTTAATGAATGGTTGCTAAGATGTCCAAAAATGCACAACGTTTCTGCCTGTTGTGCTGTAATGTGTCTATTGAAAGTTACAAATTGTTAGCGATGCAGCTGCGCCTGTGTGCTGTACTTGTACAATGACTGGCCACGCAGGCACAGCGCACCTCACACACAGATTTTCGATGGACCATGGCAGCGTCAGGTAATAACATGTGTAATGTATCGCTGACCACTTTCTTCACAAGCCACACAATACCTAACATTTTCAAACATAAAAGGAATCGGACATTCAAATCACATAACTTGAATGCAGGTGAAGTAAAGTTTGAAAATGTTTAAAGCCGCATCGGCCCGAATACGGGCCGCTGAAGTTTATCTGCATAAGCATTTTTAGCTGCAAATGCGATGATACAAACACTATACACCCATAGAAAGCTTAGATTCTCATGAATCCGCCAGTATAAACCACTTTCAGATGTGATTACCACAGCGGGTAATATAAACACATTTCTCCAACAAACAACAAAACATTTAAAGGGCAGAACTCACCTTTGGACGCTCTTTTACTGGTCAAAGATGAAAATAATTCACAAAACCCAGCCAGAATCCAAGCTTAAGCATCCAGACAACACTATCAAGTATAATATTTTTTTCCAAAACATGTCTTGAAATAAGTAAATAATCTACAAATAGCTCGGCTCTGTGTGCACGCACGCGGTGCATGGTGGCGCTGCTCGTTTCATATTAACTGTATTTATGTCCAGATTTTTATGAAGCATAGAGAAATCCACGCTGTTTTGGAGTCGAAATGGCGGCTGAACTGTATCCTTTTGGTTTACGCCGCATTTCAACCAATCAACTGACTCTGACTTGCCTCCGAGGCCTAAACAGCCAACCGTGGCAGAGACTGACAGATCTGGACCTACCTCAATTTTGTCAGTAAATTCTGAGCAAATCACGTCGGAGAAAGCTTTTGACTGACAGGCCTGGTAGCCAATGAACCTGCTGAATAGCAGAATATAACTACAGCCTCTGCGAGCAGGGTTGTGTGACTTTTCACACGTCGGCTCCGGCTGCAGCTGCAGCTTGTCTCCCCCCCTCCCAACTGGAGCTGCTCTGAAGCGCTTTTTTTGAGATCTTTATGAGTTTTTGGAGTGAAAATAATGTGAAAACGGGCTGAAAAACGAACAGAATTACAGAATTAACTCTTTATGACACCGAGTCCGAAATGCGTAGTTTATCTGTTTTGAAAAGCGTAATTAGTTACAGATATGCGTAATAGGACACTGAATTGCGGAATTTATTACGCCGAATGTGGGAGGTAAACAGGTCTGAGATTAACTGGTGTTCCGATCAACTGGTGATATTCAGTGAGCGAGACAGCTGTTAGGCTGTTACAACGGGAATACATATCATAGGTGACTGCACGATGCCTGTTCAAAACACACAGACGTCAATAAACTGTTAAGAAATGTTCTTGTTGTCAGCTTTAACATCGTCGTTATTGCTCTGTTTGGACTCACGGCTGTTCAGTCTACCAATAAAATACTCGGTTTAATGAGGACTTCCACCTAACGGAGTGGAAATATCGCTTCACTGCGGCAGAGTGTGATGATCTCCATCAGATTAACTGGTGACAGTCTGTGTCCTCAGTCCGACAAATACAGCAAGAGAAATTCTAATACCGTTTTCAAAGCTTACTGCGATAAACCAGTTGGACCTGAGTTGTTCTACTTTTAAACAGATTTTAAGTAAAAAAATGACATCATATAAACCATCTGACCACATTCTAACCAGAGATTTCACATTCCAGCCCTCAGAACTCGATATGCTTCATCTAATTTTTCCCGTTATTCGGGATTTTTTTATTTTACTGGGGCATTGCAAGTTAATCAACATTGTATTCTATAGAATCAATGCATTGTAAATTAAATGCACTGACTTTACAGAACACAAAATTAAAGTATTTTTTATTTATAAAGACATAGAACAATAATAGAGACGATTATATTTATTCTACAAAACCTTAACGAGTCCACCCTTGAACTATATAGCTGCTGTTTCAAACAAGATCTCACAACTCAAGACGTGAAACAATAAAATAAGAATGAATAAAAACAGACCAAATAAGATCATCTTGCTGAATTGTTCCACACTAGGTTCCATCTGCGGATTCCCTCTTAGACTAAAAACTGCCTCTTCACTGAACACCTTTACACTTCTATATAATTATGACTACCAATAGCTGTGAATAAATGTTATTTTTTTTCCTTTTTATTAGCTTTATTTGACAGGTAAGTAGAGAGAAGTCTGAACATGAATGTCCTGTGAATTTTGCTAAATTGCTGCATTTCAAATCCAATATGCAGCAATTTAGCAAATTGTAGCTACAATGCGATCTAAACCTGCCAATACTGTATCAATATATTAATGTTATACTGCAACACTTCGGCATTCTGTTATCACCCGGCTTGGTGAACTTCTTGTTAAAATAACGTGTACATCGTGTGCTGGTCTCCTGTCTGCTGCTTTGACAGGAGTAAACAGTAAACTGCAGTAAACAGTGATCGCAGCTCAACTCGTCCCAACCACGTTTATGTAGTTTTTCTTTCATGTAGCCTGACAGCGCATGACTTTTAAAATGAGAACGCCTCTTATTTTCAGTTATTTTGTCAAGACCGAAATGTATAGAACAGCAGAAATCTCGTTTTATAGACGAAGTGGTCCTCACTGTTTATTTCCTGGTCAGTAGGTAAGGGGTCCTGAAAAGCCACACCTACAAAACATTTGTCTCAGAAACCCTGCTATCACCAGTTGATCAGAACACCAGTTAATCTTGAACACCGGGCAGCAAATTTGATGCGTTGGCATTGTGACTCATGTTGGGGTGACTGTCTGAAACTTAAAATGTGATCTCTGTGTGTTTACTTTGTCTTTTTAACAGTTATTATCAGTTAGTTTTTTGATTGCTTAGGTTTTAAGCAATGAAATACTGACATATGATATCTTAGAAGGATACTCGCACACGTTATTATTGAGAACTGAGAGGTGGTAATATATATATATATATATATATATATATATATATATGAGTGTGTGTGTGTGTGTGTGTGTGTATATGTATATATATACATTTGCATGTGTGTGTATTTAATGTGTATTTAAGATATTATACGTTCACGTACATGTGCTTGTTTTGTATTCACCTGCAGACCTTTATGGGACATGTACTTTCTATACAGACATAGAGTAACAGTATTCCCCTTTGTTTTTCCTCATCCAGATCCTGGAGACCATAACCCCTAAAGAGAGACCTGGTTGTCCAAAGGACAACAGGGCACAGTCATCTATCCAGGCAGCCTTTGCTGCAGGATCCAAATATAAGTCAGACTCACTGGCACAATGAGCCAAAGAACAGGCCATCGCTCTTTGGATTGGACATACTGGTCTACCTGCTAGCACAGCTGAGGATGAAGATTTCATCCTCATGATGGAGACCTTTGATAAGAGGCTGATAATACCCAAAAGAACAAAAATAAACAACTTAGTTGACAAAATTTATGGGGATGAAAAACAAAAGTACAAAGACAGGCTTGCCAAAGCACGCAAAGTAACAATTGGGCTGGATATAAGGACCAAAAAAGGACTTACAGCATCATTTCTGGCAATTAGTGTTTGCTATTTTTGCAAACAAAGCACAGCACATATTGCTGAGACTTGACCAGATTGCACACCCACACACTGTGGAGTGTATAAAAACCTGTGTTTACCAATGCGCAGAGGACCGGGGAATACCACAACACAAAATTCTGACAGTCATAACTGATAATGGAAGCAATATGTTTGCAGCATTCAAAACTAATCAACAGGATGGTCCCACCAGCTCTGAAGATGAATCCATTGAGACAAGTGACATCGATGACTCTGATGTGGATGTAGCGGACCAAACATAAATTGTTCGTTTGCTCTTAATTCACATTTTCAGTATGTCAGTTACATTGAGCTATACTAAGTTATAGTCACGTTTGATAAATGTTGATTGTATTGCATAGTGTTTATAAAGCCTTTCTTTTTCTGTTTTTTCTCTTATCTACCTAGGTTTGGAGGCATAGATAGGACCCCCTGTGTTGTTCACACACTGCAACTTGTGGTGAACATTATCCAGAAAGATGCAAGTGTCAGGCGACTGCTGGGCAAAGTTATAGGGCTCGTCAAGATGTTCCGCAAGTCATCGGTGGCCACTGAGCGACTGCTGGAGCTGTGTCAACTAACTCTGGTCAAAGATTGCCCTACTAGATGGTCCAGCACATATTTGATGATATCACGCCTTCTCCAGATCAAGGACTCAGTAGTTCAGGTCGCAGATAGGATGAGCTGGGACTATCTACTGCCGAGTTGCAGAGGCTGACTGCTCTAAGAGATTTACTCCTCCCCTTTGCTGAGCATACCCAGATGCTCCAGAGTGACACGCAGTCTTCATCGGTTGTGGTGCCTGCCCTTCTGGACCTGCAGGGTCACCTGTCTGAGTTCCCCCATGCCCAAGGTTCTAGCTTCAAGGACCTAGCTCCCTTGGCAAGGAAGATGAAGACAGACATGGACAAGCGGTTCAGCTGCTTTCTTGATCACACTGACTAATTTTTCACCACTCACTGCTGCTGCATGTTTTCTTGACCCGGCAGTTGCACCTGAAGCACTCCTTGAAAATTATGATGCACAAATTGAGGTGCTTCTGGGAAAAGTAGAAGATTACATTGCTCAATTGGTGCCACCAGTAATACGGGAAGAGGAGGCTGAAGACGAGGAGCCAGTGGAGGGCGACCAAGAATCGAAAGAGGAACCACAGAGAAAGCGGTCCAGATTCAAATTCTTGTCAAAAGCAGGCTGGCCATCCTGGCCTAGCCTCTCAAAGCCATGTGTCAAGGAGGAAATTAAGAAATTCAAGGAACAGTTATCACAGCCTGTAAATGAAGAGACTGCTCTTGAATTTTGGGCTGCACGGGGAGATTCTGTTTATCCGAGCCTGAAACCTATCGCCTTAGATCTTCTTGCAATGCCAGCATCTCAGACATTTGCTGAGAGGGTCTTTAGTGTTACAGGTGACCTCAGTCGTGGTCGTCGAAACAGAGCAAAGGCCATTTTAGAGCGAAGCGTCTTCCTCAAACTGAATTGAGGTCGATAGGCTAGATTTGTTAACAGCAAGCTGTTCCTACTATTACCACAGATGGAGATATGCCACTGTGATTGTGATCGCACCTCCTGTGAGACTGCACTAGGGGTAGAGGCCCCCTCTATTGATGTTGCTAAATGTTGTTTCTATTTGTTCCTGCTTTAAAGACCCAAAACAGTGTTTACATTTTTTTTTAGCATTCAGGGGTTAACCATTTTACTTTATGTTCCAAAATTTCAAGTGGCAGGTTTGTTTCATATTTGATGGTATAACTTGAAGCCTACATCACTGTACCTAATTTATTACTTTTTTTCAGACTGTCATGTGTGTTACTGTTGTTACTGTACTATACATACTGTAGAATGTGCAGGGATTTTTGTCCATTGCTTTAATGTATAAATGAGTTTGTTCTGTCTCATTTTTGCTCAGAAATTCTAAAAAATAAACCCTCAAGTCCTGAAGAAGGAATATCTTTGTTGGCTTTTTTGTAGTAATGAACATTGATTCCACTGTCATTTTGTCAGTGAGGTTAATAATACGTAATTTGTTAAAAGGCTAATACGTCTAGACTAAAACCTTTTGAGTTTTCGTTGACTAAAATTGGACTAAAACTATCACTTATAGAAATGACTAAATTGTGACAAAATAGAATAAGGATTTCGTCCAAAAGACTAAGACTAAATCTAAATTGGCTGCCAAAAACAACACTGTTGCACACACATCAGAACTGGCGAAAAATTTCATATTTTTTAGGGCATGTGGAGGTGTGTGGCAAAATGGCTCCATAGCGCCCCCTACAAAATTTTAAAAAGTGGTATTAGGCCAACTCAGAGGACATTTGGCTACAAAATTTGGGAGGCATATGCAGCACATCAGGAAACACAAAAAAGTCAATCGCAGCCATGCTCTAAACCAAACAAGAAGTGCGCCATCATGTGTTAACTGTACAGAATCTATGATGAACTCCTCCTAGGGGGAAAGTCTTAGCGATCTGAAATTTTGCCAGTACATACAGCAGGCCTTCCTGAGAAAAAGTTATTAAAATCTTCCTCCATAGTCAAAGGGTGTGGTCGTGGCGGCCTATAGAAATTTGATCCTTCACCATGAAACAGGAAATGCTGTTTAACTCTCATGAACATGCTCCAATCTGAATGAAACTTTACATGTATGATCAGAGACCTGCCCTGATGACATTCATATAGCAACATTCATTCACAGTCACAACGCCACCTTGTGGTATCAAGAATTTGACATTTTTTACACTTTCATGCACTATTCTTAGCCTGCTGCTCAGATTCACCTCAGACGTGGTGACATAAGCCTGAACACATTGATGATGAATCCCAGAAAAAATGGTGACGTGTCATAAAAAGGCGTGTCTGTGGCGGAGCAGCGAAATTTGATGTTTCGCCATGAAAATTTAAGTATTCATATATCAGCTGCAAAAGATCTTATCTGCCCCAAACTTCATGTGCTGGACACGAGGACCACTCTGAAGACATCCACACTCAAAAATTTAGGAAAAGTCGTAGCGCCACCAATTGGTAACAAGAAGTTTAGAAATTACATTTGCACACACCATTGCTCCAAACTTTTTCATATAATTCTGACAATTGGTCAGCTGATTCTTCACCCTCTGACAATGCCAGTGTGAAGATTTTGACATTTGATAAAAGGCTGTTGCCGTGGTAACGTGTTGTTGTTGTGACAAACAAAGTACTTTATGACAGGATTAGAATGCTCAACAGCTCACCAAAATTTCCACACACATCACTGTCGTCTCAAGAAATAACACTGTATGCATCTTTGCAGGGCTTGTGCTATAGTGCCCCCGGTAGTATGTTTAATAAACAGCCCCCACAGCACATTTCATCTACATTCACAAAATTTGGGAGGCATATAGAGCACATCAGAACGCACAAAAAAGCCTCTTGGAGCCATCTCCTAAACCCCACAGGAAGTCCACCATTCTGAATTAAGTGGAAAAATTTTCTCTATTTTTTTTTTATTTTTGAGAGTGAACTCCTCCTAGGGTTTAACTCCTACAGACCTCAAATTTTGCCAGGATATATAACATGATCTCCTGATCAAAAGTTTTTAAAGATTCTTCCAGAGTCAAAAGGTGTGGACATGGCGACCTCCAGAATTTTGATGTTTCGCCATGAAACCAAGTGCTATCTAACTATCCTCTGCATGCTCCAATCTACCTCAAACTTTACATGTGTAATCAGACTCCAATCCTGATCACATCCATAGGCCAACATACACTCTCAGTAGCAGCACCACCTGTTGGATGGACAGTAAATGCTGTGTAACTAGCCTCTTCGTGTTCCAATCAGCCTGAAACTTTACATGACTGATCAGAGTCCAACCCTCATCACACCCACTGTTTGAAATACACTGTGAGTCGCAGCGCCACCTTGTGGACAGACAGGAAATACTTTATAACTGCTCTGAACATGCTCCAATCTGGTTGTAATTTTACATGTATGATCAGACTCTGGTCCAGATGCCATTCAGAGGTCGACATACACTCTCAGTCACAGCGCCACCTGGTGGACTTGCGTGGATTCCCCGACCAGCATGGATGCGAGGACCCGTCCATCGCTGCTTGCAGCTTTAATTTTTTTTTTTTCTCCCAGCAAATGAATTACCTTTTTGGCGGCCTTATCATATCCCAAAACGCGTGAAATTTGGCATGCACATCAGGACTGGCGAAAAATGTGTTATTTTATGGGAGTTGCGCATGTGTGTGGAAAAATGGCTCTATAGCACGCCCTGCAAAATTGAAAAAGTGGTCATTAGGCCAACTGCCACAATGTTTCATTTACAGCTACAATATTTGGTGGGCATATGCAGCACATCAGGACACACCAAAAAGTCAATGACAGCCACACCCTAAACCCAACAGGAAGTCGGCCATGTTGAATTTGCTGTAAATATTTGAAAATTAATAGCTCCTAGGGGGTAAGTCTGAGAGACCTGAAATTTGGCCAGTATATGCACCAGACCTTCCTGATGAAAAGTTATCACAATGGTGGCCAGAAGCCAAAAGGTGTGGCCATGGCGGAGCCTCAAAAAACTGATCCTTTGCCATGAAACAGGAAGTGGTGTCTAATTCTTCTCACCATTCTCCAATCTGCCTGAAACTTTACATGTATGATGACAGTCCTGTCCTGATGTCATCCACATAGGGATATTCATTGACAGTCATAGCGGCACCTTGTGGTTTCAGGAAATAGACATTGTTTACACTTTCATGCCCTATTCTTACCCAGTTGATCATATTCACCTCAAATGTGGTGACAACAGGCTGAACATGTTGATGGTGAAGTACATGAAAACGGTGACTTGTCATCATGACTTTTCTCAGTTTTGACAGTGAATACCTCCTAGGGGATAATTCCAGGAGACCTGAAATTTTGTCAGTCCACACAGCAGGACTTGGTGATGAAAAGTTATCAAAAGTTTAACCAGAAGCCAATTGGTGTGGCCATGGTGACCACCACAGTTTTGATGCTTCGCCATGAAACAGCTGCTGTATAACCATCCTCTGCATGCTCCAATGTGACTCAAACTTTACATGTGTGATCAGAGTCCAATCCTGATCACATCTATAGGCCAACATACACTCAGTCGTGGCGCAACCTGTTGGATGGACAGGAAATGCTTTATAAGTAGCCTGTACATGTTCCAATCAGCCTGAAACTTTACATGACTGATCACAGTCCAACCCTCATCACATCCACTGTTTGAAATACACTCTCAGCCGCAGCGCCACATGGTGGATGGACAGGAAATGCTATATAACTGCTGTGAACATGCTCCAATCCGGCTGAAATTTTACATGTGATATCAGACTCTGGCTCAGATGCGATTCAGAAGCCGACAAAAACTCTCAGTCACAGCATCACCTGGTGGACGTGCGTGGATTCATCGACCAGTGTGGATGCAAGGATCCGTCCATCGCTGCTTGCAGCTTTATGGTAAATGGCCAGGATGTCCTCTAGTCATGGGTGATCAAAAGTTATCAAAACGCTCCACAAAAGCCTGAGGGCATGGAAATGGCGACCCATGGAATGCAGCCATTTTGAATGCCTCGCCATGAAACAGGAAGTGCTGTCTAACTAGTCTGTACATTCTCCATACTGCTTGAAACTTTACATGTGTGATCAGAGTCCGGTCCCAATCCATAGGTCGATATACACTCCGAGTCATAGCGCCACCTGGCGGCCATTTTGAATGCCTCACCATGAAACAGGTGCTGTCTAACTAGCCTGTACATGCTACAATCTCTCTCAAATTTTACAAGTGTCATCAGAGTACGTTCACAGTCACATACATAGGCCAATATACACTGACAGTAATAGTGCCACCTGGCGGCCATTTTGAATGCCTCGCCACGAAACAGGAACTGCTGTCTAACTGGCCTGTATGTGGTCTAAGCTGCTTCAAATTTTACAAGTGTTATCAGAGTCCAGCCCTAATCACATCCATGTGACAACTGGTGGCCATTTTGGAAGTCTCCCCATAAAACAGGAAGTGCTGTGTAAGTAGCCTGTGCATGGTCCAATCTGCATCAAATTTTACAAGTGTCATCAGAGTCTGGCCCTAATCACATCCATGTGACACCTGGTGGCCATTTTGGATTTCTCACCATGAAACAGGAAGTGCTGTGTAATTAACCTGTATGTGGTCCAATCTTGCTGAAAATTTACACTCTCAGTTTTAGCAGCACCTGGTGGACATGCGTGGGCCAGCCGGGTCGCTCGGATGCGAGGACCCGACCAACACTGCTTGCAGCTTTAATTTCAACATGTTTTTCTCAAAAAAGCATGCCTCTGACTAGCACCATACTCTACATTTTTAAAGCTGCTATTGGTACCTATCAGAGAAAAACAAATTAGCCTGTTATGGTGAAAAGTATCGACTTTATGGTTGGTGGATTTTTGACCAAATTTACATTGTCAAGTGATTGGTTTCTATTGTTCTATCAAAGCAGGATTGTACCATTGTTATGCTCATTGTTATGTACATATGTACCATATGTACATAACAATGAGCCTGCAAATTTTCAGCACTCTAGTTACATTATGGGCTGCACAGTAGGTAGTGGTTAGCACTTTCGCCGTGCAGCAAGAAGATCCCCGGTTCAAATCCCGGCCTGGGCCTGGGATCTTTCGGCATGGAGTTTGCATGTTCTCCCTGTGCATGCGTGGGTTTTCTCTGGGCACTCCGGCTTCCTCCCACAGTCCAAAAATATGCTGAGGTTAATCGATTACTCTAAATTGCCCGTAGGTGTGAATGTGAGTGTGATTGTTCGTCTGTATATGTAGCCCTGCGACAGACTGGCGACCTGTCCAGGGTGTCCCCTGCCTTTGCCCGAGTCAGCTGAGACAGGCTCCAGCACCCCCTGCAACCCTAGTGAGGATAAAGCGGTGTATAGAGAATGAATGAATGAATGAATGAATGGATGGATGGATGGATGGATAGTTACATTATTTTTCAAGTTACATCCTTTCAAACATTTTACCACAGACTGGGGCAAAGAAAGCAATGCAAATGACATTCAGATTTTTTGGAATGACCCATTAGGTGACTGCACTAGGCACATGTGGGTGTGACTTCAGTATGTTCATATACTGCATGTGACTTAGAAAAAGGGGACATTTCACAAAAGAAATCTGCAGTACTTGATGTGCGTTGGGTAATTATATAGTAACTTCTGGTCCTTGAAAACAAATTGCAAAAATCAATAAGGAATTAATGCGAAGATGAATAGTACCATGAATACTGAGTTACCTGTTGTAATTAAGGATAATGGAGCGCAGTTTAGTCAAGTTCTTCATCTCAGGTGGTAGATCCCTTAGTTGGTTATTCCTGAAAAAAAGGGACACATGAACGATTAACACCTGTCCTGTTCCCAAGTCCTTGTCAGAAAGGCAATCTGGACCATTGGCTTAATCTGTTAAAGTTATGACTTACTGGCATTCAAAGCATATCATCCTTTATGTAAATGTTTTGAAATGGCTTTATTTAAACGTAACAAGACCGGTGCAGACAAGATTGCAATGCTTGCATGGTATTTGAGTCTTGGTGTCAGCAAATGATCTGTGGTACTGTTGGGGTGATGATTTGTTGGGGGGTGGGGGGCAATATCGAGTGATGTGATGGTTTTCACAAATTATTTTACAATTTCTTGTTGGCTGAATTGATTAGCATGATGAGTGCAAAGAGGGCACACGTCACTATCACCTTCTCACTAATCTTGTAAACTCTGAGGGTCATATATTACAATTTACTAGATAAAGTCTGGAATTCTGTGGGTATTCTCCTTTCCAAACTGACAAGACCCAAGCAGAGTTAAAAATGGCAAAACATTAGGTTGGCACACATTTGATTCTTATTTTATGCATGTAAAGAGCAGTAATCACAAATAAAAGCAAAAATATGCTGTCAGTGTGCCAGACAGCACAGGACACCCCAAACAGTCTTGTTTCTACCCGTTTCCAGGTCCTGATGGTTAAGAGTTATTTTGGTGGCACAAGGGAGACTTGTACAATATAACGCAGTTGGCATTAATGTTGTGGCTGATTAGTGTAGTCCATTTAACACACAGTGTCCAAATTGCAAAAATTCAAAGGTAATTGGACATTCATGTACACTAGATGTTTCTTGAGTCATTCTCTATCATTTCAATATCAGTTCATTCCTACGAGAGCTTACACTTGCATAAGAGTCCCTTCTCAGGTTCTGGTGAAGCTGTTGTAAATAAGAGGAGTAACTAGGTGGTCATGGAAGTCAATAGGATGCAAATAAGGCTAAAGTAAAGCACTGCCTAATCTGTCACATTGCTGTGGCTTGGACATGTTTGTCTGTCAATTGGAACTGCCATCATTTCAGTGATTTCGCATGACCCTCAACATATGGCAAAAGCAGTCAAAGAGCTTTTCACGGTAAAGAACTCCTGTCACTCTGAGTGTGGTACACTTGCTGAAGATCACACTAAATGACCCCCAGCAAAGAAGAGCAGAGTGTAGCTGCAGTCAACATCTGGTGGAGCATCTTCGGAGAAGATACAAAGCATGTGGCAATGTCTCTTGGTCAAAGACTTTATATAGTCATTGGCTGCTCAGGATTTTTCACAAAATACCAAAAAAGTTTGGTTTAACTTTGTCTATCTGTACATTTATTTTTGAATTTCTAAACTTTGGGCACAGTGTGTTAATAGAACAATAAGATCCCACACAGTTTGTCTAACTGATCGAAACCCGCTCATATTTAACGGTGAGACTTCATACTTTAAAGTAGCATCTGTGATTGTGTTTCAAAGTCAATGTGCGCAAAACTGTCCAAATAGTGATGAAGTCTGGACTGTGTCACTACAGACCAAATAATTTTTGGGTTTTGAACTGTTTGACACAACAACATGTCTGAAAATGTCACTCCTGACTTTGGAAAACTGTGAAAGCCATTATTTTAGACTGTTTTTCAGCCTTTTACTGTGAATTTGATTATTCAAATTAATAATGGGTAGATTAATGAATAAGTCTTCAAATGGAAATATACTGAAGTCTAGATTTGCTGATCTGTCTCTGTGTGTATACCTGAGATCAATATGTGTCAGTTGTAGTAATTTGGTGATGTCAGGAGAACAGTAGGTCAGTCTGTTGAAACCCAGATTGATGTCTGATAGAGAAGAGTGGAACTCCACCAGTCTGCACACAGCAAACAGTAAGGTTAGTCTGGGAACAATCTTTATGAAAATTATACAGTTTGTAATTACTGTCATACAGGGATAATGTGTGATTGTGTGTACCTGGGAGGAATGGAAGTCAGCTGGTTCTTGCTGAAGTTGGCAGTGGAAACACCTTGATCTGCTGCAGCATCAAACAGCTCATCTGGAATACTACCTGCCTGCTTGTCACTAAACACAAACACACAATTTTAGACTGGAGTGATTCTACATTTTGTGTCACTACAGTGTAGAAAACAAGTTTAACCTCTTAAAAATAAAGCAACATTTTGTAAGTACTGAATCAAAGTACTGTGACATCGTGCTGAAGCCAGTTTTGTTATACGTATGGGGATAACAATCATTTAAACTTTATTACAATTAATTTCTATTTTAAATCAGTGAAGCTAACATGACTCTACAACTTCTACTGAGATGGGAACACAATGACACCTCTAAGAAAATTTAGATAAGTCAAGAAATGTGTGCAGTCACATGGTCAGACAAGGTAAAACTGTTTATGCAGATCATTAAAGCCACATTAAAGATCATACAGTAAACAAGTGCACTTGAAATTAACCAAATAAACTGTGAAAGGAGATTTTTCTGATCAGATTATTAAACATAAAACCTGAGTAACAGTTCACAAATTCATAGAAGCCCAGCGCATAAAACCTTCCAACAGCTCAATCCTGAACAGGGGAGACAGTGTGGGGAATGGATGGAGGTCATTCAGCCGCAATTCTCTGAATGTCTCACGCCTGACCATCTACAATTTGAATGATACTTGTTCCAAAGTGGTAAATATTTATTGAGGTGATGTGTGTAAAATCTGGGGTCATATGTGGCATTGGTTTTTGAGTTAAAAATTCTTTAAGAAGGGATGTGGTCATGTCAATTTTTGTGCCATGTTTTGTGTGGAGCAAGTGCCATAACTTGAGAAATAATGTAGCTGGAGTCCTGAAATTTTGCAGGCTTATTGGCATGTACATGTGGTCTTAGGGGTACAACTCGGCTTTTATAGAATAATGCAAATCAGTTGTAAAATGGTGCAAATTTGGTCAAAAGATTTAAAATTTTCTGTCTTGTCCAATATTCCACTAACAATGAAACCTCCATTGTTCACCCTCGGAGGCAAATTTTTCTTCCTGTGATGAGCACCAATAGGAGCTTTAAAATACAGAGCATAGTGCCAGTCACAGGCATGCTGTATAAGAAAAAATAATTGAAATTACATTTTTTACATTTATGTCCAATATTAGAACTAGGGTTTAAATTGGAATCCCGATGTCCGGTAATGGAAAACTGGAAAAAGTCAGGAATGTACTCATTTCATTTTTCACGTGCTGCATGTACAAAAGAACCAAAATTGAGACAAGTACGATCAAACACTTTCCCAGGGGTGTCCTGTAAGTTGTTTCCCAATTGTGGAATTGTTAGATTCTATTTCTGACTATGAAGTAGCATCAATGTGCCATTATATTCAGTTGATAAAACAAATCACTTGGGATAAGTTACAAATAAACACTCTGTTACATCCCGTATACATTTGGCCAGCCTTGTAAGAAATGGCCTTTCGACAAAATGAGTCACTTGCTTGGGCCTGCTTCATGTGCCAAGGTGGAGATAAAGCTAACTGCAAGAAATGTTCTAAGATCTTGTCGATGACAGGTGGTTCAACAGGAGGGCATGATGTGGACATAAAGTGATCCAGCAAGGAGCCTAAAGCATCAACCTCACAAAATTCATAAGACCCAATTTCAATGCTGAGTTCAAACTTTGTAACGGCAACAAGAAACATACTCCCAATTTGGAATGGTTGTTGCTAGAGGTACGGACCCGTACCCGTAGCCTGTGGACTACGGATACGGCACTTGCCATTTGCCAATCAGATACGCGAGACCTGGTCACATGACTCCCGGTAGACGCTAGCGGTATGGACCCGTAGCATCGGTACTACAGGTACGGACCCTAAACCTGACCCTAACACTAACCCTAACCTTAACCTTTGCTTACCTTTCAACAGTTTGCAGTGGTTAGCAGCTTCTTGACTCGCGAGACTCGCGTACGGGTCCGTATCTGTCTGGCAAATGGAAAGTGCCGTATCTGTAGCCCACAGGCTACGGGTACGGGTCCGTATCTGTAGACACTACCATTTGGAATTCCTATACCAGGCACTGCTAAATGCACCACCAACTGCAGTTGAATCAGAGCGAAGATTCTCCTCTGCAGGGAATTTTGTAACCAAAATCTGATCAAGACGTGGGGTTAAGGCTTTGAACGACCTTGTTTTCCTTCAGAACTACTTCCAGTAGGAAGAACAAGACAAAGAAGAGCTAGATAAAATTGCTGTTGTCCTCCTCAAACCATTCCTGAATAGTTTTTTTGCTGTAAGGCATGGCACATTATCCTGCTAAAAGAGGTCATTTTCATCAGGGAATACCATTTCCACAAAAAGGTGTACATTGTCTGCCACAATAATTTGATAGGTGGCATGTGTCATAGATTCATCCACATCGATGGCAGGACCCAAGGTTTCCCAGCAGAACATTGCCCAAAGCATCACACTGCCTATGATGGCTTGTTCTTCCAATAGTGCATTCTGCTGTTATGTGTTCCCCAGATAAGTGACGCACACACACCTAGCCATCCACATGATGAAAAAGTGATTCATCAGACTAGGCCACCTTCTTCCATTGTCCCATGGTCCAGTTCTGATGCTCATGTGCCGTTGGTGCTTTCAGTGGTGCACAGGGGTCAGCACCCTGACTGGCCCGCGGCTATGAAGCCCCACACGCAACAAACTAAGATCCACTGTGATTTCAGACACCTTTCTATCAGAGTCAGTCTTAACTTCTTCCGCTGTTCCTTCCTGGGACCACTTTTGATAGATACCGACTACTGCAGATTGGGAACATCCCACAAAAGCTGCAGTTTTGGGAGATGCTTTGACCCAGTTGTCTAGCCATCACAATTTGGCCCATGTAAAATTGGCTCAAATACACACGTGGACAAAATTGTTGGTACCCCTCAGTTAAAGAAGGAAAAACCCACAATTCTCACTGAAATCACTTGAAACTCACAAAAGTAACAATAAATAAAAATTTATTGAAAATTAAATAATCAAAATCAGCCATCACTTTTGAATTGTTGATTAACATAATTATTGAAAAAAACAAACTAATGAAATAGGGCTGGACAAAAATGATGGTACCCATAACTTAATATTTTGTTGCACAACCTTTTGAGGCAATCACTGCAATTAAACGATTTCTGTATTTGTCAATGAGCGTTCTGCAGCTGTCAACAGGTATTTTGGCCCACTCCTCATGAGCAAACAGCTCCAGTTGTCTCAGGTTTGATGGGTGTCTTCTCCAAATGGCATGTTTCAGCTCCTTCCACATATGTTCAATGGGATTCAGATCTGGGCTCATAGAAGGCCACTTTAGAATAGTCCAACGCTTTTCTCTCAGCCATTCTTGGGTGTTTTTGGCTGTGTGTTTTGGATCGTTGTCCTGTTGGAAGACCCATGACCTGCGACTGAGACCAAGCTTTCTGACACTAGGCAGCACATTTCTCTCCAGAATGCCTTGATAGTCTTCAGATTTCATCGTACCTTGCACACTTTCAAGACACCCTGTGCCAGATGCAGCAAAGCAGCCCCAAAACATTACTGAGCCTCCTCCATGTTTCACCGTAGGGACAGTGTTCTTTTCTTCGTATGCTTGGTTTTTGAGTCTATGAACATAGAGTTGATGTGCCTTACCAAAAAGCTCCAGTTTGGTCTCATCTGTCCAAAGGACATTCTCCCAGAAGCTTTGTGGCTTGTCAACATGCATTTTGGCAAATTCCAGTCTCGCTTTTTTATGAGTTTTTTTCAGCAGTGGTGTCCTCCTTGGTCGTCTCCCATGAAGTCCACTTTGGCTCAAACAACGACGAATGGTGCGATCTGACACTGATGTACCTTGACCTTGGAGTTCACCTTTAATTTCTTTGGAGGTTGCTCTGGGCTCTTTGGATACAATCCGAACGATCCGTCTCTTCAATTTGTCATCAATTTTCCTCTTGCGGCCACGTCCAGGGAGGTTGGCTACTGTCCCGTGGGTCTTGAACTTCTGAATAATATGAGCCACTGTTGTCACAGGAACTTCAAGCTGTTTAGAGATGGTCTTATAGCCTTTACCTTTAAGATGTTTGTCTATAATTTTTTTTCGGATGTCCTGGGACAATTCTCTCCTTCGCTTTCTGTTGTCCATGTTCAGTGTGGTACACACCTTTTCACCAAACAGCAGGGTGACTACTTGTCTCCCTTTAAATAGGCAGACTGACTGATTATGAGTTTGGAAACACCTGTGATGTCAATTAAATGACACACCTGAGTTAATCATGTCACTCTGGTCAAATAGTTTTCAATCTTTTATAGAGGTACCATCATTTTTGTCCAGGCCCGTTTCATTATCAATTCAAAAGTAATGGCTGTTTTTGATTATTTAATTTTCAATAAATTTTTATTTATTGTTACTTTTGTGAGTTTCAAGTGATTTCAGTGAGAATTGTGGGTTTTTCCTTCTTTAACTGAGGGGTACCAACAATTTTGTCCACGTGTGTACTTATCCTTTCCTCCACATCAACTTTGAGGGCAAAATATTCACCTGCTGCCTAATATATCCAACCCAGTAACAGTTGCCATGATGAAAACACAACCAGTGTTATTCACTTTACCCGTCAGTGGTCACAATGTTATGTGTGATTAGTGTATCTATATTTACACACTCCCCTCCAAACGAATTGGAACAGTGAGGCCAATTCCTTTATTTTTGCTGTAGACTGAAAAAATCTGGGTTTGACATCAAACGATGAATAGGAGACAACATTTCAGCTTTTCTTTCCAGGTATTTATACAGTGGTATGCAAAAGTTTGGGCACCACTGATAATTTTCAAGATTTTCCTTTATAAATCACTGGTTGTTCGGATCAGCAATTTCTGTTAAATACAGTGAACCCTCACTATAACGTGGTTCACCTTTCACGGCTTCGCTGTTTCACGGATTTTTTTAGTGCAGTTTTTTTATGCTTTTTTTAAACAGTGCATTGTGTTCTGCATCCTGATTGGCTAAGGGACGGACCAACGTGAACAGTCTCTGCGCCTCGTCTCCTCTGCCATACAGGCCAGCACTGCCTGCTGTGGAGTGCTGGATCATTTCTCTCCTTGGTCTCCATGTAGTGAGATACCCTGAAAGACGGAGCTGACGGAGCAGCCTTATGCTTTTCCCCCGTGGTCCCCAGCCGTCTCTGGCCACCGCAGCCGCGCTCCCCAGGAGAAGAGCGCCGGTGCGAGCCTTCCCCACCCCCGACTGCTCCAATTGATTCAGCCGGCCCGCTCTCTGAGGCAAGAGTACCGCCGCAGCGTGCACCTGGCTGCAGCTGCAGCGCTCCCCCAAGTGCAGTATTGTATAACTGTAAAAAAATAAAGCTGACTACTTCACGGATTTCGCCTATCGCGGGTTCTTTTTGGAACGTAACCCCCGCGATAAACGAGGGTTCACTGTATATCATATAGCAGATGAACACAGTGATATTTGAGAATTGAAATGAAGTTTAAAGGATTTACAGAAAGTGTGCAATAATTATTGAAACAAAATGTTTCAACAGCAGTGTTTAGGGTTGTTGACTTGTTTAAGTGTCCATTATTGCACACTTTCTGTAAATCCTATAAACTTAATTTCACTTCTCAAATGTCACTGTGTTCGTCTGCTATATGATATATTTAACCACGCCTGACGTACGTCAGCGGGGTTACTGCATTCGCTTCGGTATCTAGCTGGGTAAGTATGTACAGTGCCTTGCGAAAGTATTCGGCCCCCTTGAACTTTTCAACCTTTCGCCACATTTCAGGCTTCAAACATAAAGATATAACATTTTAATTTTTTGTCAAGAATCAACAACAATTGGGACACAATCGTGAAGTGGAATGAAATTTATTGGATATTTTATACTTTTTTAACAAATAAAAAACTGAAAAGTGGGGCGTGCAATATTATTCGGCCCCTTTACTTTCAGTGCAGCAAACGCACTCCAGAAGTTCAGTGAGGATCTCTGAATGATCTAATGTTGTCCTAAATGACTGATGATGATAAATAGAATCCACCTGTGTGTAATCAAGTCTCCGTATAAATGCACCTGCTCTGTGATAGTCTCAGGGTTTTGTTTAAAGTGCAGAGAGCATCATGAAGACCAAGGAACACACCAGGCAGGTCCCAGATACTGTTGTGGAGAAGTTTAAAGCCGGATTTGGATACATAAAGATTTCCCAAGCTTTAAACATCGCAAGGAGCACTGTGCAAGCAATCATATTGAAATGGAAAGAGTATCAGACCACTGCAAATCTACCAAGACCCGGCCGTCCCTCTAAACTTTCACCTCGAACAAGGAGAAGACTGATCAGAGATGCAGCCAAGAGGCCCATGATCACTCTGGATGAACTGCAGAGATCTACAGCTGAGGTGGGAGAGTCTGTCCATAGGACAACAATCAGTCGTACACTGCACAAATCTGGCCTTTATGGAAGAGTGGCAAGAAGAAAGCCATTTCTCAAAGATATCCATAAAAAATCTTGTTTAAAGTTTGCCACAAGCCACCTGGGAGACACACTAAACACGTGGAAGAAGGTGCTCTGGTCAGATGAAACCAAAATGGAACTTTTTGGCCACAATGCAAAACGATATGTTTGGCGTAAAAGCAACACAGCTCATCACCCTGAACACACCATCCCCACTGTCAAACATGGTGGTGGCAGCCTCATGGTTTGGGCCTGCTTTTCTTCAGCAGGGACAGGGAAGATGGTTAAAATTGATGGGAAGATGAATGGAGCCAAATACAGGACCATTCTGGAAGAAAACCTGTTGGAGTCTGCAAAAGACCTGAGACTGGGACGGAGATTTATCTTCCAACAGGACAATGATCCAAAACATAAAGTCAAATCTACAATGGAATGGTTCACAAATAAACATATCCAGGTGTTAGAGTGGCCAAGTCAAAGTCCACACCTGAATCCAATTGAGAATGTGAGCGGATATGCAGACAAAAAAAAAAAGGGAAAAAAAAGAATGGCCAAGTCAAAGTCCAGACCTGAATCCAATCGAGAATCTGTGGGCAGAGCTGAAGACTGCTGTTCACAAACGCTCTCTATCCAACCTCACTGAGCTCGAGCTGTTTTGCAAGGAAGAATGGGCAAGAATTTCAGTCTCTCGATGTGCAAAACTGATAGAGACATACCCCAAGCGACTTGCAGCTGTAATTGCAGCAAAAGGTGGCGCTACAAAGTATTAATCCAAGGGGGCCGAATAATATTGCACGCCCCACTTTTCAGGTTTTTATTTGTTAAAAAAGTTTAAAATATCCAATAAATTTCATTCCACTTCACGATTGTGTCCCACTTGTTGTTGATTCTTGACAAAAAATTAAAATGTTATATCTTTATGTTTGAAGCCTGAAATGTGGCGAAAGGTTGAAAAGTTCAAGGGGGCCGAATACTTTCACAAGGCACTGTGTGTGTGTGTGTGTGTGTGTGTGTGTGTGTGTGTGTGTGTGTGTGTGTGTGTGTGTGTGTGTGTGTGTGTGTGTGTGTGTGTGTGTGTGTGTGTGTGTCTGGTCAGATATCTCTGCAAGTGCTGAAGTCAGGATAATCAAACTTGGCACTGAAGATCAGTCTAAGGTCCCCTGCTCAGTTGTGGAGTTAGAGGTCAGCAGATCAAGTAGGAAGGGATATACGTAGGATGATCAAAATTGATAATGATCAAAATTGATAGAGTATCATGCATGGACGTGGTTCTGCCATCTACTGAGGGCTCGTCTAGTTAACTGAAATTGCTGATCCAAACAACCAGTGATTTATAAAGGAAAATCTTGAAAATTATCGGGGGTGCTCAAACTTTTGCATACCACTGTATTTGGATCTGATACACAACTTAGTCACAGTCACTGACATCACCAAACTTTTTCATTCTTCTATTGTGATGTTTGTCCAGGCTTTCAGTTGTTGTTTGTTTTGGGGTGTTACTACCATCAGTCCAATATTTTTGCTAACATGAAAAATAGGTGGATTCAAACAAAAGTTGCCATCTTCTAAGTTGTGCATCAGATCCAGATGTAAACACCTGGAAATAAGATGTCTTGTCTCATATTCATCGTTTGATGTCAAACCCAAATGTTTTCAGTGTACAGCAAAAATGCTTCCACTTTGACACAGGACTTTCTGATACTGCCTTGCAGTGACGTACACAGATAGACACCAGGTGGTGCAAGATCACCTGCCCCTTGCCCTCAGTATCAAGCAGGGGCCCTCCATGTCTCAACTTGTTTTTTTTAATTTAAACATCAAACAAACACACAAACGTACGCACACACAGAGGCGTGCGCATATGCACACACACGACCCTTGCCATGCCACGACTCGCCCCGGCCCATCTTGTAACGTGAACATAGGTAGCAGACATGCGCCTGGCAGCAGCTGCACCTCCACCCTGACTGTAATCATCAACCAGGCAACACGAAAATGAATCAAGTGTATTGTTAACATGCCTCAATTGGAAAGCCACACGGTGCATTTATTTGTCTTTGCTGTGAAGTAGCCTGTCTTATGCAGCGCTAAACAATCGTGTCTAAATTAGCCAACTACCCGCCTGCTTAACAAGCTCGATGCTACTCATACTAATAATCAATTAAGCGACATAATGTGATAACGATGACCACACAACCAATGTTATTTGGTGAATTGGTACAGCATATGATCAGTATACTATAACTGAATATTAAGCTTGTGTAGGTTTAGTGTTAGCCTACATTAGGCAGAGCCAACACTTGCTGTGACTTATTTGCTAAATGAGAAAAAAAAGTAGCTTTCTGCCTTTTACACTCGCGCGCGCGCGGACCGGAGCGCGGTGGGAAGCGGCAAGTTATACCATTACACTTTTTGAAGGTAGTCACCTTTAACAACTAACATTTCAAAAAGAACAAAACATACATAATACTACCATTGGAATGACTACTAATACTTGTATCCCAATTTAAAGTACTGAAAAGCAAAAAACGATTTTGACATTACCCATGCCATTTTGAGTAAGAATATCTCAGCAACTACAAATATAACCCTGCTGCTTTTTTGTACAGTGATAGAAGACAGAATGAACTGTCTTGTAGAAAAATTTGGGGTTTCTGGTACCTGTCCCACACTGAGATTTTTGCCACCAAAAATGGCCAATTAAAAATCTTGTCCAAGTTTGGGAGCTCTTATTTTCCAAAGTGAGGTACCTAGAAAGCTCCAGTTTGCTAAGTTATCACACATGTTTGTGTAGAATGGAACCCAGGGGTGTTAGAACACTTCTGTGCAGTATTTCTAGTACTTCTAAGGTCCCAAACCCCACTCCTGAGTAGGTATCTCTTAATTTTTAGCATTTTTAGCAAGCCCCCATGGCCTGCAGAGTGTAGGGAAACACCTGGGGATGTTTGTGGGGCACTAGCTACAAAAGTGCTTAACAAATTTATTAGACCATTACCCAGTGTAAAGTGTTCGCCACCGCTGCCCTAAATTTTGTTATAGCAGTATTACTGATTAACAAAATATTTTTTTATGTTTCTATATTGGTTAATCTGTCAGTAGGTGCAAGCTCTCTAATCAAAATGATGTATTTAATGCTAAAATATAATTACTGAATGAATTTTTGAAATTATTGGTTTACAGAAAAGCAGAAAAAAATTTATAAAGCACATTATTATTTTTGATTGAGATGCAAAATTACAGTTATGTGCCTGCATCCTTGAACAGAAAAATTGTTTTAGTGGTTGTATGTTATTCTTGATTAATTTCTGACTTCTCAGACAATTCCAGTGTGGTGTCTTAAACTTGGGTATAAAAACATGAATTCAGTTTGAAAATCCTCACTCCTGTTCAACACAGTGAAGCATAGGAAACTCACTGACAAAGACAGAGTTTGAAGTAAAGCACTTCATGATGCTCTGTGGTCTTTTAGACAAATAGGGCAAGACGGTTCTAAATTGGCCTAAGTCCTATTTAAATGAATGGGACAATTTTGTGTCTACAGGTAATTACACATCTGAGCAGATGAAAATAGTATGTGGAGTACTTAAGGGATCCATTGTGGGGCCTTTGTTATTCAACATCTACATGCTCCCCTTGGGTCAGATAATTAAAAATAACAAAATAAATTACCATATGCAGATGACACACAAATTTACGCCATTACATTACCAGGGGATTTTAGACCCATATAAGCAAAGAGTAGATGCATCCAACAAGTCAAAGAGTGGATGTGTCAGAATTTTGTTCAGTTAAACAAAGAAAAAACTGAAATACTGCTTTTTGGAGCCAAGAAAGAAAGGATAAAGGTTACTGCTCAGCTCCAATCTCTTACAATGACATGTACAAACCAAGCCAGAAACTTTGGTGTAGTCATCGACTCAGACCTCAGTTTCAGCAGCTCAGGGTTTCCCTCAGTGCCTTATAGGCCTGGCGGGTCGCCAGGCTTTTCTTGCACCCCCCACCAGGCTAAGCGTCGCTTATTTATTGTAAATATGTTTTTTATGCACAAAACAGTGATACCAAAGATGGTCTATAGAGCTTTTAACTGCATCTGGTGATACGGTTGAAAGTGGCGACATCTTATGGTCGATACGTGAACACATAGGGGGTCAGAGGTCAACCACTGCCTGTCTTTACCTGTCTGCACGCTAACAACTTGTACGCGACATGTCACGGAGAAAGGGTCAAAAAACGTTGGACACTTTCTTTTTCCGAAGTCGGAAGAGCACAGGAGGAGACGATGAGGCCACTCGTTCATCCCCAGGCCTAGGGGGGTGCGTCCACGGTGAGCCGACCGAGCCGCGACTCAATGATGAGGCAGAGCCGGTGCGAGTTAGCACGGATGTTAGCACGCCATCAGAGCAGCCTTCTGCGAGCCGCGATGATAAACATCAAACTAGCAGATTTAATCCAAAATGGTTAGCTGACCCTAAATTTAGTTGATGGCTCTACAAGACCGAGTATGGTAAGCATGTTTTGTACTATATTAAAATATTAACAATATTATGCTCGCTAATTTCATGCTGGTTTAACAAATTTTGCTATTACATTCAGCACTAGATACGCTTCATTTAATAGCTGTGGATTTTTTTTGGTGTCGTTCTTAGGTATGTTTTGTCTGGTGTGTCGCAACCACCGCCAGCGGGCAACGCAAGGATCCTCAACCAGTCTTCATTGAAGCTCCTTGTACAACTTATAGGCAAGATGTGCTAAACACACATATTAGGTCTCTACACCATCGCACTAGCATTGAGATGGCAGCAAGCAAAAGCAAAAGTAACCAATAAATAATGTAAATACAGTACACTTACTAAAATGAAATATCTATTATGAAATAACTAATAGCTTTCACATTTTTCATGTTCTAGACTTGTCAATCACTGAAGCCTTTGAACCAGTGATTAACATGGAGCATGAGGTGATAATTGGTGGGTTTAAATGCCTGTACTGGCTGCTAAAACATGAAACTGCCCACCATACAAATTATGGAGCCTTGCTTGATCTTGCCAATTACTTGGCTGTGACTACTTCTCCAAACTTCATGTAAATTATTTAAATGTATATTCTGTGGTGCTGACAAAGTTTTCAAAACACTATAAATGTTGTGTTATATTACTCTGTCTTTTTTTAGATTGACAAGAGGACCAATTATAGATCCCACAAAATTGTTTTTTGAGATGTTGGAGATCCTGGCCAGTGTTGTGGAAAAACCAATTCTAGAGGCCATCTGACTCTCTACTGCCATTGGCCTTGAGGTGGATGAGTCCACGGATATGTCCATGACCAGGCAACTGGATATACATATTAGGTACTACTACGGTACTACTAATTTTACAATGAATGTAAATCTGACCTTATGTTGGAGAAATGAAAATAATATTAATAAAACATTTTTTAGGTACCTGGACAGAGAAGGCCATCTTTTTTGTCAGTTTCTTGACACGGTGCCACTAAATGATGGGAAGGCAGATACCATTGCAGAGGCCATCCGTGAGGTGATCAAAGTCAAAGCCATACCAACAGACCAAATTTTTAGTTTGGGGACAGATGGTGCTGCTGTAATGACAGGTAAGAACTGAAAATAATTTTAAGTTGAGGTATAGCTACAATTTATCTTTAACTAAGTACTGATTATTGTAATATCTATCTTTAACGATGCCAGAATGGTGTTGCCAAACAGCTGACAGATTCCTGGCCACAGCTAGTGTCTGTGCAGCACACCGCCTTGCTCTTGCGTGCAAAGATGCTGCAGACAATGTGCCATTCATGAAAACGTTCCGAGGGCACCTTCAAGACCTGCACATTTATTTTAGAAACAGTGCCAATCGCACAGCTGTGCTGAAAGCAGCTTCCAGTGTTTTAGGAGTGGACAACCTGAAAATAACTAAGCAATCTAATAATTTTTTTTGAGACAAACTGTTTGCAAAAATGGGCTATACAAATTGCCTTTTCCTGCCTTGCCTTTTCTACATTTTAAGATAATTTTCCACACCACTATCTTTGATTTTATGTGTCCTCTTCATGTGTTCTTTGGACATTAGGAAGTGAAGGACACAAGATGGCTGTCCCAAGACACAGCCATTTCAACTCTTCAGAGGAATCTGGCAGCTGTGCTGGCAGCTCTTGCTGAACAAGCAGAGATGAAGGACCCTGTAGCAAGGGGCCTTTATACATACTGTGCAACATATAGGTTTGTGGCTGCTGTCCACCTCCAGGCAGATGTCCTTCCCCACCTGACATGGCTTTCAAAGCTTTTCCAAAAGGAAAAAATCAATTTTTTGGCTATCAAGAAACGCGTAAGTTGATTTTAAATACACTTGTTTATGGAAAACTATGAAAAGCAAAAACAATATAGCTTTAATATATTCATTTAAAATTTTAGGTGCCTGTTACAATTGAGGCCATTAAATTGCCATCAAGGAGGCAGGAGACAAGCAGCCTCCAGGGTCACATCTCAGTGGGTTGGAAGACAGAGTGAAAAGCCTCAACATACAGGCTGAGGAGGAGAGGAGACGCCACAGGGGTGATCATTTTGACCTCACCTCTTTTTGGACCCGTTTTTGCACTCAGGTATTGAATATTCAATGTTTCAAGTTACAAACCTAAAAAATAGAATATGAAATTTTACTAATTTAAAAAAAAAATCATATTTTCAAAAGGTAATGGAGCCATACTTGGACCATCTCATTGAGCACCTTGAGAGGAGATTCCCACAGATGAACATCCTAGGTGCATTTAACATACTCAGCCCACAAGCAGTGGAGAGGGGAGATGATGACTTTCAAGGGAACTTACAACTGCTTGCCCAAAAATTTCCAACTGTGGATGGCGGAGCAGCACTGCAAGAATGGACCAGATTCAAGGTTCATGTGTGCCAGGGTATCTTTAAAGTAAGCAGCAGATGTGAAATGTTGAAGGGATTTCTTAGAAATGTTTATTTTTTTAACTTCTGGTTTCCTAACAATTTTTACTCTTTGCTTTATCCTACTAGGGTAAGTCACAGCTGGAGGTAATGCAGGAGCTGGCCTCTGACTTTGATGAGCTGAAGCTCCTGTACCCAAACCTGGCCCAGCTCTCTGCCATTGCACTGACAATTCCTGTGTCAAGTGTCAACTGTGAGAGAGATTTCTCTGCTTATGAACAGGGTGAGTATTTTTTCACTTTTCTCCTAGCAGTTTAAGTAGGTACACATTTGTTTAATGTCAGTTATGTGATTATTTTTTCAATAGATCAAGACACCTCAGGAACAGGCTGCAGGGGAAAAGACTAACTACCTGCCTCCGCATCAAAATAAATGGTCCCTCTGTGGCTGAGCTTGACTACAATAAGGCTCTGGAAGAGTTCTTTGAAAAGCCCAGACAGATTGCTTGCACTGATCCAACCTGCACCATGTGCAGCACAAAGTAGACAAGGTCACACAGTCCAGCATATATCTCTTCAGCCTCTGAGTTCCCTGTTTTTATCCCTTGGCCATGTTTGCACTTTTTTATTTATGTTAATTTATTTTACTTTTAAATGTGAACAGCAATGGCTTGTTTTAAGATTCACTAGGATTTAACTTAAGTGAAAACGATTGATATTATTTATTTTAATTGTATTTTTTTGTGTTTGTTAAAAATGTATTTTAAGATTGTTCATTTTTGTAAGACTCTACATTTAAGTATTGTTAATAAACGGCTTACAATAACACAAAATAGTCATAATTTCAAAATTTCTGTCAACTTTTAACTTTTTTTTTTTAAACATAAACACGGTGGGCTTCTCTAGCAGCCCAACCACCAGGCTTAGCAAGTTTTCTGGGGGAAACCCTGGCAGCCACATAAAGACAATCACAAAATCAGCCTACTATCACCTTAAGAATATTTCAAGGATTAAATGACTAACATCTCAGCAGGAATTAGAAAAACTGGTCCATGCATTTATCTTTATTAGACTATACTATTGTAACAGTGTGTTTACAGGACCCCCTACAAAGTCCAGAGGTTTAACCTTTATTATAGAATACAGGGGAGAAAGAAACAGGAAACCAGAGAAAAGTGAGAGCAAGACATGCAGCAAATGGCCATGGGTCTGAACACATGACCTCTGCATCGGGGACTATCGCCCCTGCTTATACGTCATCCGCTCAACCAGTTGAGCTACTGGGGCACCCAAAAATAATTGTGTTTTCTCATTTTTATGACACCTTGTCTAATAAAATTGTTCAGCACTGTACATTATGCTGGTACACATAAGTGTATGACCCTACCTTCCATTCATTACATTTATCTGCCTCTTGATTGTAAATACATCGATCCAAAAGATTAACAATTGACTATTTGTTACCTCTGGAAGTCTCCATATCTTTACATTATGTTTCGGAAATACTAACCTGTACGCCAATACCTTGAGACTTTTAATGTTATGTACATTGACCATGGCCTGGCTGGGTAATGTCAGAGCTGTGTGTTCTCCCTCTGCGCTCTTAGGTTCCTCTACAACACACACACACAGCAAGAAAAAATTACAAGTCAAAATTCACACTATACACACACACACACAAACGACAAAGACAGAGACATACACGCACACACACGCACGCACACACACACACGAATGACACACGCGCGCACACACACCCACAAATGACACAGACAGAGACACACACACACCCACAAATGACACAGAGACACATGCACACACACGCACCCACAAATGACAGAGACACATGCACACACACGCACCCACAAATGACACAGACACATGCACACACACGCACCCACAAATGACACAGACAGAGACACATACACACATGCAAATGACACAGAGACACATACACACACGCAAATGACACAGAAAGAGACACACACACACACACGTTTGTACTTCTACCTTAGTGAGGACATCGATAGGCGTAATGCATTTCCTAGAGCCTTACCCTAACCTTAACCATCACAACTGATTGCCTAAACTTAATCCTTACCCTAACCCTAACAAAACCTCAATTCATACCTGTTCTCTAAAAACAAGTCTTCACCCTCAAACATGGCTGTTTCAAAGTGAGGACTGGCCAAAATGTCCTCACTTTGTAAAAATGTCCTCACTTTGATAGTTAAATGCAAAAAATGGTACTCACCATGTAGCAAGTACAAGTACGTACATACGTACACACACACACACACACACACACACACACACACACACACACACACACAGTGTATTCCTATCCTTGTGGGGACCTACCATTGACTCCCATTCATATCTAACCCCTAACCCAGACCAAAACTATGTGTAACACTAAAGAAACGTTTTTGCACTTTTACTTTTTTCAGTAACAACAACATGGCCAAGAAAACAGTTTCCCCTCATGGAGACCCAAATGAGGTCCCCACAAATGACATTTCTTTTGGTTTTCCTATGGTTGTGAGGACATTAGGTCCCCACAACCCCTATAATTACCCGCCCACACACACACCACACACACACAGTATTCAGACCACAAGATGAAACCAGTACAGAGTAAAGTCTGTATGGACTGCAGATTTTAGGGCTGAAACAATTTTAAAACTCCAAATTAGACAAGTAAGATATGGTGAAGATGTCCATAAGGTTTATTTGCTTTCACGTTACATACAATTCCCAGGGAGAACCTTACGACTTGTTTAATCCATCAAAACCCATAAGTACAGTACGGTACATAAGAGGGAAGTTATTGAATTGTATTACTACTAAAAACTTGCCTAAAATTACAAAAAATATATATTTTATATCAAACCAAGAGTTATACTATGACCAGAAGGAGCCAGTTTATGGCTGTGGTATATTTGGTGACACTACAGTGCATTAGAGTTAAATTATTGAATTTTTACTATACAAATTCCTTAAAGTTCTGAAAAAAATATTTTATATCAAAGAAAGAGTATGACCAGCAGGATTCAGTTGCTGGCTGCACTAAATTTACTGACACTACAGTGTATAAGAGTGAAGTTATTGACTATTTGTGTCTCTCTTCGCTGTTGCAGCAGTTATAATTTGCAGACGGTCCCTGTTCACTCGTTGCGCAGCCGGCTGCACATTGACACCAATGTTATTTCTGCAGCTTGAAAGACAGCTAATTTTTGATAAAATTGTGCTCGTTGACAATGAGTACATTGTCTACCTTACAACGATGGGAAAGAGGCATCGTTGATGTTTTGACAATGTATATCTAATGAGTAACTGATGCCAGAAGTCCGAATTTGTGAATATCTTTCCGACTTTACTAAACTGTTTCGTTCCTGATGTCGCCGTGATTTGCTTGGCTTTGTGCTGTCATTTGTTAGCATTTCACCACAAATAACACAATTCTGCCTTGTACGTCAAAAATAAACTAAATTAAGGCAACTCTTGAGGTATAGCCGGAGTTTTTTTTTCAGGTACTGATGAATCTTCACGAGTTTTGCGTTTTTGAAGCATCGTTCCCGTTAGTACTTTTCTAAAAGCACACAAAAATAATGAATCGGGATGAGCTAGTGAGCCAACCTGAAGAAAGCATGGATTACAAGTTGAGAGGTGAAGGAGGAGTGGCCATCCAAGCAGCAAAGGATTTTTGAAAAAAATAGCAAATAAATTTGTTTTAAAATTGTTTTATAGGTAGACTTGTGATGACACAGTAAGTCTATTACTCTGATTTTATCCAGAATGTGAAAATCTATTTTTCATAACCTCACAGCCACAGAGTAGACAAAGCTTCACGCCCCTCTCTGATTTCTGGCGTCCCTCCTAGGGCGCGTGGACCCCAGGTAGGGAACCACTTTGTTAGGCTGTGAATTAAGAGATGCGGATACCATTCTAATATGGTACTTCTTTTCAATGCTGCTAACATGCATACAGGAAAAGAAGCTTTCAACCTTTCTCTGCTGCAACAGTTGCAATCAGACTAACCTTACAGTTCATCGCAAGGAAGTGAAAATTTGTTGTCACTATGTCAGTGATTGTGAACTGCAGTGTACATGTTTTTAATGGAACTGTTTCAGCCCTTTAGGTACAGCATTTCAAACCATTTCCAGTAAGCACAAAAAGTGCACTCTACCTTTAATTCTTCCTTTTAAATATTTCAGAAGTTCATTGGTTCCTTTCTGTGACACAGACAAGAGACAAGTTTACAAAGCAGTTACTATGAATGATCTCTTCTAATCAACTATAGGTAAAGATTACTATGGCAACATGTCACTAAGATTATTATACATAGTACCATTTATGAACTTTCCAAGGCAGCATCTATGTTCAATGTTTGAGAATACTGTGATTTCAGATGTAGTGTTCGTACAGGCTAAGCATCCATGCTTCATATCATTCTTGCTTCTTCCATCTATTTTGCTATGCACACTTGTGTTCGTATTTCCAGTGTGTCACCTACGGTCAGAAGGTCTCTCCTGATTCCTCGCAAGGGGTTTCCCTCTAACAGCAACACCTTCAGATTGGGCAGCAGGCTGAGAGATGGTGGAAGACTGACAAAGATAGATTCCGATTAATTTGAAAATCTGGTGGTAGATATCATATCAAATCTTACGTGCGTGCGTGCGTGCGTGCGTGCGTCTGCTCTTCTGGAAGACTCAACAGTGATATATGTTAGTTTAAACTGAAAGTAGATTTTTTTTTATTAATATATCCCTTAGCATAGACAAATATTTAAAATTAAGATAATTAGAAAAGAAAGGTGTAAGGGCATATAAATATGCTCCTGGGCAATCCCTGTGAACAGTGAAGACCAGAGTCTGCAAACAGAGGTTATGCTTACACTGACTGGATAGTTCAATCATGTGTTGAGTGCTCATCGGCATAAACAATTTACTGCTATAGAGGATCACGTTGTCATGATGACCTACATGGTAATGTCATTGTTCGTGAGGTCGAGGCGTGCGAGTGTGGTCAGGAAAGTGATCTGTTCAGGGAGGATTTTGATCTTGTTGTCTCTGAGTTCTAGCAGTGATAATGCTGTCAGGCTGGCCAGCTGCTCGGTCTCCAAATTCTCAATCTGGTTGTTCCCAACATACAGTTCCTAAATATGCACACACAGATACACACACACAATACAAAAAATGTGATTATCTGATTTTACATTACATCTTACATAACTACACTGCCTGGGTGCTGTACATGCTTAATTGACATATTATTCTCAGAGGAAAGTGTGTGAAAAACAACACAAAGATCAGGAAATATGGTCATGACTATCAGCTTTACCCACACCACAAATGAGCATTACATCAGGGGAAACCCAAATGCTGCTGTGATTACCTTGAGAGCAGGTGCAGGGAGCTGTGGCAAGTGGCAGAGCATGTTGTGTCTAAGGTAAAGTTGTTCCAGTTTCAGCATCTTTGATAGGCTAGCAGAAACATCAGTCAGCTGGTTATTGCTGCAGTCCAACAGCTTAACATCTGCCAAATCAAGATGGTTGAATAAGAATTCAGTCCAACATACAGGCAGCAGGTGAGAGTTTGTGATATGTTTATGTTTTTCTTATGATGAAGTAGTGCATAGTTCCAATGGCCATGTGGCAACTTTGCAGAAAAACCATTATGTTATCTATTCTCAAAAGAATAGCCAAATTATTCAAACTGCAGATTTTGATGCAGTGTCAAATATAGGAAAAGACTGTGCAAGCATCCATTCGTTCAATAGCCATTCCCATGTGACTATTCTGTCTCAGTGGGTCAAACTAAAGCTAGTAGACAATCAGAGTAATGAGGAGTCATATGAAACAGCTTGTGGACAACATTTTGCAGGGCAATTAGCATAATTTCAATACAGCATTCAAAAGAAAGCAGAGTTTGACAAGTATCATTTTAAACATTTGTTTCCAGTCTAAGAGAAACACAAAATAGCCAATAAAATTGAACATATTTAATTTCTTTTCAATAATAGCAAAATGTTCTATCAACAAATGAATACTTCGTCTTTGCTTAGAATGTGTAAGGTCACCTTACGATGTGAGCTACTATGAGATGACATATGTTGTGAATGTACACAATATAAACCAAATTGAACTCAGTTGTATACAGGTACATTAAGGAAGACCTGAAATAAAGCCATATCTATAATAAAAGCCTCTTTCATATAATGCCTTCTTCTTTCTACTATTGAGGTAAATAAAGGCCCTTATTTCATTATTTACAGGACAACTAGTGTGGGAAAAGTGGTCATGTAAAGATGCAGGGAGACAAACACACAGAATAGCTGGTCTTACTTGTGAGCTGTGCTAGGCTGTCAGGCAGAGAGGTAAGCTTGTTGTGACACAGGATTACTTTCTGTAGACTGGTGAGACAGCCAACACTAGAGGGCAGGCCCTTTAGATGGTTGCTGGACAGGTCCTTCAGTCAATCACACCAGATGGGAAACCTTAATCAGTCAATCACACAACACAGTAGAAAGCTCCACATATTTACAGTATATCACAGAAGTGAGGAGACCCCATGAAAAATTATTTGAATGTTGAATGATTCACACTGTATCTTCTCTCAATAACTAAATTAATTTTAAGTGAAACATCTTCATCTTCTGAACAATCAAAAACAAATGCTTTGGAAACTCCAAATGGAAAATACAGGTTCCAAAGTAGAAGCCTGATACAGCAAAAGTGAATACACCGGTAGTCACTGACACACAAGTTTAAAAAAAACCTGAGATCATTGAAACTAAACTGAGTACACATTAGTCTAGCTGCAAGAACATAGTTTTAAAAAATTACACGTGAACATCACAACTGTCTCAGTTTTGATCTTTGGGCTGTATATGTCTGCATGTCTGCATGATGTCTCCACATGGGAAAGTAAGAAATTTAAAAATATGATGTTTTTCTTCACAAAGAAAAATAGATGCAGGAAGAGTGATGACCAACTAAAATCAATCTAAATACAGCTGAAGCAGTTATTAGGAGGAACAGAGGGAGCCATAGTATCGTTAATCAGAGCTATAGTGGTTGACTTGGGATCAATGACAGTGAGCTTAATAGATGGCACCATGAATGCCTGTGGATATACCTAAATACCAGTTGACAAGATGACTCCCTGCCTGCAGAAGCTTAGCAGAAGAGGAATAATATAGTTTGATAATCATTCAAAGCACAAAATCACACAAGAATTATTTAGAAGAACAAAGTTAAAACTATGACCTAGAAGAGTAGAGTATGTTCTATGATTTGAATCCAATACAAAACCTTTGGGGTATGTTATCAGATTACAAAAAATATTTTATATCAAACCAAGAGTTGTACTACGACCAGAAGGAGCCAGTTTATGGCTGCAGTATATTTGGTGACACTACAGTGCATAAGAGTTAAATTATTGAATTTTTTACTATACAAATTCCTTAAAGTTCTGAAAAAAAATGTTTTATATCAAACCAAGAGTTGTAGTATGACCAGCAGGATTCAGTTGCTGGCTGCACTAAATTTGCTGACACTACAGTGTATAAGAGTGAAGTTATTGACTATTTGTGTCTCTCTTCACTGTTGCAGCAGTGATCTGTCATCACTGTCTAACTAGCAATATAATTATTTTAAGTGACACAATTTAGCAGCACTTGACATTGCAATGATACTGCACAGTAGGGCTGGCTGGGGGATACCAAAATTAATATTCGGATACCGGCGAACGAATATTCGGATATTCGGGTCCAGCCCTACTGCACAGTAGTGTATTCAGTTGTCTAACACCGTACACTGCATAAATTATGTGTTAGTTACCAGCTCTGTCAGTTTCTCTAGTTGTCCAAGTTCCTCCGGCAGGCTCTCCAGGAGATTGTGCTGCAATGTGAGGCTACAAAGGTTCTTCAGAGTACATATTTCCACTGGCAGTGACAACAGTTGATTATGGCTGGCCACATGGAACAAATACAAAATAGGTTTTACAGAAGTGATAGTCTTCTCTCACACACATCGTGTTTTCAGTCTACTGAGCAAATGGCAACAGTGGGTTCTTTGAATCAAACACGTCTGGCTTTTGATAAAAACTTTTTTTTCTCCCTAAGCATCACGGAATTCTCAACAAAATTTTTCTTTCATCTATTTAACTTACGTGTAAAGCAAAAATATGTATAATGGCAAGGAAAATGCGATGTGTGTCTCTACCTGAGTCGCAGTTGCTGCAGTTCCTGCAGTTCTCCTAAAGCACTGGGTAAATTGCTCAAGTGGTTGTCATGGAGCTGCCAAAAAAAATTGCATCATCGTTTAGCACCTAATTAAAGCAACAAAAAAAATGTGGTAAATTAAAAGATCCCGTTGTCTATTTTCATCCATATCTAGATGTAATTAAAAGTACTCTGTTTAATCTGGTTTACTCAGTTGGTTTGCCAATTCGTACATAGCACTTTCTTACTGTGAAGTAAGGTTAGGAGTGAGGAAATGACATGAGTCACGACTGGATTTGTTGCACAGGTGGCATCCTATCACAGTTCCAGGCTGGAATTCACTGAGCTCCTGACAGCGACCCATTCTTTCACAAGTGTTTGTAAAAGTAGTCTGCATGCCTAGGAGCTTGATTTTATACACCTGTGGCCATGGAAGTGATTGGAACACCAGATTCTGATTATTTGGATGGGTGAGCGAATATTTTTGGCAATATAGTGTATTTCTGAATTTTCCTTTTCAATACAGTCAAAACATTATCTTTGTAACAATTACACTATAGTTGTAATTGAAACAAAATAAAGGAAATGTGAAATGTAACAAACTACATGCTCAACATTACTTACATCGAGTGTTATGAGTCCAGACAGTAGTCTGATGTCTTCTGACAAGTCTGTAAGCTGATTGGATGAAAGCAGCAGTTTTGTGAGGTCAGTCTGTTCCCACCAGCGATCTGATGCTCCGAAGGACACATTATGCTGGGCCTCCTCTGGTGTGTCAATATTGAGACGATACACCTTCTGAGGGACTGCACATATCCCAACAATAACCATAATGCAGACAGGCAGGCAGGCAGGCAGGCAGGCACGCACGCACGCACACACACACAAATGGGTTAAAAAAAAAGGGGACAATAAAGGTCAAACAAACAATAACATCAAACAATTTTTGAAATCAACTTTGATTCTTGCATAAAAGATGCAATGTAACTTAGAAAACAAATCTTCAAGGGAAAAAAAATCATTCCAGTTCCCTCAAAGGAGGTACATCTGGCAATGGTTTTGCACTGCAGAAGAGTTCCGCATGATTTGGGATTGGAGGCAGCTGAATTTTTCTTGTATCGCAGAAATATACCTAAACCTTGCAAAAGAACTTGTCGCAATCCACAAATTAACTTCTTTCTCTTTGATGAAAATTTGTACCTACACCTCAAGGGGATTGCATGGTGTCAGTATTTAGGATTATTGGGGGATATGGTAACTCCAATTATCCAGTATTTCTCCCAATAATTCCTTTGTCAAGCAAATATTCCTTCAATTAACAACACAAGGCTCATCCACCAGGACAACACACCCCACTGAGGTCCCACCCCTATAACCCATAGGGCCCAAAGAGTCTACTGTCAACGTCTTGGTGACAGACGTTGACAGCAGATATGGATATAGGACATCTTCAGATGTCCTATATCCATGTCCTGATAAGTCATAATTGTTTGGGGGTGAGCTACATAATATTAGGTAGGTGATTTCAATATTGCGGCTGGTTGGTGTACATTGCACATGTTGATCTGTTGTGGAAAGGGCTAGTGAATCATGTTTAAGAATTTTGTGAGTTATCTAAACTATATGATTCGAGCCATAAAATTCAAGACAGAAACAGATGGAACTGAGGTTCCCTTTTTGATCACTTGAGACTACAACTCACAAAGTGACTACCTTTACACAAAACCAGCTGACAATATTGCATTACATGAGACACCACCAGCTAAGTCTAGCTCTTAAATGGAGAGTCACTAATACGAGTCCAACACACTTTAGCCCCTTCCAGACATGCAACACTGGTGGATTATTCAATCTGTTAGAATGACAGCATTCTGTCATTTAGCCCCTTGTACACATAGGTCACTTATCCATTAGTGTTCCTCACTAATGGATAAGTGACCCAGAAGACCCATATTGCTGGAGAGCACCAGGGTACACAATGTTTCTTATTCATATGAAACTAGTCAATACACCAAGTGATGTATAAAACATAATAATGCAATAACAGACTTCCTCCCGGGCCACCAGCCATGACGGTCACACAGTAGAAGGCTCCCGACAGAACCCGTGAAATATTGCCAAATGCCCCATTTTTTAAGTGAGGATATAGCATAAAAGGAATCGTAAAAACGGGTTAAGACACTACTGCCAACATTTCTGTTTTGGAGACGTACCGGAACAAAGTTTTATCCCCGACAATTAAGGTTTGCTAGCATCTACTAGCATAGTAGCTTAACAAAAATGGCGAATGTTGAAATTCTGCAAGAACTAAGACAATTTTGCCAGGAAAACAGGCAGAAATTTGAAGACCTGAGTAATGACTTGTCTGGTCTCACTAAAAGGCTAGACGAGGCCGAAAGTCGGATCGAAAATGTTGAAGACCGGATGCAAGCATCGGAAGAAGCAGCCACAGAGATGCTAAAGCTATATGTGAGGCTAGATGCTAAACTTAGGGAAACAGAGAGCCATAATAGACATGAAAATTTGAGGATTTATGGAGTGCCTGAGGAGGCTGAAAAGGGCTCTGCTAATATGCTCTCTTTTGTCGACAAACTTCTTTGTGAGGGTCTCCAGCTACCTGAGGACGGGGATGATTTGCAAATACAAAGGGTGCATCGTTCACTAGGTCCTAAACCATCACCTGGGGCACCTCCTCGCTCCATCGTGGTCAACTTTTTGAGCTTTAGAGTAAAAGAGATGCTGCTACACAAAGCTTGGGAATCAAAGGGATTCGAGTGGAAAGACAACCATGTTAATCTCGACCATGACTACCCGCCATCCATCATTGCCAGACGAAAGGAATATGCCGAGATTCGGAAGATTCTGAAACAAAACCAAGTGAAGTTCCAAACATTATTCCTTGCCCGGCTACAGGTGAGGCATGATGATGGCACTAAAATATACAAATCAGCAGCGGAGGCAACAGATGACCTTGTGAAAAAAGGCTACGAGATTACAACAAAGCCAGCACCAACACCGACATCAATAATGGAACGGATAAAACAACTTTCATGGACTCGAATGAATCGGGGCGGGACCAGAGCAACACAACACGACTCCTCACGGGACACCAGCTACAAGGATAAGCTTCATGCATTCCGGAGAACCATTCCAGGTGCAACAGCGGACTAAACAGGATTGAGGCACTAAATAGGAATCCTCCAAGAATTGCTGGTTTTATTGACAGAGGAGCAGTGGGGTGAGTTGAATGACTTGATAATAAATGGGTTCAGTTGACAGAGCTTTCAGGATACTGTGGACCAACAAGGACCCCCCTTCTCTGAGCCAAGATGAAGGGGTTTTGCCTTAGAGCGCCCTCTTGGGCTTGTCAGGATCGAATACCTAGACCCCTATGTAGGAAGTCACATTTAGTTATTTTAGACTATTGGATTTTTTTCTGTATTTTCACTGAATGTGTGTTTTTGTTTTTGTTTGTTCTTACACTCTGCTGTTCCGTGCAGAGTAGGGAGGAGAACCAGTATTATTGTTGGTGTTCGTTACCATTATTAAATTTACATGTCTAACAGACCTTTAAAGTTGATGTCAATTAACATAAATGACATACTCAACCCAATTAAGAGGTCAAAAATGTTCACACAGCTGAAAAGGGACAAAATCCAAATAGCTTTCATACAAGAATCCCACTTAAGTGACACTGAACACGCTAAATTGAACAGAATGGGGTACACAAAAGTATATTTCTCCTCGCACAGTTCTGGAAAACCTAGAGGAGTGGCAATTCTGCTGTGCAGTGCGGTGAATTTTGCATTTATATCTGAACTCAAAGATAAAGAAGGAAGATACATTATGATAATAAGTAAAATTGATGGAACTTTAGTGAGCTTGTTCAATGTTTACATTCCATCAGGTACACACGTGGACAAAATTGTTGGTACCCCTCAGTTAAAGAAGGAAAAACCCACAATTCTCACTGAAATCACTTGAAACTCACAAAAGTAACAATAAATAAAAATTTATTGAAAATTAAATAATCAAAATCAGCCATCACTTTTGAATTGTTGATTAACATAATTATTGAAAAAAACAAACTAATGAAATAGGGCTGGACAAAAATGATGGTACCCATAACTTAATATTTTGTTGCACAACCTTTTGAGGCAATCACTGCAATTAAACGATTTCTGTATTTGTCAATGAGCGTTCTGCAGCTGTCAACAGGTATTTTGGCCCACTCCTCATGAGCAAACAGCTCCAGTTGTCTCAGGTTTGATGGGTGTCTTCTCCAAATGGCATGTTTCAGCTCCTTCCACATATGTTCAATGGGATTCAGATCTGGGCTCATAGAAGGCCACTTTAGAATAGTCCAACGCTTTTCTCTCAGCCATTCTTGGGTGTTTTTGGCTGTGTGTTTTGGATCGTTGTCCTGTTGGAAGACCCATGACCTGCGACTGAGACCAAGCTTTCTGACACTAGGCAGCACATTTCTCTCCAGAATGCCTCGATAGTCTTCAGATTTCATCGTACCTTGCACACTTTCAAGACACCCTGTGCCAGATGCAGCAAAGCAGCCCCAAAACATTACTGAGCCTCCTCCATGTTTCACCGTAGGGACAGTGTTCTTTTCTTCGTATGCTTGGTTTTTGAGTCTATGAACATAGAGTTGATGTGCCTTACCAAAAAGCTCCAGTTTGGTCTCATCTGTCCAAAGGACATTCTCCCAGAAGCTTTGTGGCTTGTCAACATGCATTTTTGCAAATTCCGGTCTCGCTTTTTTATGAGTTTTTTTCAGCAGTGGTGTCCTCCTTGGTCGTCTCCCATGAAGTCCACTTTGGCTCAAACAACGACGAATGGTGCGATCTGACACTGATGTACCTTGGCCTTGGAGTTCACCTTTAATTTCTTTGGAGGTTGCTCTGGGCTCTTTGGATACAATCCGAACGATCCGTCTCTTCAATTTGTCATCAATTTTCCTCTTGCGGCCACGTCCAGGGAGGTTGGCTACTGTCCCGTGGGTCTTGAACTTCTGAATAATATGAGCCACTGTTGTCACAGGAACTTCAAGCTGTTTAGAGATGGTCTTATAGCCTTTACCTTTAAGATGTTTGTCTATAATTTTTTTTCGGATGTCCTGGGACAATTCTCTCCTTCGCTTTCTGTTGTCCATGTTCAGTGTGGTACACACCTTTTCACCAAACAGCAGGGTGACTACTTGTCTCCCTTTAAATAGGCAGACTGACTGATTATGAGTTTGGAAACACCTGTGATGTCAATTAAATGACACACCTGAGTTAATCATGTCACTCTGGTCAAATAGTTTTCAATCTTTTATAGAGGTACCATCATTTTTGTCCAGGCCTGTTTCATTAGTTTGTTTTTTTAAATAATTATGTTAATCAACAATTCAAAAGTAATGGCTGTTTTTGATTATTTAATTTTCAATAAATTTTTATTTATTGTTACTTTTGTGAGTTTCAAGTGATTTCAGTGAGAATTGTGGGTTTTTCCTTCTTTAACTGAGGGGTACCAACAATTTTGTCCACGTGTGTAGCAACTGGTCCTTCTACAAACAGGTATTTGAAACCATGTGGGGGGGATTTTAACATTCGATTAAACCCAAAAGTTGACAGCTCAAACGGTAAACCTGACAATAAAAAGATTTATAAGAAAATTAACAATTTTATGAAAGATGTAGGAATTGTAGACATATGGAGGGAAAATAATCAGACAAGTCGTGAATACACTCATTACCCGGGGGCACATAATGTTTACTCCAGAATAGACTTGTTCTTGATGTTTAAAAATGATGCGTTTCACCTGGTAAATTGTCACATTGGTACATGTACGCTCTCAGACCACAGTCCTGTATATCTGTCCCTTGATCTTAATGGTAAAGTCAAATCTACTCTTTGGAAATTAAATGCTGGTATACTGAATGACAAAGAAATTAAGAATAAATTACAGTTTGAAATTGAGTCCTATCTAGAATACAATGATAATCAGGAGGTTTCTTCAGTTATATTATGGGATGCTCTAAAGGCAGTGTGCCGGGGGAAAATTATTGCAATTTCTTCTACGATAAAGAAGCGCAGAAGACAAAAATTATTAGATCTTGAGAATAAACTTAAAAAATTACAAAAAGAACACTCTGTTTCTTCACAAGAGTCAGTAAAATTAGAAATGCTTGCAGTAAAGAAAGCGATAGATGAAAGGATATTCAAAAAAAGTTGCTTTTCACCAAACAACAATATTACGATACTGGTGGGAAACTAAGCATTAAAACTATTGTCATACAGATTAAGGAAACAGCAAGCAGAGAGAACAATTTTTAAGATTAAACATCCCGAAACAAACCAAATTGAAACTAAACCAGGAAAAATAGTTTTTCGAAGAGTACTAGCAAAAATTATATACTCAACAACAATTAAGCAGTACAAATGAAATTGATACCTTCTTATCTTCATTAAACTTACCTAAAGTCTCAAATGATCAGAACAAGAAACTAACATCCAAAATAACTAAGGAAGAAATTGTATAAGCAATTAAGAGATTAAAAAATGGAAAGGCCTCAGGTGCAGACAGATTTAATTCTGAATGGTACAAGATTACGCAGGATAAGTTGGTACCAACGTTAGTGAAAACTTTTAACTGTGTGCTTGAAACTAAAACTATCCCTCCCTCCTGGAGAGAGGCTACTATCTTTATAATTCCCAAAGAGAATAAGGATAAACTTGACTGTGGAAACTATCGACCGGTGAGTGTACTCAATATCAACTACAAATTATTTACTTTCCATATTGTGTAAACGTTTAGAGGTCATTTTACCTGAACTTATCAATAAAGACCAGACAGGTTTTATTAGACAAAGACAGGCGCAGGACAATATTAGAAAGGTGCTTTTGATCATGAAACATGTCAGGCAACATAATTTGAAAACTCTTTTAATAGGTTTAGACGCACAAAGGCGTTCGATTCAGTACGATGGGAATTCTTATATTAAGTATTGGCCGTATTTGGCTTTCACTCGGACATAATACGGACATTCTCCGCACTGTACAGCAAACCCATTGCGAGGATTAAAATAAACGGGGACCTATCCAAACCAATTTCTTTAGAAAGAGGAACCCGCCAAGGCTGTGGAGCATCAGCTTTACTTTTTTTCTTTATTTATCGAGCCCCTAGCTCAATGGTTGAGGCAGAGTACAGAAATTAAGGGTGTTACTTTAAAATCAGAGGAGCAAAGATTGGCTCTATTCGCGGATGACATATTAATATTTCTGACGGACCCCACCCAGTCGCTTCCCAAATTAATGAAAATATTGGATGAATATGGCTCTTTTTCAGGCTATAAAATCAATATCAGCAAAACTAAGGTTTTAAAGTTTAATTGCAATCCACCTACAAAAATTAAAAGTGCATACAAATGGAAATGGGATGCCAATAGTATTAAATATTTGGGAATTGTACTGACAAAAGATCCATGTGAAATGTTTCAGGCCAATTACGGGCCTCTAATTTCAAAAATAAGATCAGATTTCCAAAGATGGAATGATGTCACTTTTTTGGGTCTACATTCTCGGGTAGAATCAATTGGAATGAATATCCTCCCTCGTTTCCTTTACCTCTTTCAATGCCTCCTAATTCAGATAGTCCAAAAACATTTTGATGAGTGGGACAGACAACTGGCAAAATATATTT